>NW_022196906.1:24578250-24580846 GCF_008632895.1 Mastomys coucha | reverse complement strand
GAGTCCTGTCGTCTCTCTCGCCCATTCTTTATTCACAGGTTGTGACCCTCCTTGTTCCCCTGAATAACATGACCTGCAGGCCAGGTCAGCCTTTGTCTGAATAGCCTGCCTGAGGCTAAAGTAAAGATATTTAGATTAACTGTATTAGCAAAGAAAATCTCTAATTAGCTTGGTATAAATTCTGTTGTGTGGTTACTGAAGTTCACACTTATGAAGAGCATTTTGATGAAAAAGAGCAAACTGAAGAAGGAAAAATACAAAATGTATGGTTCAACTATTAAAGGGGCACCAAGAAGTGGAATGGAGCTGAATCCTTTTGAGGAGATAAACAGATTAAAGGAGTGGTGACTTCAGGGCACGATTGTACCCAGCTAAACTTATTGTTCATGCTTTTGCAGTTGATCAAGGGATAGTTATATTTAGGCTTTATTATTACCTGGTTATTGTTTTTATTTGGCCTTTTAATCTGGAATGAACTATAATCCAGAAATGGAGGCCACACCTGTGATCCAGATCTTGTGGCTGGAAGACACATATTTTGATCTGGATTTTGAGGAATAGTGGCCATGAAAAGCTTTGGCCAGGCATGGTAGTACACACATTTAATCCCAAGAGACAGAAGTAAGGTGATTGATGAATTCAAGGACAGCCTGGTATAGAGAAATTCCAAGTAGAGAAAAGCTTAGGTCCAGGCATGGTAGTACATGCCTTTAATTCCAGAACTCAAGAGACAGAGTCATGCAAAACTCTGAGTTTAGGGTCAGTCTACCAAGCAAGTTCCAGGGCAGCCAAGCTTAGTCAGTGAATGAAATGATTAAAACTGAGAGGTAGTGAAGCTGAAATATAAATAGGAGGTCATGTTTCAGTCTCAACAAGCAGCAGAACTCAGCAGCTTTAGCCATATAGCTCTGATTTTAGAATAGAAGAATAGAAGGGGATACTGGGACAATTTATGTTAGTTAGTTAGCTCTAAAAAATTAGCAGTGATTGAGAAAAGACTAGCATCACTGAAGTGAGATCTTCTGGGAAGTGTTTTTTTGAGAGCACAAATAAGCTGTGTTCCAGAGATAGCTAGCTGGGCTTGGTAATGGATAAGAATCACCCAAGTGGTACTGGTTTTAAAGGTATGAACTGGTCATAGAGAGCAGCTGAGGCTTAGCACTGTGAGAGGCCAAGGAAGGTCATTGGTGAAGGTGAAACCTCAGGTGAAGTTGATGACCCAAAACTGCAAAAGTCATGCAAAAAAGTTGAGGCTTGGCATCATGAAGAGAGCCTTTAAGAGGTTATTGATGAAGTCTAATTGAAGCAGAGTTTCTGAGAAAGCTAGAGATGCCAGAACTATGGGATGATCAACAAGAACAGCAACAGCAGTGGAGTGGAGTCAATCAGACCCTAAAGCACTATAGAGGATACAGCTGGAGATGTGACCTAAGCCCTTTGGAGTAGCGCAGAAGATCATGTGTGTATCCCAGACATTTGAACAAGAAGCTGTAACATTGAAGCTGCCTTGGAGACCCCAAAATGTTCCAGATGCCAGAGCTGTGGGACACCTACTGAGGAAAGCTGCTAACAGGGAGTGGATCCAGCCAAAGAGAATTATGCTGCAATCAAAAACTGGGCACCAAACATGTAGATGCTGAGTTTGAAGTTTGCCCAGCTGGTTTTTAGTCTTGTTTTGGTCCAGTATTTCCTCACTGTAAAGTTTTGGAATGGTAATGTATATCCTGTGATGTTGAAGGTATGTGATCTTTTTTATTTTGATTTTATGAGGGGTTACAGTTAAGAGATTGAATGAATCTTAGAAGAGACTTTGAACTTTGGACTTTTAACATTGTTGAGACTGTTTTAGATTCATGTGTTTGAACAAGCCTATGGGGGCCAGGGAGTGGAATGTGATGGCTTGAATGTCCTTGGCCCAGGGAGAAACACTATTAGGAGGTGTGGCCTTGTTGGAGGAAATGTGTAACTGTGGGGTGGGCGGGCTTTGAGACCCTCCTCGTAGCTGCCCGGAAGCCAGTCTTCTCAGCTCTTCCAGTGTCATACCTGCCTGGATACTGACATGCTTTGCACCATGATGATAATAGACTAAATCTCTGAACCTGTAACCAGTCCTAGTTAAATGTTGTTCTTTATAACAGTTAACATGGTCATGGTGTCTCTTCATAGCAATAAAACTCAAACCAAGACAGGAAATTTATGAAATAGTGGCCTTTCATCATTTGTGGTAGTCAAAAGTGCTGCGATTTAGATCTATTTTACCTCTCTGTGACAAACTTCCATCTGAGTCTCTGGAATTACCCATTGTGGATGAGCACTGGTGAGCCGAGTAGTAAATATATTACAGCCACACAGTCCAAAGGCTTTCCCAAGTGTCATTCAGTATTTCCATGGAAATTCCAAGGAACATGAACTGGTTTCTGAAAAGCAACTAATAGTTAAGATATTTGAAAAAGCCACTTGAAAACCTACTATTCCATAATCCTCCTAAATATATATATATATATATATATACACATAAAAGTTTAATTCGAACTTCTGGGCTAATAACCACTTATCAGAGAGTGCATATCATGTGTGTTCTTTTGTGATTGGGTTA
>NW_022196906.1:24569266-24577555 GCF_008632895.1 Mastomys coucha | reverse complement strand
CTGAGAGGCTCTGACAGTACCTGACTAATACAGATGTAGAGGCTCACAGCCATCCATTGAACTGAGTGAGTACAGGGTCCCCAATGAAGGAGTTAGAGAAAGGATCAAAGGAGCTGAGGGATTTGCAGCCCCTTAGGACGAACAACAATATGAACTAGCTAGTACCCTCAGAACTCCCAGGGACTCAACCACCAACCAAGGACTGCACATGGTAGGTCTGATTGTTCTGGGAGCATGTATATAGTAGAGGATTGCAAAGTCGAGCACCAATGGGAGGAGTGGCTCTTGGCCCTGTGAAGGTTCTGTGCCCCAGTGTAGGGGAATAGCAGGGCCAATAAGTGGGGGAGGGTGGGGTGGCAAGCAGGGGGAGGGGGAGGCAACAGGGGGTTGTTCTTGTTTTGGGGGGGATTTTGGTCTGTTTTTTTTGTTGTTGTTTTGTTTTGTTTTTGAGGGGAAACTGGGAAAGGAGAAATCATATGACATGTAAATAAAGAAAATATCTAATAAAATAAAAAGAAAAAAGTTTAATTCGAGTTACCCCGCACAGGGGACAATCCATTGGTTGCAAACTTAAAAGGTCCAGATATGGACCACCTAACCTTAGGTCAGAGGTGTCTCAGAGAGCCTCCAAACAATACAAGCTATTGCCATTGTTCGTGTTGCCCATCAGAACTTGATGGTAAGGCCTTATCTGTGAAGAAATCAGACACTGTGATCATAGGACATGGAGAAACCAAGCTGGTACTGACTAGAAAGCTTCTTCCCTTCAGGCTAGCTTTCACAGGAGAGCAGGGTGCCTCTAGGCTGCTCAGGGACAACTGTCATCTGAAGTGTTACCTAGCTCAGACTCCGGCAAGCCACAGTAACAACTTATTTGGCAACATATGTTTATTTATGCAATAGTGGCATGAGTCTCACGAGATTATCCAATGCTTTCTCATTGAATTTAAGGTCATCTCCAAAGGGCAAATGCCTGGTTGTGTAAAGATGGCCAAGAGCCCATGGCTGGCATCAGGGGTTTACCTACTACTGTGCTACTAAATGGACACAGGATCAGATTGCCTCTACATTTGTCTCTGTAAGTCTATAGATTACTGCAGCTCTCAGGCCTCATTGAAAAGGCTTCATTTTGCAGTGGTTGGCTGTCAACACAGAAACTTACAACTGGCAAAACTGCAGACAATAAGTGCCTGGGGAGCACTCAGCCATAAATGGAACATCCAAATCACATCCATAGCGCATCCTTTCCCCAGCAAGGTTCAGAGAATACTACGGGGGAGTGGGGGAGGGCAAAACAATTGTAAACACCAGAGGTTCGAGAGGACTGGGACAAAACAGTATAACAGTGTATTATGGACATGTCAGGACCATGTTCACCATGTTCCACCTGCGAACTCATAGAAGGTGAGGCTGCCTGTATCTGAATGAGATCAGCCAATCAGCATTCAAACATAGAGTTGAGGAAGGACTCATGAGCTCCTCCTAAGTCTAACTGGGAATCAATCGACAGCTGATGGTTTGGGAGAGGAATAGTAAAATTTTTTTAAGGGCAAAGTCCTTGGTAGGTGAACCACGCTCTAGTCCCAACACCTGTGTGTATATGGACGGCACGAATTGATGTCAATTTCATTGGATTATTAAAAAGAGAGGAAGAGGCACTGGAGAGATGGATAAGAGGTTTAGAGTACTTCCTGCTCTTCCAGAAGACTAGAATTCAGTTCTTAGCACCCATATCAGGTGACTCCCAAATTCCTGGAACTCCAGCACCAAGCCACCCAGTGCCCTTTCTGGCCTCTGTGGATACCTGCACTGAGCACTCACACATGCATGTATACACAGACACACACAAACACACACACAAACATATACACATGTGCATACATACTATACATATTCTATAAAAATAATTACATAAATATATATGATAAATAAAAATATATTAAGATTGTTTTTAAAAAGGAAATGAAGTTAGGAGGAAGGGGTAGAAAGTGGATTCTACAGGAGTTAGGGGAGGAGTGGGTGGTAAATATCAAAATATACTATATACATGCATGAAATCTCTCTTTTTAAAAAATGTACTTCATTTAAAAAACTTGCAAACACAAAACGTCACATCAAGATTAGTTAGACTGAAAGGCCACACAACTTCATGAACTTACATGTCATTAGAACTGGCATTTGGAGTGGAGGCTGAGGAGCTACACATTAAATTTTACATTTTCAATATTGAATATGTTATATGTACTTTGCAGCCACTACAGAAATTAGAACTAGAAAAACTAATACCTTGTTTCCATCTTTTATAACTTGTGCCCTCATACCCTTACATTTTTCTTCTTGATCTCTTTTCTCCATGTTATACTCTACCCACATGTATATTTGCTCATATATGTACACATATTCTACATAGGAGAGAACATTTGGTTTTTCTTTTGGGAGTATGCAACCTTACTGAATATTATACATTCTATATCCATCTATTCTCTTGCAAAATTTTAACATAGTTTTTCTTCAGAGTTCAATATTGTTTTCCATTTTGTATACCATCACACACACACACACACACACACACACACACACAAACACACACACACATAATGGGCATTCTCAAAGAATCAATTAAAATATTATATTTCTTTCTTAGGCAAATGGATAGAACTAGAAAATATCATCCTGAGTGAGATAACCCAATCTCAAAAGAACACACATGGCATGCACTCACTAATACGTGGATATTAGCCTAAAGGCTCCAAATAACCAAGATACAATTCACAGATCACATGAAGCTCAAGAAGAAGGAAGACCAAAGTGTGGGTGCTTCAATCCTTCTTAGAAGGAGAACAAAATACTCACAGGAGCAAATATGGAGATAAAGTGTAGAGCAGAGACTGAAGGAAAGGCCATCCAGAGACTGTCCCACATACTATATGGATTCATCCTATATACAGTTACCAAACCCAGACACTATTGTGGATGCCAAGAAATGCATACTGAAAGGAGCCTGATACGGCTGTCTCCTGAGAGGCCCTGCCAGAGCCTTACAAATACAGAGGTGAATGTTTGCAGCCAAACATTGGACTGAGCACAGGGTCCTCAATAGAGGAGTTAGAGAAAGGGCAAGAGTTGAAGGGGTTTGCAACGATAGGAAGAATAACGATATCAACCAACCAGCCCCCCCCCCCCCCAGAGCTCCCAGGGACTAAGCCATCAATCAAGGAGTAGACATGGCTCTGGTTGCATATGTAGCAGAGGATGGCCTTGTCATGCATCAATGGGAGGAGAGGTCCTTGGTCCTATGAAGGCTCAATAGATGCTCCAGTGTAGGGGAATCGAGGGCGGGGAGGTAGGAGTGGTTGAGTGGGTGGGTGGAGGAACACTCTTATAGAAGCAGGGAGAGGGAGGATGGGATAGGGTGTTTCTGAGGGGGGGGGAATCAGAAAAGGGGATAGCATTTGAAATGTAAATAAAGAAAATATCTAATAAAAAAGAAAAATATATTTCTAAAAGTATTTTTTCACTTTTATAAACATGATTGGTTTTGTTTTTGGAAAAGACCAAAATATGCACTATCTCACAGAGTTAGGACAAGAAGTTATGATTTGGAAGTTTTTATTCTCCCCAAGATCATAATTAAGGTCTTAACCTGCAATGAGATAGGGCCCTTGGGAAACTTTAGGCCATGGGGTGGAGCCACCATGGTGTGATTAGTACCCCACCAGAAGACACACCCAGCGACTTGCTTATTCTCTTCATCACATGATCACGTGATGAGAAGATGGCCATTGGCAGCTAAAAGCATACCCTCATGGAGAGTAGAATTACTCTTGAACTATGGGGAAAATGTCTAAGCCATTCAGTCCCTGGATGGGCAGACAGACACAAGACTACTGCAAACAGTTCTGGAAAGACTACAGAGTCACCCTCAAATGGGACATCCCAACGCAGCTGCAAAGGAGATAAACTCAAGGTTAATACAACGTGAGTGCAGGTGAAGTTTTGCTTCCTGGCCTTCATTTTTCCTCAGCTATACACTGCAGGCTTGACCTATGATCAAGAGTCCCCTTCCTTACACTGTTGGTTGCAATTTTGTGAACTCTATGGCTACCCAGCGTAGAGAGGTGACCAAGACTGCAATTATCATTCTCTGTTTCTGGAGACTTCTTATTTGTCTGCAAGTTTTATGATCTGACTTCAAGAATGGATTTTTCTAAACTTGGGGCTGACTTGGAAGAGGGTCCTGAAGCTGTCAAACAGTGGTGAGTAGCTCGGAGGCTTAGTGCTTGATGGCAAGTTTTGGTGTACAGGGTTAGTTTGCAGTGGCTGAAGAGCTGACACGCTTGGGCTAGTTTGGTGATGCTATGCATCTCTCCCAGGATTTGGAGATGTTTGTGGCAAGCTGGTACCAGAAACATGCTTAGGCCTCAGCTGTCCTTACAGATACAGGGGAAAGAGCAATTAAACAGTGCAAGCCTGATTTGCATGTGCGTGTGTGTGTGTGAGTGTGTGCATGTGGGTATATGTGTGTATGTGTGTGATGTTTGACCAGTCAACAGGAAGAACCAATGGACCCTGAGGGTCTGGCTGTCTGGGTGGGTACAGGAAGGAGTGTGTGTTTCGTTGAATTTCACAGTCTTGTTGGCAAGTGTAACAGAGCCATTAGACTGACCTCATCTATCCTGATGTTATTTTTCTCAGCAGGCAATAACCTCAGATTTCCTTGGCTGGTGGTTTCTGAAGCTGGGAATGAATTCCCTCACTTGGAGTGACGATGTCCAACTGGAAGCAGGAAGAGAAGACTTTAGTCCATAAAGGCATTTTGTCATCAGGGAGGGGCCAAAATTTGGAATAGTTGCATGGATAAAAAAGTCCCTTTGGACAGCAATATGAGCCAGAGAAGCCATGAGTCAGGCAATCAGACATTCCTAGAACCAACAGTTATTATGCATCTGCTGTGTACCAGCCCTGTGCTGGATGTTTCAAATATTGGAGATGAACAGCCATTTTGTTTATTTTCAAAGAATTCTTGTATCTGCCAGAGAGATGAATATATAAGCTATGAGACTTAGTCACATGACATTGCAGATAATCAGCCACCCTGACTTGTAAAAAAAAATCAAATGTTTCTTATGGCTCAACCAGGCAATATTATGTCTTTGGAAGTGTTCTGATACTATGAGACCTATTTTCCAAAACTTTATGACTCATTGTTTCAGCTGATAACACCAGAACATAATTGATCAAAGTAATCTGCTAAGATAAACTGTTAATGGGAATAAACTACTTAATGTGATTGTGCTCTGTAACTATATTATTATGCTGGTTATATATATGGATGAGTATATCCATCTGTTTGGATAACAAGGTAGGATCTGGCATCACTTTCATTCTACTTAACTTTTATAAATTTTGGGACAGATTATCTATATAAGTAAGTAGACATGGAGGGAGGACGTCTGGTGTATAGCTCCCACTTTGTTCTCTAGGTGCCATTTGAGTGGTTTGCCACCAATAACAGTGATCTGTAACCCTAAGATGCTGCTGTAGTTTTGATGAGGATCGTGTACTGGAAATAATTTGTTTCCCAGCCACAAAGCTTCTTGGTCATTTTGGAAGGAACACAGTAGAGAGGCTTTTTATGACTAGTTAGATGGTAATTACTCATGTTTACTCTTCAGGCCTCTTGCTTACCCGGATATATCTTAGACATGGTTGGAAGAGAAGAAACATCCATTTCAACACACTTTTGGAAATGTAACATTTTGGAGGCTATTTTTTCAAAATGTACACATGTATGTATATGTCAAGATTTTCATTGGAAAACTGAGCTAACCATACACAAGGTCCACTACATCATCAAAAGGGAGAGTTTCTTCGAGTCTGCCAGTCACATCAGACAATGCCCTTTAGAAAACAAAAGCATCCCTGGCTGTACAGGATCCTTGGTCTGCTGGGTTCACTGCCCACTGCCCTCTTACTTACAACAGAGGAAAAGGAGACAGCCTGAATGCCATTCAGTGCATGGACAGATAGTGAAATTGTGGTACAGTCACCCAGTGGAATAGCACTCAGCTTTAAGGAAAGGTTATTCCACGTTGGAATCTAGATT
This sequence comes from Mastomys coucha, assembly GCF_008632895.1. Lineage (NCBI taxonomy): Eukaryota > Metazoa > Chordata > Mammalia > Rodentia > Muridae > Mastomys > Mastomys coucha. Next base: position 24,571,449 of record NW_022196906.1, on the reverse strand, counting down.
CCAGGTGAGACTGACAGCAGCTGCTGAACTTGTTATCCAGACAGGATCTTTGTGCATCCTCTGTTATTCTTTATTTTGTAATAACCCTTCTCCTCGGGCCTTACCAGGCGACCTCTTCAAGAGCCATGTTCTGGAACTCTATTCCTGTGTATTGTGTTTGAGGGGTTTCCTGTTGGAAATGGGTACCTCAATAGGACTCAGATAAGGTTAGAGGCAAACAAGTTTTTATTTATTTATTCATTCATTCATTTATTTATTACAGAAGAAGGTTTTGGAGGGAAGAGTTAAGGAATGTGAATTATAGAAATGGGTACATGCTTAAGAAATAACATGTATCCAAGTTCCCATTTGAGAAATTTACTCTCTTAAAACTGGCTATATCTGAATAACCTTGGGGAAAATGTTCATGTACTTTACTTCAAAAAAAATATATTGATTTAAAATAACGTTTGCTTGTAAGCTCAGCCCATGGGCCCAGGATGATTTACTCTGTGAGTTGTGCTTCACCTTTGCAGTTTCTGGACCTCATTCCTCTTTTCAGAAGAGCTCATTCACGGAGCCCAAAGCCCAGCTTGTGGGAAGACGCCAGAGTGGATGGCTGCTCTCCATTATCCACACAGCTTTCCTCACCTGAGCTGGAACAGGGGAACTTGACCCGAGGTCCAGTCCTTTGGGGGATGTCAGTAAGGGTAATGGAGCTTCAGGCTGTCTCCTTGACAACAAAATAAATGTATCTTACAGCACTGTGGTTTGCTACAGCTGAAGGAATTTCAACCTTTCCACCACTTGTTTTATAGATGTGGAAACCAAAGCCAGAACGATGGGTGATTGACAGCCGCAAATTTCACAGCTTGTAAGTGGCAGCGAGTCAATGCTCACAATTCCCAAAGCAGGGCTACACCTGTGTGCTTGAAGCATTATTTTGTATCGCATGAACATAAGAACTGGGATAGCTGGCCAGGTTTTTTGCCCTTCATCCAGCTGCCCTGGTGTCTTTCAAGCATGCTCATAATCTCTACATCTGGAAAAACCAGATGGCCCGATACCATTCAAATGTTTTTCTCAAGGAACCATAGTTAGCTGTTGACTGGAAGCTTTATTTTACCATGGCTTTTGTAAGAGTAGGTTTGTTTTTTTTTTTCAGAACTGTGATCACCCCATATACAGTCTCAGACTTCCTAATGTGGGCGAACAGGACTTTTAATTGTGCCAAAGTGCAGGTGCTTCAAAATCAAAACCTTGAGGAAAGTCAGTTTCATCCCTGGGGCTTTTCCCATTGAATTCAGACTTGGCTGCCTGTTCCTCATTTCATACCTGCTGGAAATTCCAGAGCAGCAGAGCCGGCCATCCATGACCAGGCCCAATTACTTCAGTTGACTTAGATGTGAAAACCTTCCCTGAGTTTCGGAGACACCAATAGGAATTCCTGTTGTTTCAGTCCATTTGGGTTGCTGTGACAAAATGCTGTAAACTGGATATATATATACAGTTTAAAAATACAAAAAGTTGCTAGCGGTTATTGACACACTGGCATGTTCAGTGTCTGGTGAAAGCTATGTTTTGAATCTTCCCCAAAAGGATAAAGGGGTTCCCTGTACCCTAGACAGAAAAATGTCAATCTTATGCAGAGGGTGTCTTCTTCATTTAATCACTTCCTGAAGGCTCCCACATCTCTTTCCACTTCAAGTCTTTTTGAGATAAGGTCTCAATATGTAACCTTGACTAGCCTGGAGCACTCTGTGTATCCCAGGCTGGCCTCAAACTCAAAGATATCTGCCTGCCTCTGCCTCCCAAGTGCCAAGATGAAAGTTGCGTGCCACCATGCCCAACCCTAGGTCCTCACCTCTTAATATGATCACTCTGGGGTTTATATGCTGATACGAGTTTCTAAACAGACACAAACAGCCAAAGCATAGCACCCATATTGAGTGGGACCTTGGAGATGGGAGAACCACGGCTCACTTGGAGTTCCTCTATTGGACAAAATCCCGAGCTGGGTCTGCAGAAGTCAGTCTAATGCTACATCTGGAACTGAGCCTGCATGAGGTGTGCAGAGGCCTATAGAGCCGGAGGGAACCAGAGCGTGATAACTGGCAAGTTTAAGAACAGAGACCATGAGAGAGCACATTAAGCCAGAGACCCGGGCAGGATCCCCTGTTGTCTCTCGGGTGAGGTTCTGAGAC
>NW_022196906.1:24543325-24561608 GCF_008632895.1 Mastomys coucha | reverse complement strand
TTTTTTTTTTTTTAGACCAACTTCTATGATGTGTCCTTGAAAGGGAAGTCTTAATTATTCTATGTATGGAAAATCTCATGAAAGTAGATAAATTATTTTTAAAAATAAAAGACTAAGTATCAGCAGTGTAGCCGAAAAGAACTTTAACATCCAGATGAGCAACCAACCTCATTTCCTGAATGCATCCCGTGATTATGCCTCTTCATCTTAGACGTGCTTCTAAGTAAATGTCCTTAGGAAGCAAACTCATGACTTTGCAGAGAAATAAAAATCTAGATGGATATGAAACTTAATTAGCTGGGTTTTAAATAGTACAAGGAGGAAATTTTAGATGTCGTCATGGAAAGAGAAAGCAGGCTGGTCATTTGGAACCCTGGAGGAGATGCAAAGAACGAGGAACAAGACCCGCTTCTCCGACCAGAACTTTGCACGCAGAAAATCACCAAATAGGATTTTCTCATCTTTATGAACAAAGATTTATTTTTATTTTACCTGTATGAGCATGTACCTGCATGTATGTGTGTACACCACGTGCATGCCGTACCCAAGGAGCACAGATGACAGCATCTGCTCCTCTGGAGCTGGAGTTACAGGTGGTTGTGAACCCACATGTAGGTGCTGAGTCCTTTGCAGGAACAGCATGTGCTAAGCTCTCTCTCCCAGCCTGTGATTTAATCATGGTATAGAAAAGAGCCTGAGGTTCAGAAAGACTGACTTACGTACGGTTAAAACTGCCACGAAAACCTAGGCCTGGTGGCACATGCCTCTCTGTAATCTCATCGCCTGTGTGGTGTGGCTGGGTCCCTTTAGATAGTCAGTGTTTCCAGGGAGGTCTCGGCTCTAGTTCAGTAGAGGAGAGACTTCTCCTTTTGTGGATATTTATTTTGGATTTCCAGTCTTTGAAGCCTGTTTCATATCAAAATTAATAGAATCTGACTGGGTGGACGACGGTGGTTGGTAAAGCATGGAGACCACTGGCTGGTGAATCCTTGTTGCTAAGACTCTAGCTGAGAGAGGCATAGTTACATCCTTGCTATATGCATACAAATCTGCATAATAATGTATTAATCCTGTGATTTTCCTTTTCCTCTTGGGCTTTTCTCCTGCATGTTACTGTGGCTCTACTCATACCCCTATACAACTTTGTCCACTCTGTGAATTAAACTGACTAAGACAAAAGTCAGCAGCAAAACCAAAACTGGACCAGTTCCATTAATTTAAAAATGTGATGGATGAGAAGATGCTATTCATACTATGTCACCCCAAAATTAATATATTGAAAATGTGATCCCCCCAGTCCCATTAATGTATTTGAGGTAGGACCTTTGGGACATAGTTAGGGTTAGAAGTATTGTTGGTGAGGGTGAGGCCTCCATATTATTATTGGTGGCTTTATAAGCAAAGAAAGAGACTCAAACTAACATGCTTGCTGTGTCTTGCCATAATCCCCTCTGAGACATCATGATACAGGAGACTGCCCTCTCCAGGTATGGACAGATGCCAGTACTATGCTCTTGGACTTCCTGGGCTTCAGATCTAAACTCTGATCTAAATAGATCCCTATGCTTTCTAAATTACTTGGCCTCAGCAATAGAAAATGCTTCTAAAGTTCTGGGGAAGTTGGAGCAGTAGTAGGAACGTGGTTGTGTGGTGTGGAATGAACACTTTCAAAAGGAAAAGCCAGCCTCGGTGTTCATAAATAGGAAGTAGACAGCATCATCCCCAGGACACCTCACCGGACCTCATCTTATTTCAAACTTTTTACCTTCCTCTCATTTCCTTACTTTGTGTTTCTCTTAAGGATGAGAACTTTATCTTGTTTCGTGAAGGGCACCCTTGCATCTTTCTCTCATCTCTGGGACTGTTAGTATACACTTAAAGAGCTTTATAAATGTCTTTATACCATTTAAATAAATATAATTCTCTATCAGAAGGAATTGTGGTCCTGGCCTGAGAAATCAGCTTTAACACAGTGAGTGATGGTTTTTGGATTGATTTCATGATCAGTTCACATATTGGCTACCTGCTATCTGGAGCAATATGCTATGTACACAGAACAGCAGGTGACATTTGCATGCTGAGTCCTTTTGGACTCAAGACACTTCCACTGCACTGTCATCTGCCTAGCTCCACAGGAGGTGGCATGCACTGCTTGGGAGGGGATACTGGGCAGCTGGGAAGCAGCTGAATTCAGGGCCATGGAACTAAAAGAAGGCTTTTCTATATATAATCAAGAATGGAAAGAGATGAAAGGTGGGTCTGGGATACAAACAGCTCTTGGAGAATACCAAGGATCATGCTGGAGAAACAAGGCTAGCTGAAAATGAATCCAAAGATTAAGAAAGGAGTTTTCAAAAAACATTGTGTGCGTGTTTCTTGGGGAGAGCTAGAGACATTGTGAGTTTTTAAATGTGTGTGCATGTGAGCGTATGAGTGTGTGTATATATGTATGTATGTATGTATGTATGTCTTGGGGAGGGTCAGAGACAATGTGAGGTTTGGGAGTTAGCTTAGATGATATAGAATGGAAGGACCAGGGAACAACCACACCTGTCTTTCTGGAGATATACAAAACACCCACAATGGCTGATTGCATGGAGGTTGAAGGAGGCTTAGGCTAGCAAAAAAATGATATCCAGCCATGTGTGTGGCTCAGTCATTCATTCACTAATTTATGGAATGCTTACTTCATGGTAGCACAGTGGGGGATAAGAAAGAGAATTCTTCCCATTTACTAGTTCATAGTGCCTTTCACAGTTAATGCTACATGGTGATGTTGAGAGTATTTACTAGAAAGGTCTGAACAACTTGGGGAATAATAAAGTTCTCTTTATAAAAATATATTTTAGGAGACAGATGAAGGGGAAAGGTATTTGAGAGGAGGGTATTTTTAGGAACTGCACACATTCATTACCAGCCACCAAATGAGACACATTTCTACTGTCACCAGGAGACCCTCTATAAAGCCCATCCCTCCCCCGCCCCCTGTCTCTTAGAGGAAGCCTTGTCTTGTGTGAGGTCTCTTGTGTGGTGTGCTCTCTGCAGCATTCTTTGGTCCTCTGTCACTACAAAAAATTAACATCAGTGTTGTAGACTCAGATAGGATACCCTGGTGCCTGGGCTCCCCACTGGGGTCTAAACTGCATTGGGACCCTATTCCTTATCTCCATCCACCTGAAACAGACCCATCTTCTGACTCACAGGAACCTTAGCCTTCCATCTATCACTGGCAAGTGATCCTTCTGGGCATGTGCAAAGGTCCTGTGCCAGGAAGCAACATGGAATATATAAAAACATCACATTTGAAACACAATAATTGAAGAAGAGTAATTAAAATTGAATGAATGCAACCTAGAGCTGATTGGAACATATAACTAAGTTAATGACATAATTTCATCTGAGATATTCTTGAAGCTGACTTCTGAAACAAGAAAAGGCTGTGGTTGTGTAACGTGAGAATAACAGACAATTAGAGTTTGAAACAGTTCAGGTGAGTCATTATGACTTGGATTATCAAAGTGACTGAAAATGGAGAGAAGTTGTGAATCCAAGATGCTTTGTAGAAGTAATTGTGCTAAGAGTTAGTGATGGATTGATATGAGTTTCCAGGGAGAAAGAAAGATCAAACTTACCCCTTTTTTGAGAATCATGGACAAGCCCCAGGTTTCTAGTTTGGATAGTGGTCAATGCCTTACACTGAGATGAGAAAAGCTAGGGATATGGAAGGTGTTGGAGTGAGAAATCTGTTTGGACATGGTAAGTCTGGGGTAACTAGAAAGTGTGATGTTTTACCATAGTATTTCTAACAAAACTCAGGCATCTGCTTGAATGTTCTTAGTTCATATATATGTACCTAACTGAAGAACAAATATAACTTTAAAGGGGAAATTATCAGATGATTCTTAAACATGAAGTAACCTGAAAGGGTCCAAAATGGGCTAACTTCATGTCAGAGGTTAGGATTGCTCCCATAGGAAGGCTAAGACAGGAAAGCAGAGATGGGCCAGGCAAAGCAGCACGTGTGAGGAGATGCTAACTCTATGCTGGATGGTAAGTTAGTCAGGATGTAGGTTTAAGAAGGGATATGGCCCTCACCTCTTTCCTGCTGTTCCCACCCCTTACCTGGGCAAAGCAGGAGAACTAGGCTTGGTGGCATATACCGGGCACAGGAGAGCTGGTGGGATGACCAACACAACTTTCAGCCAGGCCCAGATCCAGGGCTCTGAGTCGGCTCATCCCAACATCTACCCCATTCATGAACTGCTAGAGCACGTGCAGATCCGAAGCTGCAGGATAAGGATCTTCATGACACAGGGCAATAATAAGATCTCTGAGATGAGTCCCAGTGAGGATCCAGTACTGGTGGTGTAAGAGAAGCCAGAGGCCTTGAATGACTCATTGCAATGAACATTTGCAAGCAAAGCTGTTTGGGGAAAAGGGCATACTGTGTGACATGTGACACACTGTAGCTTCCATGGCGAGCTCCACTTTTCTCTTTTCTTTTCTTTTCCGTTGGGGGTTAGGTTGCCAGAGTGGAGGGTGACTATGAAGGAATGGGGAGATGAGGGGAATTGAGGAATATGATGTGAAATTCACAAAGAATCAATATAATTTTTTTTTAAGAAAAGGAAGAAAATGAATACATAAAAGTAGAGGCCCTTCTTACTTAAAAAGTGAGAAAGGGAAAGAGAAAGGAGAGAAAGAGAAGATGGGACCTGGATGGAAAGGCAGGCTGAGGGGCACTTGGGCTCAGGTTAGATTATTGTGATTGGGCCTGTTGATAGCAGAGTGTTGGAGAGTGTGATTTATGAATCTAATGTGGCATTGGGATGTGGACACAGACTGATAACCCTCAGAATGTGTAGATAGAGGTGATCAGCGGAAGCAAAGTTTGCTTGAGGATTGGCAATAGGAAGCAGGACTTCTTCTCAGCCAGCCCCATTCTCTTGACCTCTACACACAAGCTGCTTTCTTAATTTTCTCCCTACTTCATTGTCTCTTGCTTCATTCGCAGATAAAAATCTAAGGCTTCCAGAATGTACAAGCTGAGGGTTTCAGCACCAGATGTATAAACTGATGTTATGACTGCTCGAAAGTATGGTTGATGAGAAGGTTTTTATTGTAGATATGAGGGAGCAAAGAGCCAGAGGCATCTAGAAACTTCCAGAGCAGAGATAAAGCAATAGACTGAACATGGCCATGAGAAGAGGACTGTGGGGTGGGGAATGAGAGAAGACGACAAAGCAAGGAGACCAAGAGAAAGAGAGAGAGAAGGGCAGAAGATGAGAGGTCCAAGAATGTGACTATATAGGAATGAGAAGCTGGGGTAGGGAAGCCCAAGAGCTGGTGAAGCCCAGGGTTGTGTGGGGTGAGATAGGGTGGGTGGTTAGGAGTGAGGCAATGGGGTGGGTGGTGGGAGGTGGGATGGGTGATGAGAGGAGCTAGTATTTGGACTAAATGAGCCAGGAGGCCAGCATGCCCTTCAGCATGCTAATAGGCACTACAGATAGCCATTTGTCCCTTCTACCTGTAATAAGAAAAAATGGCTCCTTTGGTAGAAGGGGACTGGCTTCACAGGTTCCTGGGAACAGTGGCTTCTGTCTAACTGCCAGCATTTAGGGAAATGGGGTTTCCTTTGGACCTGACAAAGAAGCCATTGGCTGCTGCTGTAACATTGGGACTTTCTAAAAATCTGACTTCCTGGCTTGAACAATTCTTAGCCAAAATAGGACCAGAGATGGTGACATATCATATGAGGGGTAGGGGTGAGAGTCTCATGTTCCTCTGCTTTTCTTTCTCTAGTCTGTGTTATTATTAGCACAATACTCAGTGTGTCAATGGTTTAAAATTACTTCAGCATTTAAAATGTAAAAAAAAAAAAAAAATAGAAAAAATACAAATTTGAGATGGTAAAGAATCAGTTGAGATACTGATAAACACATACTCCTCTTACAGAGGGTTCTGAGCTCTGTTCCCAGTACCATGATGGGCAGTTCTCCCCAGCCTGTAACTCCAGATCCAGGGAAATTTGCTGCTGCTGGCTTTTGTGGTGACCCAAGATCACATGTTCATATCATACAAGGACACATAGACAATTGAAAATAAAATATATATTCAAAAACAAACAAGAGTTTAGATAAAGGATGTAGGGTGGCGGGCAGTACAACGATACTTGCTGCCAAGACTGATGACCTATGCTCACGGCAGAAGTAGAGAATCAATACCTACGAATTGTTCTCTAACCTCCACATTCATGCTGGGGCACAGGCATACCCCTGCCCCTACCCACACTAAATAAAATAAAATAAAATAAAATAAAATAAAATGTGTAAATTAAAAAATAGTGTTGTGAGGAATAGAAATGAATATTCTTATCTTCCTACTTACCTACTTTCCTACTTCCTACTTAAATGTGATGACATTTCTCATACCCTGGAACTAAACATCACCAGGTAACAAAGGCTGGCCTAGAACTTGAGAACCTTTCTCTATCAGCTCCCAAATACTGGGACTACTGCATGTTCCCTCATACCAGGCCATCAAGTATTTGTTTCTGAACAGAGATTAGCATTGCAGCAGTTTGGGCAACACAGCTTCTCTTTACAGAGTCTTAAAACAACACTGACTCTACTGTGGGTTGAGTGTGACGGTGAAAATCCCTAACAGGTTTTGTCTTCATCTGTTCTTGATGTCGTAACACATCTCTTAGGCTGGGTAATTCCAAACCAAAAAAAAAAAAAAAGTATTTCTCAAAGGTCTGAAGTGTGGGAAGTCCAACACCCAGACACTGGCTGACTTTGACAACAGCTGTTGTCTACTTCTAAAATGTGGCCTTGTGGCTACGTTCTGATTTGGAAGATAAGGGCAAAAAAAGGATGAAGAAGCTTCCTTAGGCTCTTTAATGAAGGTACTAATCCTACGCATGATGCTGCAGCCTACGTGGGCTAATTGCCTACAGGGCTATACTTCTGCTGTCTTGAAGACTAAATAACTGTTGGAATGACACAGATTATGACAGAAGGTAAAAAACCAGGATATTGTAGGTCAGAGTCTGGGTCAAATCTCAGATAGCGTGAGTTTCCCATCCACCAGTCCACTGGTACCTTCAAGAAGAACAAAGAAATCAAGTATTAAACTCTCTAAGGCAAGAGATAGCAGCTTGCTTGGGATGTTTCCCTCTGGATCAAAGATTGCTATGGAAATCTACCCTGTTATGTGAGTTGAGGTTGAGGTGTGATTTTTGTCAAATCCACTTCTGGGCCTTCCCTTACATATCTATGTAAGCAAGCTGCCAAAAACACACAAAAGGGGGAAGGGCAAGTGAAAAGCAGTGGGTGGGAGGTAGAGGCAGGTGGGCTATGAATTAAGGCTAGCCTCTACTACATGGTAATGTGAAGTTAAGGCTAGCATCCACTACATAGTAAGATGAAGGCTGACTAGGCTTACAGGAGACCTTGTCTTTAAAACAAACTAAACTAAACAACAAAATTTCAAAAAGAAAGAAAAAGAGAAACTGCTGGGCAGAACCTTCCTGTGCACCAGTGTTGGAGATGTAAGCACACTGCGCCCTTCCCATGATGCCTGTTCTTCTTCCTGTCCTCTCCTGGGAGACCAGGCATGATCACTGGAGCTCTCAGTAGAGTCTATTAAGAAACCTTTGGGTTGGGAGCCAGCATTAGGGATACTGATATGTAAACACAGAGATTGTATATGGTAGATCAATGAGAGATGATATTGGTCCTTGGATATTTTAAATGGTGTGAATTTAATGCAACGAACAGCTTGGGGGGTACATGAGCTGAAGAGCCAACTTTGTGGTCAGCGTGGTAACAGAAATTATGAGCAGCTGGAGAGCTCTGGGACTGAAGGCATAAAAAAAGAGATGGTGTTCCTCTGTCACAGGGCACATAGCCTCATCAAAACTGGAATTCTACAGTCCTGGAGCCAGAAAAGATTCTTGGCCTTTGCCAGGGACTCTGAGAGTCTCAGGCAGAGTAGGGTAAGGACCTCGCCTAACTGCTTGGTTTTCTCTCTTGGTTGACAGTGTCTTTAGGTAAGGACCGTCTAAAATATTGCTGACAGGGGGTTTGGAGAACTGCAGCCTCCAGGGATCTGTCTGGTGAATCAGTAAAGATCCAGGGATCAACGGGAATGGGGAGATCAGCGACTAGGTCCACGACTGGCCCCAAAAGACACAACATTGTGGCTGATCTGGGCTAGCCCATGTAACTAATTTGAATTTCAGCAGATTGTTACCACCTTCAACTTCCTCCATCTTGGCCCATGCCCCTCCTGGCTGTCTTTTCCTTCTACCTCTGTCCACTTCAAGATTTCTAGGTGTCGCGAGCAAGGGCCAAGTGGCACTTCCCGCTGGGAAGGATGGCTCCTTCACTCAGGTGTTCGAACACTGGATTCCACCATGAGAAATACCTCAGGAGTGGTAAGAGAGGACTCAACACACTGTTTAGGTTTTGAATGCTTTATGTCAGTTTCCAATACAACTACACATAGCATACAATATGTTATCAGAGCTAAAATAATAAAGGCTATGACAATATAATAGCTAAACATTTCGCTTTACCGCATATTGAATATATACGGCTTTACTCTACTGCCTATTAGGGGGTATACGACCTGACAGTGTCTCTGGAAGCAGGCTCAGCTATCTCTGAGGCAGGGCGTGGTGTTCTCGACGAACCGAAAGTAGTTGGTGTCCAGCAGGTCCAGCTATCTCTCGGCCAGAGGGCTATTCTTGACTACAAAGGAAATGTTTGACTGTAGATAATGTTTGACCATAAAGATTACTTGCCCTCGAAGTCTCGAGTGGTCTCGGATGGTCTCTGGTCATTGTGGCAGAGTCTGGAGGCTCAGGAGGTTCACATCAGCAGCCATGGCTACCAAGAGCGAGGGAGAGAGAGAGAGAGATGCTAGCTTGTCTCCTAGCTGTCTCTTTAAACTATTTTTGACATCACACTGAAGCAGGGTTTAGATAACCACTCATGTCTGGTTATCTTCTCAAGTTGTTTACTTTTCTATGGAAAATTTTCTGTACAAGTATATACTTCTAATATCTCTCATTTTGGCAAAACATCTTTCATATATTATTCTAGATAACTAATACATCAAAACAACTCACTGCAAATAACTTATTTCAAAACAACTTCCAAACATTTCCTATTACAAGGTGGAGCAAGTCTTGCTACAGGCCTGCTCCTTATACTAGGTTAACTAAGAAGGGAATCCTAGTGTTCCAGGCCATGGGCTTGCTTCTCAACTTCAGAAGAGGGCTTCTTGTCATATGTCTAGAGAAATACTTTGGGGAATAACCCTCTTGAGAGGCTGTGCTTACCCTATGGCAAAAACACATCAACCTGGAGGTGCTGTTTCCAGTAAGGACTCAGGAACAAGTCAGGAAGGGAGAAATATCACATCTGAGGGGTCTCCCTCCTCTCAAAGGTGATCAGGTTTAGGACAAACCCTGGTCTTAGGGGAGGCCAGCTTGGCTTGGAAGGCAAGAGTGACTGATGACAAGGAGCCAGTACTGGCCTTCCTGGTGAGGGCTCTCAGGCAGCAAGGAAAGCCATGACCTATGCTTACGATCTATAAATTTGGGGTGGTGAATTGTGGATGTCATTTTGACTGGATTAAGGGAAGCCAGTACAAGTTAAGCATTATTTTCAAATATTTCAGGAAAGGCGATTCTAGAACAGACCTTCATTTGAACCAGTGAACTAAGGAGGTCTGCCCTCATGAATGTGGGTGGGTACCATCCAATCAGCTACAGGCTGGGAGAACGTGAATCTCCTCCCTCTCTCCTAGAGCTGGGACAAGCTTCCTTTCTTCCTCTCCTGCCCTTGGGCATCCAGGCTCTAAGCTGTCTGGGCCTCAGATTCTAAGACTCATTTCAGCAGCCTACCAGGCCTTCAGGCCTTTGTCTTGGGTCAAAAGTTACACCATTGGCTTCTCTGGTTCTGGGTGTTGATTGAGGCAGGCTACTGGTTTCTGGGGTTTGCCAGTTTACCGGTAGCATATTATGGAACGTCTCAGCTTCCATGATTTAGTAAATCTCTTGACAGCTTATATCTATCCTGTCAGTTCTGACTCCCTGAAGGACATTAGTTCAGGACCCTACTCTCTCTGGCTTTTTGGGTTATAAATCAGGTCTCTCTCTCCAGATCTGAAAATCTAGATTGAGTAGGATTTCTACACTGGAAAAGAGGTTATCTTAATACTGGATGTGACGAAAATGGAGAAAGGGTAGAACCTATGACGTATTGAGCCACCCAGTGACCAGAGTTTGTTCTGCAAAAACAACAGGCTTGAGAGCCAGAAAAGGCAGAGGGGAGAGAAGTAAAGGCAACTAAGTGATAAGGTTATGTAAAGAAAAATAGAAGGGAAAAACATTGCCTAATCCAAAAAGAACACACTTGCGTCTTGACTCCACATAATCCGTTCCCTGATCCCTAAGGAGAATTCCCTACCTTCTTATGCTATGTGATAGCAGGCAAGGCAAATCCCAAAGCCCTGGTCAGAACAACTCAGAAAATCCTCTGTATGGATTTGCTGCTTTCCTTAACTGAAGGGCCAGCTCAGTGCCCCCAGGGCTTTGTGCAGCTGAGTTGCTGACAGGCTATTCAAGGAAATGCAGGTCGGTTCTCCTTCTGTTACAAATAGGCTCTATTTCCCAAGCCCAGGCTTCAGAGTCACTGAGTGAGGGTAACAGCAGTTCAGGTTAAGCAGTGGGGGCTTAAGTGGAGAACCCCTTAAACTGAATGTGGCCCTGGAGAGGGAGAGAGAGAGAGCCAATGAGATGCCAGAGACCCACCCTTGTGTTGGCTAACCTCACGGGAAAGTGGTTCAGACAGTTCTTTCTGGAGAAGTGGCTATGGGAGGAGGGGCAGGGCCAAAAGCAATCTTGTTCTCTGGGGCAGCAGCTGGATCAAGAAACACATTCTACTCAACAGGATCAGAAAAACAATATGGCAAACCAATCACATTTAGTGCTGGGATTTACCCAGGAAAGATGAACCTGTTGGACCGGGGCTCTAACCTAGATATCATGTGTCATATTCTTATTTTCCCTGCTTCTCCCATGTCTTCACCTCATTTCCAGCAAGAGGATCCGAGGTGCTAGAGGGTTGTGCAGATGCTCAGAGCCTATCTCCTGCCACCACCCAAATTCTTTCTATGTCCAGAAACAATGTGGGCACTAGCTCTTTGGAACTGAAAATATACCTCCATGTTTTTGTTTTTGTTTTGTTTTTTTTCAGTTTCCACTGGAAAGTGGTAGTCGGATATTGTGTAGCAGCTCAGCACGTTTCTTAGCCCATGTGCATATGCTTAGCTTCTTAATGTAATCATGTCGGCTTCTGAGACACCATGCTACATAGATGTAACAGCTATAAAGAGCTAGTGCAGAAACTTGATGGGACCTTAGAAACCACCCTATCCAATCTGGGGTACCTTTGAGAGAGCCGTAGCTTTACAAGATGGATCTTGAGCCACTGCATGCTTGGTCCAGCCCACTCCCTCTCTAGTGAGAGGCCAAGCAAGGTTCTTGTCTTAGCTTGACATCATCTTCTCCCATAGATGTGAACAAGTGGGTTTGATACACTAAGGACCTAGATGTTTGTCATCTTGACCTGAATTTGCCTTGGTATGACTTAGCCACACATACTTTGGAAAAAAGCAAGGAAGCCAACAATGAGAACTGGGGGTGGGGGGGGGGGAGAACTTGTCTAGTGGGATCTGTTGCTGGCTCCCATGCCAGTGGCTCCTGGAGTTCTTCTTCCCTCATGCTTCTGCCTTTTACTTCCAACAGAGTGGAAAACAAACACAAAAATTTGGCCAAATTGATATCACATACAAATCACATTTTGAGGAATAATTCTCCATCATATGGTTGGAAGACTAGCAATAGAGCACAATTGACAAATAGGCAAGGAAAGGGGTTATATATGTGATTATGAGATGAGCTCCAAGAGGTTACATTGTATACTCCCTACCCTTACCTGAGCTAGGATTGGGGAGAGAGAAAAAAATGAAAGAGAGAGAGAGAAAGAGAGAGAGAGAGAGAGAGAGAGAGAGAGAGAGAGAGGAGACTCATTATAATGCTTTAAATGACAACTTTTAAAACAGAGAATCTAATTTTCTGGAAGTCTTATTAGACTTTAAAGGAAGGATTTATGTTTGCATGAATTGTGCAGAAAGGAATTTTAATAACAGAGAGGCAGTGTGAGACAATGTCGATTGAGGTCATAATTCAAGGACGGAAGGCTTTCCAGGAGGGATTAGCATAGGCTGCAAACTCTCTTAGGCACAAGAAAGCTCGTCTCTGCCCTGGAGCTCTCTGGTGAATAGACATACAGGCATTTCCTCACACAGTTAATAAATAAGCCTCAGTTAGCCTCCCATTGATAGAAGTAGAGCTGGGGATTGCTATGGAGCCACACCGCGCTGGGATTCCAGCGCAGTTGTGTGGAATGGAGATGCCAGCTACATCCTCATCGCTGAGACCATTTTGAGCTAGACTGTTCATTGCTGGTGTAGGGGAAGAGGGGTCATACAGGGCACTGTTGAGTAGGATCTCCAGACTCTATCTGTAAGATAATAGTAGCAACCCACTGTCAGTTTTGTGACAACAAAATAGACTTGCCCAAAGTACCCTCGGAGACAATCCTTTCTGCCTTCTCTGTTGAGAGCAATTAATATAGAAGAATGATATCTTTCCTCTCCGACATTGTAATGATGCAGTGGGCGAGTCTGTTGACCTTATGAGGAGGTTCATGAAGTGCCAACGTCATCCTTTACAATGCTTAACAGGAGCAGGCTACTGAGAGTGCCAATGCACTGTCCACATTCCTGCCCTGAGTCTGTGATTGCAGTTTAGACAGGGCTGGGAAGCTGTGTAGCAATAGTCGCTCCCACTCCCATTTGAACACCTGGATTTCCTGTGAACAGCCCTTGAGCAAGTGTCGAGTGGGCCAGATCCCACTGAGGCTGAGAAAATAGGGATTTTCGATTCAAAGCATGGAAACAACTCTTTAGGAACCTGCAGTGGCAAAGCAAAGATGAACGATGGTACCCCCTCCCCAGAAGAACCCCTCTTCCTTTTGAAAAGAAGAAATCTGTGTGGTGAGCTAAAGCCATGGGAGGAAATGCTGTGGACAAAGTATTCTCTAAGTACAAGACATTTCCCCTAAGAGCTATAAACAGAAACACAGAGCATCAAAACAAATCCTCTATAGACATAGCTGATACTCTACATAAAAAAAAAAAAAAATGCCTCTGTGGTCATTAACATCTGAATGCTGTTGTATGAGGTAACCCTGTGGTTGCCACGGAGACATGCATTTTAGCAGTGCCTGCATCATGAAACTGCACGGAATTGCTCCTCATCTACAGCTGAACGCCCAGATATTGGGGGAAGCGAGTCATGCGCAGACCAGGGAAACACCCCTAAGGAGAACACAGCTGTTACACTAAAGAGGCTCCCAAGCATTTTGCACCACTGGTCTTAGAGGCCTATTTATGCCTGGGAATAATAATGTGGGGATGCCATGATTTCTGAGTGAGTGTGTAGCAAAGAAGAGATGAAGACAGGGCAGAATAGAATATGCATGAAAACAGACTTTAGATTCTCCCCCATTGCCACTCAGACCTAAAGAGGTGAGTATCTGCTTTAAGCACTTTGAAGTGGAGTCTGGTCCCCAAGCTCTGCCTTGAATTCTGGGATCACAAAAGCAGAGACATTTCTGTGGCCACAAATAGATTAGAAAATATTTTTGTGGGTAATATTTGGCTGCACTTATAAATCTGAATTCTTGTGCAGTAAGTTTTGAAAAGAGCCAGGCCATGGTACAAAATCTATTAATATCATGCAAACTATCATAAGATATGACACGGATGTTTTTCCTCAGAGCCATATGTCAGGTGACCCCAGACATGTTCCTACACACGGCAAGGTATAGCTGGGCTTCTGGTCCTTGGCTAAGGACAAACTTGTGTCCAGAAAAGACCAGGGGTACGTGCTGACAAGCGATTCCCCATGATTGATATGTCTGTTTCCAATAAGTTGAGTTTATAGTTTGTTGGTGGGTTGACTGCAAAGTTATAAAAGCTGATGTCATAAAAGAGAAACTCAAGTGCTTGACACATCACATTGTATCTGTGTCACCCTGTGCTCTGGCAGCTGGACTGGCTTTCCTTTATAGAAGAGGAGGAAACATAAAAGAGTAATGGAGCTTTAATTATAATAGGGATTCTTTCACTGGATGGAGCTCTGGAGGGATGGTGCCACTGTGTGATGCCTGGCTTCCAGGGAAATCATTTCCCTACCCTACAGAGAGTGCACATGTGGCAAATGGTCCCAAAAGAAATGGTGCAGAGTGGAATGGCTTCGGCTGCTTTAATAACCACTGTGGAAACTGATAAAAATCACCGGAAGAAACAAAAGCTGAAGAAAAATAGACTTCAAAATTAACATTCCTTTTGCTTTTGAGACTTTGGTTAAGTCATAGAATTTGTTTGAGAACATGATGCTGTCAGTCTTTTCCATAGGATGTCTGATTGCTAGGCTAAGGAGAAAAAGAACAGCCGGTGCATGAACTGCCACTCCGTTTTGCTGCCGGAAAAAATTTATGCTTATAAGCATAACCTTGGTCATGACTTCTCTTTCCAAGTGAATGTTTTTGTCATGGATGCAAGGGAATCTCCCATCAACCACTGCAGCAATAGAGTCACCCCAAACCCAGTGCAGGAAGGTTTTACTTCAGAACCTTACATGAAAGATAATTCTTTTAACTACCATGAAGTGGAAAGGTGATCAGACCTGAGGCTGCTCCAAGGACCTGTCTTTTCTGTTTCTCGTTTGAGCTGTTTCTTATTTCCTCTCTATTAAGAGGTGTCTCCAGCCTTGGCCTACATATGACCAATGTGATCATTGCTTAGCATACTCCATCACTGTGACTGAGCCCCAGTGTGCTGGTCACCTTCACCTTTGGTATCAAGTTTCCTGATGCTCTAGCACAGCTATTCTCAACTTGTGGTTCCCAACCCCCTTGGCAAACCTCTATCTCCAAATATATTTACATTCCAGTTCTCAACAATAGCAAAATTACAGTTACGAAGTAGCACCGAAATAATTTTATGGTTTGGGGTCACCACAGCAGGAGGAACTGTATTAAAGGGTTGCAACAGTAAAGGTTGAGAGCCACGGGTGTGGAGCCTGCTTACTACTCTCCTAGCTCATCTTCTCAGGAGTGGTCTTAGGAGGGGGCAGCTAGTGGCTTGGCTAGTAATCACTCTGTTGAAGCAGTTCAGTTACTGCACAAATAAGAGGACTGTGTTGTCACAGTAGAGTGGGCTCTCTCAGAATGGCCGTACCTCTGCAAGCCCAGGTCAACCCCCAGCCCACTGGATACTGAAGGCAACATTCCATGCCTTCTACAACTCAATGTTTGGGAGATATTAAAGCCATGGTCTCTAGTTAGGTGCTATTAGGAGATGGTAGTTAGATGCTTTAGGAGATATGTCTTAATGGGAGGTAGCTACATCCATGAAAGAAGGGCGTGCTCTTGAAGGAGACATTAGGACCTTAGACTCTCCCTTCTCTCTCTGCTTCCAGCTGCCATAAGTGAGTAGCTTTGCTCCACCATGCACTTAGTTAATGATAGTATGCCATGCTCCAGGCTTCAAACGACAAAGCCAACAGATTGTAGGACCAAAACCTCTTGTTTCAACCATGACCCAAAAGAAATCCTTTCTCATATTAGGCTGATTGTCTTGTATTTTGTCATAGTGTTGGCTAACATTTCTCTGGGTTTCGTGTAGCTAAAAGGATACTGAAGCCAGTTGCTTTGGGCTCTCGCCACTCTTCTCTTTGTGTGTTGAAAGTGACAACCCCCAAGTGTCTTCAAAGCACTCAGTATTGCCTCTGACCTACTGCAGGTCATGGCAGCATCCAGGGTCCTCTTCGTTCTCCTCCTCCTCTGAAGACTATTCTGTTTCTTATCCTCCAATTAAGAACCTAATTAAAAACCCAATACTCAAGCAACCCCACATAGATACAGATGGTTGGACTCCCAGGCTCTTCACCCTGTGGGGCAGAGAAGTTCAAAGGAGGTTTGGGAGTGTAGATTAATGGCTTTTGGAGTCATTGGACCCAAGCTAGAGCTGTGGGTACCTCCTCTGTTGACTCCTGGTCTGGTGATTCTGGGACAATCTTCATGACTCCCCAAATCTCGTTTCTTTACCTATAAGACAAAAAACAGTATTCATGTCTCAGAACTGAAGTGCTACATAAACATGCATGACTGATAAAGAACAGCTCAGGTCCAGCTCCTTGCTTCTCCCTATTTCTGCATTAGTTTTCATTTCCATGTGCTGGTCCTGACTATGGGGGCTTACCTGATGGTGCCACAAATGCCAGATATCAACTAAAAGCCCATTATAAATTCAGCTAAATTTAGGACTGCTTGGCAATACCTCCATCCCTTGGGAGCTTGGTTTTGCAATGGCTTTTGAGTTCCATGTCCATATATGGTGGCCCTTTGTACAGCTGTAAATCATGATTATAGCACACCACTATACCTCCGCCCTGGCCATGTTACAAGCTGTGGACCAGCACTGGGTTGCACTGATCATCAAGAGATGTAGAAAAAAAGAATAATTCTGGAGAACTCATCTAGGTACAAGCTTGATTTCATCGTCTAAATAGCTTTCCAGTCTATCCCTTGTCATAGCTCCTTCCCTTGCCAAAGCTTTTATCATTTATTCTAGATGACTGCTTTGCCTCCATCTCTCTTTGTAACACATATGGAGAGCAGAACCCTACAGTTCTTGTGCTACTTAATGAGAGAGAAATAGTCCTCGCAATCATAAGTAAGAACAGGCAGAAGAAAATACAGGTTAATGCAGGGTACACAGATGAGATGACCTCTTTGAGGGTCTTTGGTTAATGGAACTTACCCAGGACCTTCTGAAGCACATGTAGAAGCCTTCTCATTGCCACAACTCTTCATGGTCCATTGGCTTCCACTGGCTGAGGGTTGCTCCTGGAGGCATGACTCCCATCTCCTGCCCCAGAACACTCCCAGATTCTTCCTGTATGGGGCAGGCAGAAGATCCTTTTATTGTGATTAGAAGCCAAGTAGCATGCATTTAGGATTATAGCTGTGTTATATGAGCAGGTGTGAGTCCAATATGGAAGTGCCTGCATGTAGCAGGAATTATAGGGCCAACTTTATGTAAACATCAGGGGCAGTGCAGCCACAAAAGCATCTCCTGCAAAAGGAACTAACTGAGGACTGCCTGGGAGACCAAGGATTGCTGGTGCAGACACTGCCAGCCAATCGGGAACTGCTGTTTAGAAGAAATGCTTCCTTGGGACCAATGGGACATAGGTGGAGGGTATTAAAAGAGCTTGCAACCGTGTTCAGATGAGCTTGCTGCAGCATTCATTTCTCACCTGCTCCTGAAGTCTGTGTCATTGACTCTGAGCCAACTCATCTCCAAACCCAAAGGGCAGGTGGGGTCAGATGGTGAGTAGTCCAGAGCACAAGCAACGCCTGCATACTATGCCTACACTCAAAGATGAGGCAAGGAGTTAGGGGCCTAGTATTGCACCCCTCATCAGCCTGCTATCGATGGCACCCACCATCACCAGCACACTGCTCTGCTCTATACAGAGCTATAGAAATTGTTCCTTGATTAGGCATACACTTGACAGTGTCAGAACTCAGGTCAGTCCTTAATAAAGATTACAATCCCAAGGTGGTGCAGAAGACCCTGGCCAGCTTTGGTCCAATGCTGCCCTCCTCATCGGCCTCTGCTCTCCTGTGTGCCTCATTTGCTAAAACTGGGTAACCCCACCTCTTCCTCATCCTAACAAAAGATGAGTCCCTGTCCTACTCCTGAAGCCTCAGCTTGTCCTTGGCTGGTCAGCTATGCATCACTCCTGCAGAAGAGCATTTGGCCTTGTTTCTGGAAGAAGTTATGATCTCAGAGGTACACATCAGGAGGGTGAAATTTTGTTTGACATTTAAATAGTTGTATGTAATTTGTTCAAACAGTATATTTGATCATATTCTTCTTCCTCCCGCAACTCCTCCTTGATTCTCCCAACCTCCCTATTCACTCAACTTCATGTTATTTCTGTCTCAAAAAGGAAAAACAGAAAAACATCAGGACAAAAATCAAAACATATAAACTAAAAAGAAAGAAAATAAGACAAAAAAATACCAAGTCAAACCCAAACAAAATCACCCCTCTCCCAACACACACA
>NW_022196906.1:24529614-24543315 GCF_008632895.1 Mastomys coucha | reverse complement strand
CACACACACACACACACACACACACACACACACACAACGTGGAATCTGTTTCATATTGGCCAACTACTCTGGGGCATGGGGGCCTGCCCTCAAGTATGGTTGATATAGTGGCACTCCATTTGAGGAAAATGATTTTTCCCCCTCTTTCTCAGCAGGTATCAACTGCAAATGGTTTCTTGGTTAGGGGTAGGACTTCATGTCCACTTCCCCTTCTCTGTGCTGGGATTTTGTGTGTTTTGAGCCTGTGCATGCTGTGGTGGTCTCTGTGAGTTCATGGGTATCATTACTATTGTGTCTAGAAGGCACTGTTTTCTTGGAGTTATGGTTCTTACAACAGAATTGTGATCTTTATCTGAAATAAAAACATAGTTTAGCAAGCCATGACCTCTCTCTTTAGACACAAGGTAAGCAGACAGACAATAACTAAAGGCTGGTACTGAAGTTTTAAACCAAGTAGAAATATTAGTCCATTACTTGTAAATCAATTGAACAAGACAAATGCAAACATTTGAAATAATTACCTGAGCTTTCTGGCCACATGTATATAACAAATTCATCTGCAGAACCCCATTCCCAGGATCTTCCTTCTCCTTCTTCCTCTCTCCTTTCTTTTTCCCTTTCCTCTTCCCATTTCTCTTCCCCTCCTCTTCTTCCTCCTCTTTTTCCTCTATTCCTCCTCCTCTTCTTTATTTTTTTTGTCTTTTTGTTCTTTCTTCTCTCTTCTTCCTATTTGCTTCTCTACTCAGTTGGTTTCCCACTTCCTATGAAACATCTTATTCTCCTCATTGGATGACAAAGGCTGTGGGGAACATGCCCCCTTGCCTCTCTGCATGTGTGTGCTCTTCATTCACCATTTGGACCCCATCACCACCTCTTAAGGGCTCGAGGAAGTGAGAGCCCACAGTACTGGGTGTGAGTAGTCTTGTAGGGCCACAGCTTACAAGATGCTCTAAGAGAAGGAGAGGCAAGAGTTCCCTTTCTCTGATCCTCTACATTTTCTCTTTGCTCTCTACTCTTCTCCCAGCCCCTCTTAAAATTCTTCCCTGACTCCTCTCTCTGAGACTCACATATCTCCTATAGATATGTTAGCTTTCTAACACTATGACAGAATAACTGAGACAATCAATTTAAAAGGAAGAAAGAGACGGGTGAGATGACTCAGTGGTTGAAAGCACTTGCTATTCTTGCAGAGGAACCAGTTTGATTCTCAGGACCCACATGGTGGCCTTCAACTGTGTAGAACTCCACATCCAAGGGATGTGATGTTAGCATCTAGAACCTGCGGCAGATATGGGCGGGTCCACAGACCTGTCGCAAAGGCAACGGCCACCATATTCCCAGAATCCATTGGGTTCAGCTCCTGCCTTTACCTGGACTGCTACGCCATGACATATGTATATATATATGGGTACTTTCCTCCATCTTCCTCTCTTTCTTCTCTCTCTCTCCCCTCTCTCTTTCTGCGCCGCTATCCCCCATCCCTTCTCAATTAAACCTCTTACACGTGGAACTGTCTGGGCCTGGTGTCTGCAGACGCGTCCCGCTGAGACTCAAACCCATCATCTGATACCCTCCTCTGACTTCTATCCATAGATACCAGGTATATATGCAATGCACATATTCACACTGACAAAACACCTATGCACATAAAATAAACAAATCTTAAAAAAATTAATACAAAAAGTTAACTTTGACTCAGTTCCAGAGGCTCCATGGTCACTTGGCCCTGTCACTTTGAACATAGGTAAAAAACACTTATTCATCTCACGACAGCCAGCAAGTAGCCAGGAAGGGGAGTAGGACTGGGACTTGAATATACCCTCTCGAGGTATAAATCAATTATCTGTTTTCCTCTTCCTTGGCCACAGGTTTCCAAAGTTGCCACCCAGCCTTTAACACATGGGCCTTGGAGAGCAGTCCAGATCTGAACTATAATAATGAATTTCCTATTTCTTTAGGTTCCTCCACCCCAAACCCTTTCAGCCACACTGGAAAGACTTGAAAGAGAGCTGAGGAGAACTCAGCTGTGGCCAAACATTCCTTCCCCTCCCTGGTCAGTCCCTTTCTCAGGGGCCTTTGGAGTCGTTCAGACCCAGCTGCCACATTTTCATTCTTAATAGGAGGAATTTCCAGCACAGCTTTCTCTGAGGGCCTGGGAAGAAGGTGACCTCCACCTGGCTGAACTGACCGACACCTCTAGGCTACACACCTGTAACCAGAGGCAAATGCCTATCATCCTGCTGGACCCAGGGTGAGTGCAGCCTTTCCCACCTCTGCAGGGAGCTTCAGACAGCTGCTGGCCACCAAGGGCTTGTGACGGGTGGAGCCCCTCCCAGCGAAATCAGACTCAGCTGGAGCCTCAGGGAGAGAAGTCATTCATGGCTGTAGTTTAGTCTTCTTTGGCAGCAACCAAGCACAAAGGTCTTTTAAAGGAAGCCATGCTCTATCTGTGAGGACAGCAGAGCTGGTGGTTAATATTTTATTATCATTTATCTCCATGAAGGGGGTGGAGAAGGGAGTTTTTTTCCATGTGTGAGATAGACTCAGTTCTGAGGCTGGCAGGGTTTATGGAGCACCAGTTGCCAGAGTTCCCTTTCCCTCTTACTCTAGAGTGGAAAAATAAAAAATTAAACTGCCCACTTACAGATCAAATCCCCGTTTCACTCAACAGCAACATATGGCCCTGGAGCAGGAAACCACTGAGCCAGGCCTCATTACCAGCACAGCCTACTCCTCTGTGGCAGGGATTTCTGTCCATGCAGCTAGGACAACCCAGGGCACTCATTGGGATCCTCCCCAAATCAACTGGTCTTCCCAAATTGAACCCCCCCCCCACCTGCCACTGTTTCTAATTATTCAGCTTTCTTTAAAACTAAATGTCTCAATGTCATATCCAGAGACCTGTGTAGAAGCCTGTGAATTGTGACCTTGGGCAAGATAGAGGAGGAAGAGGAGAAGGGGAGGGATGATATGGGCCTGAAGGAGGAGTAGCAGCAGCGATGGCAAGTACTAGAGTAAGGAGGAGTAGACCAGACACTGTATACAGCTCCGGGTACAACTTCAATGTATACAACTCTGGGTAGAACTTCAAGCTGAGGTCCAGTGTGTTGGATTTGGATGGACTCTGTGTTGTGAACCAAAGAAGTAAGAGAATTGTAATGCCTCACAATTTACAGAAATGCCCATTTTTGCACTTACCCCAACTTCTCTTCCTGTCTTCTTTCTTTTCTTCCTCCTTTCCTTCCTTAGAAAGTTGTTACTAGTATTGACCTGTTTCATTGCCTCTCTTCCGGAGCTCTGGATCTGACATTAGCTCCTCTCTGCATCTTTGAGTACCAGTGCGTTTTTCTCCAAATAGGACCAGACTCTTCCCTCACAGACTGAGCTTAGGGCCCAGGCTGGCTGTTTACCATCTGTACAACTACCATGGAGGAGCAGTCAGGCAAGGAAGGTGAGTATGCTGGTAAGTGCAGAGCAGCACAACTGTGGCCTTGGCAGAAACTGCCCCTAACTGGGAGAGACCCATAGCCTATGAAATTAGGTTGTTTGGCAAGCCAACATATCTGCCTGAAGAAAAGCAGTAGGCAAGGCATGTGATAGCTATCTTCAAAGACCTGAAAGAGGACATGGGGAAGAGGGACATATGGATTTCTTGTGGTTCCAGAGGACACATTTGCAGTGGTGGATGGAAGGTCTGAGGAAATTAGTTGGAGCTTAATATAAAGAAAAGTATTCTAAAATACAGAGCCATCCACAAATATAGAACTTGCCCTATAAGTAATAGGCCCTGTTCCTGGAAAGAGACCTATGTCTCCGCAGAGGACAATCTATACCCAGCAAAGAGTAGGCCCTACCCCATCTCCAATATCTCTCTTGATGTTATGAATTCATGATTCTGTGAAACACAAAACCGTGTAATTTTTAAATCCACAACCACCTATTTATAATGTGGGAGTATCCTTTCCATATACCTTTTTGTAGGATGGGGAGGAAGGAGTTTCCAAGGCCTTACCTTCTGAGCTGCCTCTGTGAAACCCCTCCAGAGGACCCAGTCCCTCCAGTTTTTTATACTAGAGGGTCCAAGCCAACAAGGTTCAGCCCCTTAGATACTTGTACTTCTAAGACCCCAGAATAACCTTAAGTGTCCCTGTTCCCCCTTCATTGTTCATCTTTCTGAGGTGGTAATTAATTCTTGTTTCCCTTTCTCAGTTGTCAGGAAGCAATTAAACTGCTGTGAGTGCTTTGCAGCCATTTAATTGCCATGCTATGACTTTGGGCCTGGGAAAGGCACACGGATCCAAGGGGAAGCTAAAGTTACTCAGGTCACATGGGCTGTCACCTTTGAGGGGACAGTTCTGACAACTGTGTGCCTGACACACTGGAGATCCAGCATGCTTTCTGCTGTTGTGGAAGACAGCTCAGATTACTGGTTACCATTGCAGACCACAGGCTGAATCCCTCTGTGGGTATGATGTCTGTTTCGGGTAAGCCGTAGCCCATGGATTTGATCTTTGACTGCCCTGGGAAAGAGGAGGGATGGAGATCAAGAAAGGCCAACTTAGAGTACAATGGGTTAGCAACTTCTCACACAGTACGCATGGCTTCTCACACTCTATGCACGGCTGCCACCTCCTGGACTTTATTATCACTGGACCCTGGAGCATCCTCTCTGCCCCACTTCTGATTTAAGTAAGTCATTGCTGGTGTTAGCAGGGATTGGGTGTTGCAAGGGAGGTGTATGGAGTGGAGAAGCTGAGATTGCTCTCTGCCTTGAAATCATACAGTTGAAGTGTTTGTAGGTCTGGGTGACCTCAGGGTTCATACCAGTACAGCCTTACCATTGACGGCTGGCTTCCCTCTGACAGGTCTACATAGCCAAGTTCAACTTCAGAAGGACCATGTCCTTCTCCTGTTTATCATGCACCAAGTGACTAACACCATTGCCTTTCGCCAAGCATTGGTTTATCTCTGAGCTCTGTTGTTGTTGCAGGTTGTTGGTGCAATCTACTCCAGGCAGAAGGCCCCCATCCCCTCACATATCCATCTTTGATCATATGGGCACCTACCCTGGCCAAGAAGAGACCCTCTGAGACATGGATCCTTCTCCAACACTCTCGGGAATTCAACAGTTGAAAGGGAACAGTGTGATTGACAGATCATCTTCCCCAAATCCTGTCTCCAAAATGTAATGTGTTAATGGGTCCCCTAGGAAAGAAATCCAGCTGTAGGCAAGCATTCTGTGATGGTGTCTAATAGCCCTTGCTGGCAGGCTCAAAACATGCTCCAAAGAGAACTCTACCCTGCTGGGTCCCTTTTGTTTGTCTCCATCATCCTGACACCACAGCTCTTAGCAGCCCTGTTTGTTGTAACTTGGAGGCCTGGTACTCACGCTCTTGATGCAATCCTACTTGACTTTTGCACATTTATGACATTCTCAAAGGTCAAAGCCTTTGAGACTCTTGAGTGATCAGGTTCTGTAGCAAACCTCAAGCATCACCCCACGAACTTAATGGTAGGGTTACTCGGGACCTTTCTAAAGTGCCAAGTGACCTACTTACAAGTGGGCAGCGAAGACCAGGAATGACCCAGCCAGTAGGGCTGGGTTGAGCATTCCAGTGGTGCAGTATGTCCTGTTGCTGTTCTGTTTGACCTGGTCCACATTTGGCTGAAGTCCGGAGGCCAGGCAGTTGGCTCAACTCAGCCGTGGCCTCTGGCCCTAACACAGGATCTTTGTCATGAAGCTTGGCAAGATGCTGCTTCATCCTGTTGTTTCAGGATAGTGGTCAAAGGAGGAAGGAACTCCAGCACAGTACTTTGCACACAGAACACACATAGACTAGCATCATGATCAAAGGACTGAGTTCAGCCTCTGAGTGTCATAAATGGGCAAAAGTCAAGCAGGATTGCACCAAGAGAGTGAGTACCAGGCCTCCAAGTTACAGCAAACAGGGTTGCTAAGAGCTTTGGTGTCGGGATGATGGAGACAGACAAGAGGGGCCCAGCAGGTTAAATGAGAAGAGCCTGTGTTAGAGTCTGGCACACTTACTGTTGGGCACATGGTGGGTTCGTACAATGAATGAAGCCAACTGAGATGGAATTGTGTCAGAGAGTACTTAAGTCCTGAGTTTGGTATGTGCAGGGGTTTGTTTTCTAAGTGATTGATTCTAGATCCTGTCAAGTTGACAATCAGTACTGACCATCACAGTGGAGTAAAGTAGTCCTTGACTTGAAAACTGTGTCAGCCCAGAGGCAGTGAACACAGATCCACACAGCAGCATGGTTCCTCACCCAGGCTGACTGCTCCGGGGCTGGGACCTGCAGCTCTGTGCATCTGATGGTGCTGCCAGTGCGGGTTACACCGCTCAGTCTGACGCTGTGTCCAGATCCTCTTGTGACCAATAGGCAGCATACATCCTATGATTTGCCAGGGCCAAGCCAGCTGCACAAAGACTCAAACTAAAATGCTGCCCATTCTTCTTCTCTGGAATTTGTATTTCACCTTTGACCTCTGGCCCTCTGCCCTGGCCACCTGAGAAAGCTAGTCATAGACAACAGGAACTCAGAGGCTAGGTCACAACTCAGGTGTCCAGGGAAAGGCCTCAAAGTGGCCACCCTGGGCATGAGCTGGGGGGTGGGGAGGGAGTTCATGGCATGAAAGCCTGAACTCAGCTTGGATTCAAAGCATCTACCCACAGAAGGCAGGACAAATGGGCCCATTTGCCTCCTTCAGCCTGTCTTCATTGAACAAGCTTGGCAAGGCAGGTGCTGGACTCCAAGATCTTCTGCCCAGCCCTTTGGCTTCTCCCAGCCGCCTGTGGAATCTGCAAATGATGAGCATTGGGCCAGCTGTTAGGAATCATTTGGAGAATGAAAACAATTAAGCTGGGCAAGAAGCCCACCGGCAAATCCTGACCTCACTTCGGCACCTTCGGCCCATTGTTCTCCATCCTGCTCCTAGTCACCTTTTCGTGTCTGTCCAATAGACTTTCCAGATGTGTTCTGCCTGAGGACAGAGCAACAGCATAGCAGCTCTAAACCACTGGCTCAACCAGGGCCCCCAAAGCGTGTCCCTCTGAGAGGCCAGGATGTATTCAATCCAATTCCAGACACCTGTGCAACACTGCCTACCAGTGAGCTTGCTGGACATCCCCTTGTTTATCTGTGTAGCAATGCTCTTGGCGCAGGGGTGTCAGCTATGGAAACTGAGGCCCCCCTCATCTGCCCTGGGCAGCCCACACTGTGTTGCAGTCCTAGGTGCTCAATACTCCATCAGGGTTCAGCTAGTACGGGAGCCTTGCATGCAGGTGTGGATGCAAGATGACCTGAAGCAGAGGGCCTGGGACTCTGGACTCCAGGAGGCATACCTAGGAGCCAGGTGAAGGAATGACTGATGATAACTCCTGTGGATGGTCTTTATGTCCTTTACCCCATACCACTTCTGACTTCATATCATGTCCTTGAGACCTAGAGCTGTGCCTGGCATAGACTGGCCCTGCAACAAACTCTTGCCTATCCTCCAAGTGTAAGACCCTGTTGAGCCTTAGCTTACCGGAGACCCCCTGAGTGAATCACATGGAGCCTGATTGATGCAAAGAGCACGAAGATTTTTATTCCAGTGCACTGGGGCTGTTCCAGACCCTAGGGAAAGGAGGCGACCCCACACAGCTTGTTCAGTGAGCTTTTATACAATTTTCAGGGCAGCAGCCATTAGACACAATGTGATTGATAGAACAGTGTGACTTTTTAAACTGCTTGGTCTTTATGGAATGATTGGTCTTTATGGTGGCAAGGACTTCCCTTGTCTGAAGGTGGGCAAAGGTCCACTCTGCGGAATGTATCCCCACTCGAAGGTAGTTTCTCACCCTGTGATCTGAGGAATGTTAATTAGACTTTCCCTTCTGGAGAGTTCCGCTACCTTCCTAAAGTTCCTGAGCTTATCTTATTAAGGAAATTCCTGGCCTCGTGGTGTTTTTCTGAGATGTCCCTGATTACTTGGATCTTACACAATCATGCCCACTGCTGGTACTCCTTACCTGGGGTTTCTGGGCTCTCCAAAGCCTTTCTTCTCCAGTTCAAGCACACCAATCCTGCAGCTGAGGCTCACACGGAGAGTGTGTGCAGTTTATCCTTAAGCTGGCTGGTTTCCTGCATTCCCCCCTTGCCCATTCCACAGGGCTCATCAGGACCACCTTCTCACACTTGCCTGCTTCTGTCTCCTCTTCTATCCTGTTCTGTTACAGCACTTATCACTTAACCTAGGTTCTTTGCCTCAAGTACAGAAAGACTCTCTACCAACCTCCTGAATGATTGCAGGTACACTTAAGTGAGAAAACCCATCTGGGAGAAGGACAGCAGTAGAGACATCCAGGGCCACAGAAAATGCCTGGAAAACCCAGCCCTGAGCCAGTCTCCAGGGTGCATCCTTGTTTCTGAGCTGCTGGAGCAGAGACACAAAGGCCAACTTAGGGTTTCCAGCGAAGTCCAGATGAGTGTGAAGACTGAAGGTAGGGAAGAGGGTTCTGACAAATGTTCCACATGTTCCCTCTGAAATGTACAGTCACTAGGAGTGAATTACATTTTTAAAAAATGCTTAAGGAGATGGAAATATTAATTACCCTGATTTGATCATTACACATTATATACATGTATCAAGTTGTCATAGTACAGCCCATAAATGTGCACCATTAAAATGCTAATTTGTAAATAAGAAACAGAAAAGAAAAAAAAAAATACAGCCCAGAGCAAAATTCTTCCCAGCATATCACCTTACCACCGCAGAGGTCTGACCCTCTCTAAGCAGGCGGCTGGCCTGGCTGTCCCGCCCACCTTCACAGCTGCACGGGTGTGGCTGGGCTGTGGAGGCTGGGCTGGAGAACAGATGATTTCAATTTAAAGCACCGTTTGGGGAGAATACTGTTCCACTTGCTCATTTTTCTTAGTCCTCCCCACCCCCGAAACGTGACTAGTCCAGTGGTGGATGAGCAAGGCCAGTTTCCATAGCAACTCCACTGTGAGAGAGAAAAATCAGAACACAATGGAGGCTTGGATTTTTATCAGGAAGATGCACTCAAGTGGATAAAAAATGGAAACCTACCCGATACTGAACTGGACTCTGAGCTTGGCCAGATGCCTTGAGCAGTTTGTCATTCACCCTGAGGTAGTATATATTGGGGATTGAGGGTAGGGGTAGCATAGGGATGTACTGAAGATGACTTTGCCCAGGGAAACACACCTGCCACTTGCCTGCTTTCCATTAACCAAGCTTCATCTCTCTGGGCTCTAGGCCTGCTGGCCTGCATTTGTTTTTGTGGCTGATATAACTCAACCAAACTGATACATCAGGATCTGGGTCGTTTTTGGATGGTGTTTCATGTTTGGCTGGACATTTTCAATATTTTGTGTACATTCATTTCCCACCTGGTGCTTCTAAAGAGGATTGTGGTTGCTATTTTATCTTCTAAGACCGATGACCACAAGCCCAACTTTCCAATCAGTTGATAAGAAGTCTAGCCTGGCCTTAACCTTGTCTGGGGGGTGGGGGGTTTGAATCCAAGAGGAGGAGATTTTGGGGAAAAAGTAGGAATTTCAGTTCAACTTGTACTTTCTTTTGGAGATGTGAAAGTTGAGTTTCTAAGGAGAAATGACTGGCTGGATTTGCCCTGATTGGGATGTCCAGGAAATGGGTTTGCATGGAGCAAGGTATTTCTACAAGCTGCTTGGAAAATGACTAAGGCGGACCTTGAGGAATTGGGACACTTACTCTTCCTTTATGGTTTTCATAAAGATCCATTCACCAGCCCTACTTTGTGGCTGGCAAGAACTAATGGAAGTGGGCTTGGAGAAATCTCCAACTGTGATTTCCTGCACAGGGTTTTGCCCTTTGCTCTGAACTCCAGTGAGCCTTTTCAACTTCATTGGATCCATATGATTCATTTACACTGACTCATCACAGGGTTCTCTCTCTCTCTCTCTCTCCCTCCCTCTCTCCCTCCCTCCCTCTCTCTCTCTCTCTCTCTCTCTCTCTCTCTCTCTCTCTCTCTCTCTCTCTCTCTCTCCTTGCAGTTTTGTTCATAAGTGTCTCTTTCCCCCTTAGAAGCAGGATGCCACATCTCAGCAAGGCCCGTGCTTGGATGGCAGTGGTGGAAGACATCTTGCGACTTAAGATTAGAGCCTGGTTTGGTTTACAAGAAGAAGGGCTATGTTTCGGCAGCACTTCGTGATCTCTGTGTGGGAAGGTATTTTCTTGGAGTGTGGGATGGGAGCCTACCTCTTCTGGGATGGAAACCCAGTGTCTTGGAGAAGCAAAGCTGTCTTGGGCAAGCTATTAAATCTCCATGTCCCTCCAGTTCTTCCTCTGGAAAATGGAAATGATAATGCTCTCCACCTGACAGATATGTTGTAGTGATGTGCCCGAATCTATTATAACAGGGAATTCCAGACTTAGCTGATGTTCCTCCACATGGATCAAATCCTTTACATTTTTCTGTCTTTTCTGTCCTATGCCATTTCTTCAGTTCACTTAAATCCAAATACTGCTTTATTTCTTAGCTAGAACATGACCTCTTCTAAGACCTTCCCTAATCAATGACTTAATGACTTTGACCCTTCCAAAAACGTCCCTCATTCTCTTATGATCTGAGACTCTTTGCTTGTCTGCTGCTTGTCGCCCTTCTTCTTCCTGATACACCTGAGATCACTTGGATTCCAGGAAACTTGTATTCACATTAATACAGTCAAAGCCCTGGACAGATGGATAGCACTCCAGGTGCCCTAATTCAACAAAAGTTTGCCATTAACAAGAAAAGACTGCAGAGGAAACACAATTTGGTCCATTCTAAGGCAGCAAAGGAGACACAATGTGGTCCATACTTCTGGATTCAGAATGAAACAGTGAATATCCACCTGGCTGTATGGGTGAGGCTGAGCTGAACACGATGAACTGAACACCACCACTCTATTTGCACTGAGTACTTGACTAATGTGTGCTGACGGACAATTTCCCAAAATCATCAGCCAGTGTTCTTTATCTGCAGCAGCTCCTTTAGTCACTCTCAACACTTTGGGACCAAGGAGGGGCACTGAAAATCTAGGGCCAGGTTTAATGATAAATATTAAAAGGATGCAGGAAATTTTCAAGATATTCCTCTTAGAATTTATCAGACATAAAGGGAAGACCTCTCCTTCTTTAGGAAGGATTTTGTTGTTATCACCATCCTCTTCCTTCCTTCTCAATCCATACACTCTACTGGGGTAGCCACTAGAAAGTCCCAGGTGCCAGGGAAGCGGGAGGTTCCCAACCCAATAGGGATCTTGGCCAAAATACCCAACAAAGTGGGGATAAAACCTGTAGAGACCACCTGCAGTAGATAGGCATGGACCCCAGTGGAGGAATGGGGCCATCCACCCATCTCAAAATTTTTAACGCAGAATTGCTCCTAGCTAAAGGAAAAAAATGGAGCAGAAACTGAAGGAAAGGCCATCCAAAAACTGCCCCACCTAGGGATCTATCACATCTGCAGACACCAAAAACCTCCACACTATTGCTGATGCCAAGAAGTGCTTGCTGACAGGAGCCTGGTACAGTTGTCTCCTGAGAGGCTCTGCCATCACCTGAGTAATACAGATGAAGATACTCACAGCCAACCATTGGGCTGAGCCCAGGGACCCCAATAGGAGAGTTAGAGGAAGGACTGAAAGAGCTGAAGGGGATTACAACCCCATGGGAAGAACAACAATATCAACTAACCGGACCTCCCACAGCTACCAGGGACTAAGCCACCAACCAACCGAAGAGTATACATGGAGGGATCCATGATTCCAGCTACACATGTAGCAGAGGATTGCCTTATCTGGCATCAATGGAAAGGGAGGCCCTTGGTCCTGTGGAGGCTGGATGCCCCAGCATGGGGGGATGCTAGAGTAGTGAGGCAGGATCAGATGGGTGGGTAGAGGAGCATCTTCACAGAGGCAAAGAGGAAGGGGAATGGGATGGAGGGTTTGTGGAGGGGAAACTGGGAAGGGGGACAACATTTGAAATGTAAATAAATAAAATAACCAAAAAATTCAATTTAGGAAATAAAAAGTAAATTCTGACAGATTCAGGATACAGAGTCACCTATTGAATGTTGGCTCTGTGGACAGTAAGGAAGATCTCTGCTAGTCAGTGTAGGTTTTTAGGTACAATGTTACAAACATGCCTTTGAATATTACTTTCAGACATTAACATTAGTACCCATAGCTACCTGCCTGATAAATACTGTGATAATTGCTAAAAACAAAAGAGACAGAACAAGAGTCCAGATAGACGAAAGTGACCCCTAAGAGTCTGTGAGGGCTTTCTGGGGCTGAGGGAGTAATATTTGACCTGAACTCTGACATACAAGTAGGTCTCCCTAGATAGTGATGAGGAAAGCTTCCAAAGAAAACAACCACCTAAGAAGAATTCATGGTGTAACAATGTAAAGAACACATTTTATGAGCCTCAGACAGACCAGTGTGACCAGACTGTAGAGTATATAAAAAAGCATAGTAAGAATCAAGGCCAGAAAGAGTCTTAATCTTGAAGGAATTAAGACTTTATTTTACATACAAAAGAAACATCTACTTTTGATTATGGGATGACTTTATCAGATCTAAAGTACAGAAAGATAAATGAGCCACCATTGTCATCCCTTATTGAACATCTATTATATTCATGTAACTAACTATTCTAATTGATTTGTATGAACTGTCGAATTATCATGTCAAACCATGAGGTAAGAACAATTGAAGCTCATTTTACAGGTCAGTACAACAAAGAATATATAGAGTATGTGATTCACCCAACTCCAAATAGCCAGCAATCAATAAAGAATTCAGGTCAGGTCTTCTCTCTCTCTCTCTCTCTCTCTCTCTCTCTCTCTCTCTCTCTCTCTCTCTTTCTCTCTCTCTCTCTGCTCTCTCTGGTCTTAGAACTTATGCTTGAATATGTGCATATGTGTAAGTGTGAGCATGTTTGTATGCACATGTGTGTATACATATAAATATGTGGATGTGGAAGCCAGAGGACATCCTTAGGTGTCATTCTTCAGGGGCTGTCTGCTCTGCATCCTCAGCACTAGAATGATGTACATGTGACATGTACTCAGCTTTTTACATGAGTTCAGGAGATTGAGTAAAGCTCATCACCCTTGTGTGGTAAACACTTTACTAACCTAGCTCTCTCCTCATCCTTCATTCGATTAACAATTAATCTTCTCACAAAAAGGAAACAGAGGGTAGTCCCAGCAGAGAGGTATTTTAGTAGTCAGTACACAATTCTGAGGGCAGGAAGGAAAATGGTTTAGTAATAGAAAGAGGCATGGAGATCTTTATGGTAGAGGGTGTGAGAACCAGTGTTTAGGGAAAGTAGATGCGCTGTTGCCAGTTGTCTGTGGGGTGGGGAGTGGAGAAAGATTGACAGAAGCAGAGAACTCCTTTTATCTTGGGATTTGAACAACAAAAGGCAAAACAAGTTTGATACAAGTGGTGACACTGGCTTTGAGCACATGGGACATGTGTAAAGATATTCTTCTTGAAGTTGAAAGTGTGGAGTAGAGAAGTTCAGAGCTGTAGATATTGAAAAACTTGAATCCAGAGTAGGTCATACCATCAGGAGACACATTTAGCCTTCAAAGCCTTGGGAAAAAACTATCAAACAATATATATATATATATATATATA
>NW_022196906.1:24503396-24529604 GCF_008632895.1 Mastomys coucha | reverse complement strand
ATATATATATATATGTATATATACATATATTTGCTTATGGTATAACATTTGCTGGTTCATTTGAACTATCTCTCCCTTCTTCTCCTTTAAATAAAACCCAGGGCCTTATGTGTACCAAATAAGCATTTCACCACTAAAGTACATTTCTACCTTTCTTCTTTTTTAAATGTGCATGCTTACAGTTGTAAGTTTTCCTCTTAGCTTAGTTTTACATTTTATCATCCTGTGTCCTGTACTCACTTACTCTGTTATATTCTAATTTTTCTGCATTTTTTTTTCTTTGACCTAGTGCTTAGGAGTATGCTGTTTAGGGAGTCTCCAAGACACCTTTCTTTTGGTTACCTGCCAGAACTTGATGGTCAACCACTATTGCTAAAGATACTATACTTATTTTTTTTTCAAGTACATGGAAAAATAAAGGTGATACTGACCAGGAAGTTTCCTTCCTTCTGGTAAGCTTTCATACTACCGGAAGGTACAACGTAAACTACTGGGAGGAAAAGTTGTTGGGAGTCTTACAAACTGTGAACCCTGTAAACTACAAAAATGACCAGTGTGATAAGACATGCCCATAGGTGCAATAGTGGCACCAATGTGATAAGAGTAACCAATGGCTTTTTGACTGGATTTAAAAAACTCTCCAAAGAGGAATCATATTTCTGGTACAGTAAATCTGTCTAAGAATCCATCTTTGGGGAGCTCATAGGCCAGAGGAGTGAACCTGGTGCTATATTCTGCTAAATGGACATACTATCAAACTATCTCTTTAATTTGTCTCTATACCCATAGAAAAGTGGAGCATCAGAAAAGTTCTTTTATAAAGGTAGATGGTGGTTATCTCAGAAACTCAAAACTGGCCAAAATGCAGAGAATAAGTGTTAATAGAGTGCTCAGCCACAAATAGAACATCTGTCTCACCCTAAACCCCACAAGGCTCCATGTGGTGTGGATTCAGAAAGATTGTAAGAGCCAGAAGTTGAGGAAAATAACAGCAAAATGGTGCCTTCTGAATATGACAAAGATCACTGCACTCAAAATTTTATAGCATATGTGGAAGCATTCACACAACCAAACCAGTCAACATTCTAGTATCCTAGCATGTAGGGGGAGGGTTCATGAGATATGCATAGTAACTAAGGAGCTATGAACCTTTGATGGCTTCTGCATAAGGGAGAGTCAGTTTTATTTAAGAGTTGGCCCCTTGCTGGCGAACCACTTTCCAGTGGATGGCCCAATGTGCGTGATTATATGGACAGCATAAAGCATATTAGATGGGTTATTTGAAAAAGAAAACAAAGGAGAAGTAAAGGAAAGGATATGAAGTTAGAGATTTGGGGATTGAGTTAGGTAGCAGTTGGGGTGAATATGATCAAAAACATTATTTGAAGTTCTCAAAGTAAGAAAGCATGCTATTTACTTTCAACATATCTGTGCATTCTTTTCATTTTTATTTTGTTATTCACTTCTGGTCTTATTTCATTGAGGTTGCAAAAGATTGTATGATTTCAGTCCTTTGAAGTTTATTAAAGGTGTTTGGTGGAGAATGTTTCATGTGCATTTTATAAAATAAATGTTTTCCTGTTATTAGGTAGAATTATATACATTATTGTATATATAATAAACATATGGTGTTTATTATATAATATACATACACAGACATATTATCTATATGTATATATAATACATATATGTAACATATACATAATATAACACACACATGCATGCATGTAATAACTGTTGTGACCTCTGACCTGTCAATTCACACTGCTGCGTGAGACCAGGGTAATAATGATATGACAGCAATAAAGGATATAATGACTAAAATATATATGTGTATATGACATATACCCATATACATCTAATTTATTTCAATTATTATTCAAGACTTTTATTTCCTAATCAATCTGTTAGGTTGTTTTGTTGATTGCTGAAATACAGTATTAGAATTGTTTACCACATTGTAGAGCTATTTTTAATCTTCCAATCTGTCAATAATAATTTATTATATTTGGAGCTTATACTTGCTACATCTTGACAAATTGACTCCCTAATCAATTTATGATAACCTTCATCATTCCTGCAGTGTTTGACCTGAAATACATTTTGTTTGGTGTTAACATGATCAGCTCTTTTTTCTTTAACATTTAATTCACTTAATTTTTCTTGTATAAAAACCCTTATGTGGTAGCCACAGCTGGAGCCTGGGTCCTTGAACAGAGAGTCTGGTATGGGTTTTCACAAGATGATCTGTGAATTCCTGATAAGGAAACTTGGTGAACACAGTCTCTTCCATATTTCAAGGGTCAAGTAGGTCTTGGAGACAGCATCAAAGGTGGCCTTGACAAAGGTGCTCACCATCAGCTTCTTAGAGCAGAGACAATGTCATTTCCTTTTGGGGCAGGGATGAGACACATCAACACAGAGCCACAGTGGTCTGTCACCTTGCATGGAACACTGTGGTGCTTGCCAATCTTGTTCCCTCAGTAGCCTCTCCACACAGGGATGATGGAAAGTTTGGCCAAGATGATGACACTTCAGATAGCAGTGGCTACCTCCTAGGAGCACTTAACACCAAGACCAATGTGACCATTGCAGTACCCAATAGCGACAAAAGCCTTGAACCTGGTCCATTGGCCAGCCCGAGTCTGCTTCTGCATTGGCATCTTTAGAATTTCACCCTTTACAGATGAGCCCAGGAAAAAGTCAATAATCTCGGTTTCCTTAATGAGCAGGGGGAACAGGTAGATCTCCTTCAAGAGCTTGGTCTCTATGTCTTTAACCAGGCGACCCAGGTTGGCAACAGAGATCCAGTCCTTGTTTTTTGTCTTTACTTCCATGAGCCCTGCAGCCTCAACTATAGCCATGGCCTCCACCAAGACCGCAGCTCCAAAGACTGCTGCCAAATCTGCCACTGAAGCAGCAGCTTCCTAATCCTGGGCCCCCTGGTCCTCCAGGCACTCCAGTTGCACTGGTGTCATTTGCCATTTGGCTATTTGATGATAGGAGAAGAAAGAAGGAGGAGGAGGAGGAGGCATTAGTTCTCTTGTTGT
Organism: Mastomys coucha; assembly: GCF_008632895.1. Lineage (NCBI taxonomy): Eukaryota > Metazoa > Chordata > Mammalia > Rodentia > Muridae > Mastomys > Mastomys coucha. The sequence goes on along the minus strand of NW_022196906.1, from coordinate 24,526,554 downwards.
TGTTGTTGTTGTTAGAAAATCTTATACCACTCTTCTGTATTTGTTCTCACTGTCTCTGATCTACTGTGAGTTTCTGGTAGGTAGCATGTAGTTGGGTCATGCATTTTAAACTCCATTTGTCAATCAATGCATTTAGTTAGGCAGATTTAAAATGTCTAAAGTAGTTAATTAGTAGTTAAGAAGAACATTTTTCAGTCATTTTATTGTTTTGTTGTATAATTACATTTTTAAAAATCACTTTAGATAAATCATCCCACAACCTTCTATCCTCCAAGGTATCTGATATTAATGAGCCCCTTGAATATGATAATACAGTTTTCTCTTAAAATTTTAAAGGTTTCCTCTAAAATATTAAGCAGTACACATCTTTTCAGTTTTCTCCTATTTGGAGCTTATTGGTATTCTTAAAATTGTAGGTGTATCTTTTCTCAGATTTGAGAACTTTTCAGCTGTTGTCGTTATTGTTTTGTAAGCTCTGATCTTTTCCTCCCATCCATTTTTCCAACAGCATATACTGATCTTCTTCCTGATGTATCTTAAGTTTCTTAGGCTCTGTTCATTCTTTTTCCTTTCTCCTCCTCAAACTTGGTAACTAACATCCAGTATATGTAATTTTCTGTATTTCAATACATGATGCTCTTTGCCTGCTCAAGTGTCCTGATGAGTCCTGCTAGTTAATTTTTAGGTTGATTGTTGTAGATTTTGTTTAGCTTCTTTGATACTTTTTGCCCCTCATTCTCATTTCATTTACATACCATTAATCTTTACCTTTATGTCTTTCCTCATGCTTTTCTTTAGCTCTTCAAACACTTTAAGGAAGTTTTTGAAAAGTCTCTCTCTCCTCTCTCTCTCTCTCTCTCTCTCTCTCTCTCTCTCTCTCTTTCTGTGTGTGTGTGTGTGTGTTCTAGACTGTACTATAATTCACTATGTATCCAAGGAAGGCCTCAAACTGGTGACCCTTCTGTTTCAACCTCTTGAATACAAAAAATTGTAAGCTTAAACCGCTATGCCTGGCTTTAAAATCTACTCATTTTGTGGTTTTGCAGGGATATGTTTGCTTTGTGTGTATGTATATGTGTATGCACATACATATATGCATACCTTGTGAATTCAGTCATTGCTAAAATTCAGCATTTGGGGGGAAAGGAACCTACTCATGCTTTTGAAGATTGGCATTGTGTCACAACACAGTCTAAGAATGGAGTGTGTAAGGGGAATTATGAGTGTATGAGAAAACTCTAAGAAAACAAAAGTCCTGTGTCCTCAGTTACATCAGAAACAAGGAACCTCTCTTGGACTGTGTTTTCATGTCCCTCCCAGGTGTAGCAGATCGGAGTAACTGTATTTCAGTTGTTATTCATAAGCCTACATGAAAAACATGTTTTTGCTACATGTGGTGTGTTCTTGTGATTGAATACAGCTTGAACTCATGAGAACTTTACTCAGGTGACTCTTCTTAATCCCCAGAGTATAAATTGTCTGATGCTCTAAATAAAATTGAATATTGCACAAGACTTTAGTTTGCCTCATTTTTAAGCTCTGCTCTCCCAGGTTCATGCTACCAATTACCAGTAAACAGCTTTGTGATAGAATTCTGATTTTACCAGATTTGTTCAGAGTCTTCAATTAGCCTAAGAAGAAAGCTTAGAACTTCTCAGGTCTTCTCTTGTCTGAGTTTGTAACCAGATATTCAACTACCCTTAATACACAGCTATAACTCAGATACCTTGGATCAAGTCTCCAGAGAGTTTAAAAAAAAAGGATCATATTGTTCCCTTCAATTCAAGGGAAAAGATAGAAAAGTGTCAACCCCCTCCTAACCAAAATAGTCATGATCCATGCAAATCAGAAGCAATGTAAGGGAAGAGTAACAAAATTAATATAAAATGTCTTACCACTTGGAGTTTGCAGTTTACTTGGTTGCTCTAGCCTCTATCTTCTATAGCTCATATAACATTACTTTTAACCAGTTTGTCTTTTAGATGTTTCTATGAAGAGAAAAGTGTATGAAGCCTCCCCATCTCCTTCAAAAGCCTATGGCCATTATGTATCTTTGGTATACCAAAAACAAGGCAGACAAGAAGGGCAAAAGCTGTGTTCTCCTGTATTTACAATGACTGAGTTTCTCTCATGAGTCTTATCTATGATTCTCAGGAGCAAATTGCTATGTAGAGTAAGCATAGGTGAGCAGGAAACTTGAGAAGGACAATTCTTCCACTATCAACCAATTTTTAAAACATTAAGTAAACACATCTAGTATCCCAAAACTAGACATGATTTTTACCATAACTGGTTCCAAAGTATGGTTTTTTTTTTCTGGAAAATGCAACTATGGAAACATTAATCATCTTAACTTAAATTACCCTGAAAATAGGGACTAGGTCAGGGGAATTTATCTAAGAATTTTGTTTTGGAGGTGAGTCTGTGTTTCAAAATTGAAAAGAGAGAGTGAGAAACAGGAGACTAGAAGATTTGGATAACATGGCCAGATTTCTGCTGTGCTGTAGACATCCAGGGCTTGGTTCTGCTCAATTTTGGGATATATATAAAATCACTAACCTCCAGGAATTTCTCACATAGAAAGAGCACAGAAAGGCAGAGGGGCTACTAGCTATAAAGAATTGCTGCCGCATCCTCAATTCCTCCTTTGACTCTGCATATGTTCTTAGCTATGAGGAGTTCTTGTCTGCCTGTGAGGCTCTGTAGTGAGGGGGGACATTGGTGGGCTCTATCATTGGTCAAGACTGTGTGGTTTGGCTACCGTGGTGTTTGAGGTAACCAGGATGCTGGTGTATGTTGTGTAGCAGATGATTTTGCTACAGCTTCATAGTTAGATGTGGTGTCCTATCAAACAGAACACAGCAAAATCTCATCTGCTTTCTTCTTGTCCTCTTTCTCTCATCTTCCTTCACAAATTCCATTAAATTAAAAAGATTCTCAATTCCACACTAATAAGGAAATGAATCTCCAAGTTCCCTGAGCTACTGGTATTATCAAAATTGTTCCCTTGTTTTCCTAATCATTAACCACTCACAGATTTTTATATTTTTTTCTCAGAAAAAAATGTCTTTAGCACATTCTCTAGCTTTTTAGGGGTAACTTCTTGTATATTGAAGAAACAGGGAGCCAGGGGCCCCAAAACTTCAGGCTTAGTTGATAAATTGCACTGGTTTCCATTAGCTCCTGTGGAAATACAGTTTAAAGGAGTGCCCCCAAAGCAGGCATGTGACGTTCACTCTGACTCTTTCCCCTGGAGGATTTCTTTTGGCTGAACAGCAAGCTCTCTGAGCTCTGCAACAAGAGAACATCTCCAACATAACATACACGCTGGGCAGCTGCTATTTGCTGGAGAAGGCTCAGCGGGAACAGCTGCGTAAGGGTTGTCCTTGGAAAACATACCACTAAGTCCCACTGCTATAGGATGGCTTCCATTTGGGCTTAGTGCAAATGAGCCATAATAATAATTAAACAGATACACGGGAGGGGAGGGACATTAAAAAGGCATTTTGTTTTAGGTAAATAGAGGGGATAACAAGGTACAATAGTATGGGTGACCTTAGAGAACATTTTCTAGCTATGATAGAAGTGTAAACTCCCAGGAGTTATGCCCTGTGTTAAAGGTGCTTTTTCAATCCTCTTACTTGGTTATGTATTTATTAACCATGGTTATTTAGCATTAACACGTTCTAGTTTTCTCACCTTCCCTGTTAGAACACAGAAAACCCTTGTTTTTATGAGGAGAGTAGAAGGTCTCCACACCACTCCTCCACTGTGTGTGTGTGTGTGTGTGTGTGTGTGTATTGTATATACTTGTGGGCTTGTACATGTGGGGGCTCATGAATGCATGTGTATGTGGAGGCCAGAGGTTACCATTTTTCCTTGACTAATATCCACCTTAACTCTTGAGATGAGGATTTTTCTCTGAGCCTGAAGCTCGTTGTTTTGTCTCTGTTGGCTGGCCAGTGAGTGTCAAATATCCACCAGTCAGCCCTGATCTACCAGCACTAGGGTTACCATGCCCAGCTTTTAAAATGTGAGCTCTGGGGATCTGAATTCACGTCCTCATGCTTGCACAGCAACCAGCAACTGAGCCATTTTCTGTCTGAGCCATCTTCTGTCTCCCAAGCCCTAAGACTGCATTCTTAAGCTAAGCCTGGGTTCTGAAAAGAGTTTGAGATGCTTTTTGGAATGGGGAATTCACTGGTAAACATCTTAGCTGAGATGTTCTGGTTAAGTTATGAGAACCTGGAACTTTACGTCTTGGAAGGAGACTTTTGTAAGATCACTTGAAATCCCCAGAAACTGCTTATATCACATTAATAAAAGGAACAAAATTATGTGAAAACATGAATCATAGGGGTTGGAAAGGCAGAGGCATTTGTGGCTGTGGACAATTGGAAATAAATTTTGGTTGCCTTCTTTAAGCAATGCCAGCTGTGGGTCTGTTTTCTCAAACTAAGACAGGCTGTACAAGCCCAAGGAGGAAAGGTTTTCCCCAAAGGCTGTAAGCATGTCTGAGTTTAGGTGGTTTTATCCCCAAGACTACCTGTTCCTTAAATCCCTACTGTAATGTGGAGAGAAGGGCTAAATGTGAGCTAACCTAAACATTCCAATGACCCGAAGTCTACATGGACTAAGCAAATTTCAAGTGTGTTCAGTTATTCTATTGGATTTGAATTTTCTCAATTTGCTTAGGTTTTCTATTGTGTTAAAAAATGTATGAAAGAGAAGTTGTCCCACAGACTTCCAACTGTGTGTGTGTGTGTGTGTGTGTGTGTGTGTGTGTATGATTCAAACAGGCACTTTAGTCACATCTAAGTCTCTAGCTCCACTATTTACTAGTTGAGAGTGGAAAATAGTCCTGCTTCTTTAAAGCCCTAGTTTTTTTTCTTCCCTTATACAATGCAATGGATGTCCCCAACCTATGAAGTTTTAGAGATTGAAAGAGATAATGCCGTGGGATATTTAGCATAATATTTTACATAGAGAGCATTCAAAGTCATTTGTGGCTGGTTATAAATAATTCTTTTCCCTGAGTTCCAGTCTAAAACATGGGTTGATACAGTGTTCAATTGTAAGTGAGTTTTTATTGGGACACATTCATGTTTATCTATGTACTGCCTATGGTGGCTTCCACATAACAGGACAGGAGCAGTTTTGACAGAGCTTATGTGGCCCACAAGCCCTAAAGATTTACTATAGAATCTTTACAGAAGAACTTTGCTATTCCTGCTCCAGAAGCAAGAAAGCAAAAGAGAAATTAAACTTTTACTAAGCTTAAGTTCCTAGGCAGTCACATTTTGAGAGCAAGACAAAAGAGTTTGAATGGATGCTTAAATCAATGAAAGATTGCTTCCCTTATAGATTGTAAACATATACTTAAAGGCAAAGAAGAACAAATGCCAAGAAAGAAAGGACCTTCCAGCCAGAACATATTACTTATAGAGAGGGTTTTCTACTTTAATAGGAAAGCCACAGAGAGGCGTAGAAACCTCTGAATGCAGCAGCTCTTGATCTGTGGGCTCTGATCTCTCTAGAGGTTGTATAACCCTTTCATAGGTGTCACATACCAGATATTCTGTATACTTACATTATAGCATATTTACATCATGATTCATAACAGTAGCAAAATTACAGTTATGGAGTACCAATGAAATTAATTTTATAGTTGGGGGTGACCACAGCATGAGAAATTGAATTAAAGTGTCACAGCATTAGAAAGGTTGAGAACCGCTATGTGAAGGAGTTAGGAGATGTTTCTTGGGGACAGGATCGGCCTATGTAGCCAAGACTACACTAAAACCTGTGATCTTCCTGCTTTGGTCTCCTGAGTGCTGGGGTTATAGATGTGTGCCGGCAGTCCTGACTTTAGGGAATAATTATTAACCAAAAGAGTGCGGCTTAGTTATCCTGTTATATAGGGCTTCTTCTTTCCTAGTGCAGAGTGCAATCCTGAAGGAGGCCACAGAGCTACTACAGGAGACAGGTGTCTGTGGCTAATAACATGTACAGTATTTGCTCTAAGTAATTGTTTTCCTTGAAGCTTGAAGATTAACATAGGTGAATATAGAGTTAAAGTGAATCCCTGGTTTTTAATTCCAATTAAAATTATTTTAATTAAAAACACTTTAATTAAAATGAATGAAGACATAATCTTAACCCTCACTTGGGTTAAGGGAGCCAGTAAGGCTAGAAACCACTGGGAAAAAGAATAAAAAGGACAGAGGAACTGTCCTCTACAATACTTTACAAGTTTGGTCTAGCTTGTTTTGTCTCAATGAGAACATGACCAGGTAGGATCTTGGTATGGTTTGAGGCCATGGAGGACCCACCAGATAAAAGTAGCCTTGGAATCTAAAAGCTGATCAGCTATGGCTCCTGAGCACCCTTCCCTGGTGCTGTGAACACAAGTATTGGCTCAGCATTACAGCACTCTTTGAGTACAAGTGACTCTTGGCTCAAGTTGCTGTTCCCACTGACCACCTAGATGGAATAATCAATGGGTGCCAGCTAGTCTAAAACTTGGCTCATCTCTTTTCAAGTTACATGCTAATCTCCCTTTTAAGGGCTAAGGACATAAAAGAAGGAAGTGGGTCCGGATCATTGTAGGGTTGAACGGATGTGCAAAGGATAGTTCTTCGTAGTACAGAGTTGATGATAACTAGTCTTCTCCAAACCAAGCTTGTGAGAGATGCACATTCTGTGTGATCAGATCATGGAGATAGTGATTGGATTCCTTATGCATTCCTCTCTCCTATTAGCTTGTCATAAGGTACAGAACAATGGGCCTACAAAGTATAGAGAGCACAGCTTACAGAGCAGGTCCTCAGTGCATAGAAGCTGCTCATGTTGGATGAGGCACTCCAAAACAAGGAGGTGATATAGACACCTACAGATATCCTAGGAGGCATCCATTATGAGAATTGAAATCACATATTGTGGAAAATGGGAAAAACAATGATTGGCCATTTGTCAGCAGAAGAGACAGAGAAGCCGGTGCTGCAATTCAGTCTAAGTACCAAGGTATGAGATGTTCAGTTAGATGCAGGACACACTGATGTGTGCGCCCTACGTCTAAAAGCAAAAAGCCAAAAGAAAAAAAAGAAAAAAGAAGAAGAGAAAATCCTTGAGCTCTGATGTTCCAGTGAAGGAGTTGGATGCCCCAGAAGACAGAAAAGAGCAGAAGATAGAACAAAAATTAGACTTTCTTTCAGCTTTTGTTCCAACCCAGCTCTGCACAGAGTGGATGATGCCTATCCACACTGGTTGGGGCAAGCTTTCTTGGCTCAGTCTGCTGCTTCAGATGTGATCGTCCCTGGAAAACTCTCCCAGATACATCTAGAAATAAAGCTTTACTAGCTGAATGGCCATCCATTTCATCCAGTCAGATTGGCATGTAATATCAGCCATCACATGATTATTATATTCACTGTTGAAGGCAAATAGAAAAAAATCAAAGTTTGTCATTGTTTAATGAAATAATTCTATTGTTTATTTAAAACAATCTAAAAGCTTTTCATCTAAAAAAAATCATTATAAAAGTTACTATAGCTTTCATAGCTTCCCCTAGAAGCCTGTATCCTAATTCCTCAGGCAGTGATGAACTCCTCATGCAGCAATTCACAGACACTGATTGCTCAGAAGGCTCTATGAGCCAAGCATGCATTATCCCTGATCTGCTTTTGTTCATATTTTCTAAACAAGCAGCATAAAATTCCCCATGGAGCAGGCCTCCCCCCAACCCATGCTTTCACAGAAACTCTATTCTTCCTGTTTTGTATATTTTCATAATAAAAGAAATGTAAACATTTAAATAATAATGTATTTTTAAAAGCATAATGGGGTTAGGTGGGTAAAATAACCATTTAATATCATCTGCAGAAGAAATCTAATAAGTTTTGGGGTTCACTGGGGAGCCAGAGAATATTCAGTTTTATGAGAGGATTAAGTTTTTATTGAATTACATTTCTACGCAAGGCATGCTGGTTCTTCTACTAAAATGGGAAGTTTAACTCAGCGAATTTGGGGCTAGTAAAGTAAGTATAAACCATGATCAGAATCTTTTGTTGCATCAGTTGCTTCAACAAACGACCTTGTCTGGGTGTGAGAGCTGTCAGAGTGGCTGAACAAGTATGCTCAGTGCCCATTAGTGCTCACATTAGTTCTCCCATTAGTACTCCCATTAGTGCCCCCAATGCAGGAGAATGAATAACAGAAGTCCCAGAAAGACCAGGTTCTGGTTCACATTTTGTCACTAACACTTAGGACATCCATATTTCTCTGCGCTTTAATTTATCACTGGTGAAAATAAGAGTATTTCAGGGCCAGTGAGATAGCTTAGTAGGTAGAAGTCCTTGTAGCCAAGCCTGATGACCTGAGTTCAATTTCCAACACCTACATGGTAGAAGGAGAGAATCTACTCCTACAAGCTGTCCTCTGACCTTCATATATGCACATTAACACAGGAATGTTGGAGCAGCAAGTGCATGAGCACACTCACAATAGGAATACATGTAATTTAAAAAGAAACTTTTTATTGATTCCTTGTGAGTTTTACATTATGCACCCCAGTCCCTTTCACCTCCCCATCCTCTTGTATCTGCCCTCTACCCTTACAACTTCTTCCCTCCAGATAAAAATCATGCAAACAAAAGTAAACAGAACAAAACAAAGCATAGAAAACCCTTTGTTATGTCACAGTGTGTCCCACAGTATACCCCTCTGTCGACACATCTTCACTTACACATGTTTATGGCTATGAGTCATTGGTCTGATTTAAAGTCTTTGGTTTCTGTGACACCATCATTATTTGATCCTCATGTGGACTCCTCCTGGTTTTACTGTTGTTGCCCTGTGTCATGGAGATCCTGCGGCTTTGGATCAGCGGGGCTGGCCCTTTCACACACCCCAACAGTTCACAGATGACATAGATTTGGGGGTGGGCCAACTCAAAGTTCTGGATCTAGGTCTGGGTGGTAGCTGAGCTGGTCAGACTGCTAGCTCTGCCTTGTTTGCACCATCAGGGTGAGCTCTCCAGCACTGCTCCAACTAAGCCACTGAGTGCCACCATTGACAGGAGGCAGAGTCAGGAACTCTAGAACCAGTGAGGGGCTGGACCAGCTCTCCCACTCTTATACTCTCAGGGATGGGTCATCCATGCTTTCATGGTCAGGACAAGCTCCAATTGTACAGGGCCTGATCTCCTGAGTGCTTCAACCAGTGAGGGGCAGGGCCAGGTCTCCTGCTTTCATGTCATGTATTTTTTTTTAATTTTAGGTATATTATTTTTAGAATCATTCCATGTGATTCTAAAATAGTAATCTAATGACAAGCTAGCAACTTAAGACTCCCCAAAGGGAAATAGTAAAAATCCATTTTTTCCTAGAATGAATTAGAAATCAAGCTAATTGTCTATCAGTGGGGAACTGGCTAAATAAAGTTCCCTTAAGAAGCATTTTCTGTACATGTGCCCATATAGAAATATCTCTGAAGAATACAGCTGATTGAACAAGCAATCTACAAAAGCCTCTTACAGAAGTGAAACTATGTATGTGAGGTATGATATAGACCAGCTTTTAGTTTTTTCTTATTAAAAGGCTATTCATGAAATTGTACAGTGTTTGTAAAGTTTGATGGCTCCACCTACATTAGGTGTTAGCAATAACAATAATGTTGCATTTAAAGTTTGATCCCCACCATGTGTTCTAGTGTCTTTGTGTGTATATGTGAACTTTAACATTTACCTCCTGATAGGTCACCAAGGAGGGGACTTGGTACTGGGGGAAGAACACCGAGTGGGTAAAGACACACAATAGCTGAGCATTCTTATGGGGTGACTGAACTTCTCAGAATCTTACCTGTGAAATGAAGTCATAAGGACTACCACTCAGATTTGGTGATTCTAGTTTAATTTGCATGTAGTGTTTATAATGTATCTGGGGAGACACAGAAAAACAGAAACATACCCACACTCAAGCATAGAATAGTGAGTCAAGAGCACATAATGCTCAACTATTACTTTGAAGGACTTTCTTTCTTTGACTCACAGGGGATAGAGAAGGAATAACCTCCACTCTTGAGAAATTTTATGAGTTCATATGGAAGACAAAATAATTTATAGAAACCAACTGTAGAATAATATACAACTACATGGCTGGCCTCAGATCATGCTCATTCTTATAGACTGCCCTCTCAAATATTAGAAACTTGAAACCCATGAAAACCAGACTCAACAATAAAAATAAAGCTCATGCCCCTCCTTGTGATGATCTGAACAAGGGTTAGGATGAGATCTACAGTTCTTTTGCAGTGATAAAGCTCACTGATCCTATAATTTCTGGATACAGGTCCAAATTGAAGACTCAAACTCTGACCAACACACCCTGTAGCTAGATACCTCTCTGTTCAGTCAAGTATTCATTTCCAAATTGAGACTCTGACAACCTCATATAATATCTGTGCACAAAAGTTACCAAATGATTGCTGCAAAGAGAGAGCGTTACTTGGGCAAACCCCATTGTTTGGGTGTGAAGGCCTCTTTTGGCTCCTCCCAGTCTGAGCAATGCAGTTAGAGAAAGTGCCTAGCTGGGGGCAACCAGGTGGCCATCTGGCCTTTCTTATCACAAAGAGTCTAGTTAATATGGGGTCTAGTACATGACAGGGGCTCTAAGCAGGTCAGAATTGACGCCTAAGTTGACCTCATTGGCAGCCGGAGTCTGATAAAGGCATCATTGAGTTGGGAATTTCTTCCAGACAGCTTAACTGCTAGCTATAATTAGGGCCCCAATCTTAGGGTGTGGAAACACATAGACTCCATTGTAGAGAGGCTCAGTGCTATCAGGGTCAAGACCAAAGTGCTGCACGAAAGAAGCTCAATGTCTCTGGTAAGTGGGAGGAACAAGTCTGCAGGGAACTGTGTTTACCAAGTATAGTCAAGTTTCTAGTCTTTTCTGAACTTTAAGTTCTTGATTCTTGGTGGATCCTTCGTATGGTGCTTCTATCCCTGTGCTTCAAAGTCTAATACCATAAAAGTGGAACAAATGAGGTAAAGCCCCATCCTCAGAGATTATCTGTCTAAGAATCTAGAAAATAGATTGACATTTTTTTCTTCTACACCATCTCCCTGACTAATAATACCAATGTTGATGACAAGGAGCAAAAGTCATTTGGGTCTTATTTTATTTTGAGACAAGGTCTCATGTATTCCAATCTGTCTTCAGATTCACTGTGTGGTTGAGGACGGCCTTGAACTTCTGATCCTCCTACCACTACCTCTTGAGTGCCAGGGTATCAACACTGTGAATCATCATGCTTGGCTTGCGTGATATTAGACATTGAACCAATGTATTGCAATTCAACCAACGAAGATACATCCCCAGCTCTACACATCGATTTCTACTATTAAATTTAATCAGCATTTGTCAGATCTGTTTATGTATTACTGTCAAAATGATGATTAATGAAAGTGGCTTTAAGCCCAAGACAATTTAGGGGACTTTTAAAAGCCTTTTTCTTAGAAATTAGAAGTCACAATGTGCCAGACATAATAAGATCCAACTTGCAATGATCAAAAAAATACCGTGAGTAATGGCAATAATGTTCTCATCGAGGAGAACAACAGCTCAGGATTTGGAATGGAAACTCAAGAGAGTCAGAAAAAAATCTGGCCATAGACGGGTGACAGCTTGGGCTTGGAAATGCTCTTACCTGCTGTAAAGCCAGGGAGTGCATTCCCTGCCCAAATTCACAATGAGGACATCTTGAACAAAATTTGTCAAAGAATCAGAAAATCTCAGGGTTCCCACAGATTTTTGGAGTCCCTTAAGTCCACCTTAACATTCCTGAAAAACAGCTGACCCATCTCTGCCATAAGGACCCTGGTGATGGTAGACTCTCTGCTTACACTGTCTGCTCCAATTGGAGCAGCTGTAAACTTACAATTTCTTTCCTAATGTAGAGTTAAATCTGTTTCTTCCCATGCCCTGTTCATTGGTCTTATTTCACCTCTGAGAGTCACACAGAGCATAGCTTAGTCTTTCATTAGTAACAGACATGGCTGTGTCATACCCAAATCCCAGTTTAAGATGGAAATATAAACCCTGTTCTTTAAAAACAGTAAGAATTTCAAAATGGTCATAACAAAGTATGAAAATAAATGTGGAGTCATCTAGAAGAAGGGTCCTGTGCAACTATGTGGACAGGCACTCATTAGCCCAGAAGAGTATTGTTAACTTTTTGTTTGTTTTATTTCTGTATACTGAACTCATTAAAGTATGCACAGAAAGTAATTTTATTTAAATTTGACTTTGTGTGTTAAGCTCTTTCAAATCTCTCTTACAGAACCCTTGGAATATGATGGCATAAAAATCTAGTTTAATTTGTGAACTCTTTTGTGGTAGTTTGAAAAGGAACAGTAGACTCATGTCTTTGAATGCTTGGCCCATAGGGAATGGTGCTATTGGGAGGTATGGCCTTGTTGCAGGATGTGTGTCACTGTGGGGAAAGGCTTTGAGGTCTCATCCGCTCAAGCTTGTCCTCGTGTGGTACACAGTCCCCTTTTGCTGCCTGTGGATCCAAATGTAGAACTCTCAGCTCCTTCTCCAGCATCATGTCTGCCTGCACACTGCCATGCTTCTCACCATCATAATAATGGACCAAACCTCTGAAACTGTAAGCCAGGGGAGATGAAGTGTTTTCTCTTATAAGAGTTATCTTAGTCATGGTGTCTCTTCACAGCAATAAAACTTCAACTAAGACATCATTCTATTGCTATTATTGCCCTTTCCTGCCAGAAGAAGCTAGAGCCAGGAACCTGAAGAGAGGCTCTCTTCTCCTCCTGGTCCTCCCCAGGCACTCAAGGGTGGTCAGGAGAAGATCTGTGGGCAGAAATGGCCTTCATCACTTGCAAGTCCAGAAGTCTGCTCTCTTGGGAGCCCAGATTCTGCTTCCTCCCCTCCTCCATCTCACTGGCAGTTTTCTGGCTTTCTCTGATCTCCCACTTGGAACTGCCAAGCGGGGGTGTGGTACCCCATAGCTAGATACTTAGGACTCCCTCCAAGCTCATGGCTTGTGTCTACTACACTCTCATGCAGTGGTTGCTACCCTGTACACCCCACATCTGAGGCTCCTTTGGGATGGAGAATATCCAAACAGCTTTCTGGATGTCTCTTACTTGGTGTTTGCATTTGCACCTGGGAAGACTTTCATTTGGGGCCCACCTTTGATACAGCTTATCTCATGGCAGATGCCTTCTCTTCTCCCCATGCCTTTCTCGCCCACTGTACTTGAATCAAGAAAGAAAATTGTTACCCACAAGCTACGCAGAGGCTCGTCACCAGAACATAATTGCCAGAACCTTGTTATTGCTTTATAAAACCAAGCAGACTATGGTAGTGCATCACTGCAGCCCAACCTGACTAAGATAGCTAGCTACACTGCACTTTCTTGAATCTTGCTTTCTAAATGTAGCGTCCTGTGCTCATTCTCTTGGCCTTTCTGAGCAGATCAGACTCTGCTCACCTCCCAAATGACACACACCTTCTGCAGAGCTAGAGTTTTTAGTGTGGCATGAATGAAAATTGGAGCAAGTCAATTCACCTTTTGCAGTGTTGTTTTCATAAAATATGAAATATGAAATAAATATGACAAAGACAGGCTAGGTGTGTGAATCTATAGCCAGGCATATTCTCTTATTAACAAGATGTAGATGTGCTCTTTTCTTTACCTCTGAGGAAGCACAGTAGAATTGGGGAAAGTTGAACACAATCTTGATGCAGTACGACTATATTTTCACTTGAAAAATGGTTCTGAATATAATGTAACAGAAAGTCTGATGAGCATAGTAATCAGATCTCAGCTTCTAGACCCAGAGGCTATAGTTCTGTGAATGTTCCATACAAACACTGTTGCCTGTTACCAAAACTGTCTTGCCTCATATTTTGTCTCTTCTTTGTATTTTATCCTTAATAAGCACAGTTATTTTTAGTATTTATTTAGTGTGTGTGTGTATGTGTGTATACAAATGTGCACACATACATGTACCTCATGAACATGAGGAGGTCAGAGGACAACTTTTGGGGACTAGTTCTTTTCTCACTATTATGAGGGTTCTGAATATCAAACTCAGGTCATCAAACTTGGAAGTAATAACCTTTACCTACTGAGCCACTTTACTAGACCTGCATTCATCTATCTATCTATCTATCTATCTATCTATCTATCTATCTATCTATTATCTACCTATACATACATACATACATGCATGCATACATACACACACACACACACACACACACACACACATATATATATATATATATATATATATATATATATATATACACATACATACAATCTCAGATACAGAACTCTTACCTACAGCCCCTTTAATGATCTTTTTACATGCTATTAAATAATTGTTCATAAAACATGAAGAACTTGATTGCAGAGATACCTGTTACACAGCACCTTAGCCAAGCATGTAACTATGACCAGTGTTAAGTCATAGTGGCATTATGTAGCCTTCCTCACCACACACATACTATATAGTACACCAAGAAGGATATAACATTACTAACTCTGCACAATTCTGGCTTAAAAAAACATGACCGAAGTGTTCTGATTAACATGCCATTCTTCCAAAATGTCAAAGTCACAAAAGACAAAGAAAAGCAAATCTCTCAGATTGGAGAAGGAAGCATGGCGACTAAATGCACTATGAGACCCTACACAAGAAAGACAAAAGGAATTGGTGGTGAAACCATGAATCTGAAACAAGCCCTAGAGATTAACAAAGAGATTATTTCAGTAAGATCCTGGTTTCAAGAATTTTATTAAGTTTTTAGAAAATGAAAATCTAAAATAAATAAGGGGAAAGTAGTTTTTTTTTTTCCTGTCTTTTATTGTCACTTTTCGTTGCACCTATCATGATTTCAAACTAAATGTTTTTGAAAAGTCCATGTTTCTCTAAGTACCCTATATGGGTTACTTTCTGTTCTGGGGGCAAGTGATGAGCAGGACACAGGCCCTGTCCTTGAAGTCTTGCTGATAGTTTGAGAGGACAAATGAGCACACAGCACTTACTGCCTTAGGACAGCTGGCGTGTAGTACAACTAGGAACACAAAATGACAACACCTGCTCTGCCCCAGGGTTAAACAGAATCCCAAGGGTTAGAAAGGGGTCACCCATATAAAAAGAAGGTATTTGAACTAGTGATTGTGGGATCCATTCAAGCAGGACACAGGACAGACTATGCAAAGGCAGAGCCCCTTATGAAAATATAAGCCCACTGCTGGGGTGTGGGAAGGGGGCATGGATTAAGTGTTGAGGGAGAAGAGAACTGCAGGATCCAACCCAGAGAAATGCCTCCATTAGGGGCATAAGGTGTAATGGCTATTCCTGGTGGTCAACTTGACTACATCTGGAATGCACTACAATCTAGAATTGGAGGACACACCTGGAATCTAGATCTTGAGGTTGGAAGACACAGGCTTCTGACCTGAATCTTGACATGGAGATCTTGAGGCATAGTGCCCATGAAATGTTTATGCCTTTAATCCCAGGAGACTGAGGCAAGCAGATCTCTGGGTTCAATGCCAGCCTGGGACAAAGCAAGTTCCAAATGCAGGTGTGGTGGTACTCACCTTTAATCTGGGCCACAGCTTCTGCTGGGGGCCTAATAAGGACATTGGAAGAAGGCAGACTCACTCTATTTTGCCGAATTGCAATTACTTGCCAGCACTTCTGTTGAAACCTACTTCCGCAGGATTCCAGCTTATACAGAAGACCAGCTGAAACAACGTACCTTGTGGACTGAGCAACTACTAGATTTTTGGACTTCCCATTCACAGCTGCCTATTGTTGGGTTAGTTGGATGACAGACTGTAAGTCATTACAATAAAGTCCCTTATTATATAGAGACATTCCATAAGTTCTGTGACTCTATAGGGAACCCTGATTAATACACAGGGGCTAGAGAGCAACTTTGAAAGGTGCTCAGCAGAAATCTGAAATGGCACTTATGATCCAGTACTAGCATGCTGGCTGCTGGGCAGCTAATCGATTAAACCCACTATATAGCAGGCAGTCTCTGGCTCTAGTCAGGGAGTCAGATTAACCAGAAGACACTAGAGAGGACAGTGGCCTGAATAGGCAATATACCAGCAGATGGTCTAGCATCTTTGTGAAGTCCACTTCTGTCCTCACAAGGAAGGAACTGACATGTACACCTGCCACCACTGAACTTCATGCTAGATGTTCTAGTCTTGTTTATTGACTGCCTATGAAAACTGCATATGGTGTGAATGGCCGTCCTTGTATGTGTAGCTACCCAAGGCTTTTTAAAGCACAGGGGCTGTCCCCTATCACAGAGGAGTACCTGACAGAGAAGCTGGAGTTCAGGAATATATGACTGCTCAGCTCATCAAGACCACCTGCAATTACATCTGGTGGCTTGGTGTCATTGGAAAACTTCCCAGTATAAGACTTATACCTGTCTTAGTTACTGTCCTATTGTGGCGAAGAGATACCATGACCAAATTGCCACTTACACAAGAAAGAGGTTATTGGAACTTCCAGTTCCAGAGGGTAAGTAAGTCCATGAGCATCATGTCAGGGAGCACAACAGTAGACAGGTAGACATGGGACTGGAACAGAAGCTGAGAGCTTACATCTGATCCATAAACATGAAGCAGAGGGCTAACTGAATGGCTTTTGAAACCTCAGAACTCACCCCCAGTGACAGACTTCCTCCAACAAGACCATACTTACTAATTATTTCCAAACACTTCCACCAAGCACTGTTACTGAAGACCAAACATTCAAATATATGAGCCTATGGGATCCATTCTCATTCAAACTGTCACATTCCACTCCTGGCCCCTATAGGCTTGTGGGCCATATCATAATGCAAAATGCATTTAGTTCAACTTCAAATCCTTTTGTCTGGAGACTGTTTAAAAGTCCAAAGTCTAAGGTCTCTTCTGAGACTCAAAGCAATTTTAACTGCAATATCCTATAAAGTAAAAAAGTAAAGTACATACTTCCAACATAGTATGGCACAGAGTGTACATTACCATTTCAAAAGAGAGGAACAGGAGACATAGTGAGGAAATATTGGACAAAAAGAAGATCATAACCCAGCAGGGCAAACTTCAAATTCTGTGACTCCATGCCTGATATCAAAGGGCTTATAAGCTCCAGACTTCCAACATCATTGGCTGACAATCATTCTGTCTCTTGGGCTGCTTCCATCTTTGTATGCAGCTCTTCCTGGCAGGCATCCCACTGCTCTGACACCTTCAAGGGGTCCAATGCAATCCAGGCTTCACTTTCATATCTTTGTACAATAGCCTCTCCAGGCCTCCATGCAGGGACTCTACACACCTGGCCTCAGCAGCTTTCCTTAAATTTGGATGAAGATTCTACAACCCGGGTCCTTCAATGACTCTAAAACCAGAACCCTGGCTGATGTTGCCAAGTTCTGTTGTCTGCTTGGGATGCAATCTCATCCTCTCTTCTGGTTACATTTGCAGATGCTTTTCTGTTCTTGCCTTTTTTTTTTTTTTAGGAACAGATACTTCTTTAATTCTTCAGGCCTTCTATTTACAAGTTGCAAGATGGAGATGGGGGTCTCATGTAAGAACATCACCCCCTTCATTCTGTTTCTTTTTATTTCTTTCAGCACAAACTATGGCTACAACATTAAAATTAAACTCCCTGGCTCTTTTTCTTCTCAAACCGTCCACTTTGTATTTTCTCTTGCCCCACAAACTCTTTTTCTGTGTAGACCTGCATAAGAGTGGTTGCTAACAACCATGTTAACAGAGTCAACTTTCAGCTATCTTGGAATCTCTTCTGCTAACAAGATTTGTCCAAAACTCTTCAATTTTTGCCTCAGACACACTCTTAGGACAAAAGGTAAAAAGTAGCCACACACTCTTTGCTAAAATATCACAATAGTCTCTAGTCCAGGTCCTAATATTGTTCCCAGCTGAAACCACTTGAGTTAGGCCTCCATAGTCTATATTGTTTTCAGCACTGCTGACTTCCAAGCTCCTGCTAGACTGGCCTGTTATACCCTGCTTACAGCATTCAAATGTTTTCCTAGTCCAAAATGTTTTCCACATTCCTTCAAAAACAAACAAACAAACACACACACAGCATGGCCCGGCCAGTCATACATACCAATTATCTACTGTTGGCACCAGTTTCTGTCTTAGTTACTTTTCTATTGCTGTGAAGAGTTACTATGACCAAAGCAACTTATAGAAGAAAGAATTTATTGGAACTTACAGTTCCAGAGGGTTAGAGTGCATGGCCATCATGGCAGCAATCATGGCAGCAAGCAGGCAGGCATGGCACTAGAGCAGAAGCTAAGAGTTTACATCTGGTCCATAGCATAAGTCAGAGGGTTGACTGGGAATGTTGTGGGCTTCTAAAACCTCAAAGCACACCTTCAGTGGCACACCTCCTCCAACAACATCATATCTTCTAATCCTTCCCGAACAGTTCCACCAACTGGGGACGAACATTCAAATATATGAGCCTATGGGGGCCATTCTCATTCAAACCACCACAACACCACAGAGAAAGTTTGCTTCCTCTGATTCTTATTTGTGCTCAGCCAGGGTATAAACATATGAGGAACAGAGATCTATAATTCCTCTGGGACTTTCTACCACCTGGCTAAGGCTAGGCATACATAGCTCATGTCCAGTGAAATGTCCTTGTAGCTGAGTTGGAGATCTGCACATACCCTTTTCTTTACTTAGTTTCCCATTCCTTGGCACCATGGGCTTCCAAATGAGGTGAGCTTTGACATTTCTTCCACCCTTTGATCTTGTTGTTCTAGCTATGGATTTCCTGAGTGATTCCTGATGATTTTTCACGCAGACCCATGAAATAGTTCTTGCTCACTTTCAATTACATTTCATGTTCAGCTGCAATCCAGGCTCAAACTATTTCATAAGATGGTCTTTGATAATAAAGGCAGAGAGAGCAAAGGGCAGAAATATTAAAAAAAAAAAAAACAACAACAAGTAAATCTCAAGTTACACAAATTGTTTTCTATGAAAGAAGAATACTTTAATAGTTGTTAACTAATCCCATGAAATAATACAAAAGTCAGAAGTTCACAAATCACTGTATAATATGACATTCTTTCTAAGCAGCACGCTTTTAACAGCTTTTACTAGAACTAGAAAATGGTTAAAAATATATACTTTATCAATTGGTTGACCTTTTCATATGAATAAGATACCTAAGAGTCTCCTGTTCCCCTTCTCCTCCTAGCCCCTCCCCCATCCACTCCCCCCTCTATTTCTCTTCAGAAAAGGGTCAGCCTCCCATGGATACCAATCAACCATAGCATATCGAGTTGCAGTAAGACTAGTCACCTCCCCTCATATCAAGTTACACAATTTTAAGGTTAAGTCTACAAACACTTTCTTGTCTTACCCCCAACCCCCTCTAAGCTCAGGAATATTGCGATATCTCTTGATTCTGGATATTTGTCTTTATGTCTTTCCCTTCATCCTCCACAGAGAAACCATTTTCCTTCTGATCATTTTAACTTCTGCCAGCCTGCACTGTTCTTTCCGTGCGTGATAGTTCCGAAGATCTATAGCAAATCTATTGTGCTCTCACCTGCGCTGTTGTCTATTGTATTGCTCTGCAGAGGGCAGTGTACTGAGCCTAAGTCCTCATTCACGCAAAGGAAGCTCTCTTTCAACAGAGCCACAGCCCCAGGCCTTTGTCTCTCTTCATTAAGGTGCCTGACTCAGCTTCCACCACGCCACTGTTTCTACTGGCTCACAGAAGAAAATGCCATTTTCACAGAACTATTTAAGGCCCAGTTTAGGAAAACCATTTCAATCCCCAATTCTGTGTGAAACCAGCTGAAGGTCATGCGAGTCCTGTGAAGAACAGTAACACATTCTCCTCACCAGTTTGGATTGGTGGGTGAGAAGCTGGACACTATCCTCCACAAAGCCCAAGAATAACAGAATTTCTGCTTGAGTTCATTTGGGAACAACCCACTTCTAAAGAGAATGATCCCCCAAGGGTTATTCTGATCCTAACAATAGAGCATTTGTCATCTAAAGATACAGGCTGCCAGGCATTTTGGGTTATTTGAGCAATGTCTCTATACTGGCAATTGCAATGAGTTCTTAGGTCAGTCACTTAGATAAACAGCACAATGCAATTTTATACAAGATTCTGGGTCAGTCTTGGACAGTCAAAGGCATTTATTTTAACATAAAGAACAGATTTTCCATGCCATGGTAGAAATTTTATATAGCATATTAAGAGTAGAAGAAATATTTTGTGTGGAAAGCACCCACTAGCCAAATATTCTTGTTTTGCCTATGGGATGATACAATCCTCATGGATTTTCTATCATGTCCAAGAAGATTGAAGTAATTTTGTTTTTTTACATTTAGAAGTAAAGAAAGTACTTATCTATCCAACTTTCTTGTCCCTTTGTTTATGTAACATATAATCAGCAAATATTTCTCTACTTAGGGACTACAGATTCAAAATTACATAAGTGTTGAACCCAGTCTTCCAGGCCTGTAGAGTGTACTGGGCAGCCATGTATTTGAGCAGTACCACTACTTACACAACTGTTATTTATGTGACCAGTGGCACGGAAGCGTAGGCACCAGAGCGTACTCTGCTTGCAGACTCATGCACAGCTTTGTGGAGGAGATTGTTTCAAGCTGCAGCATGTGAAACATAACAAATAGGTTTTTGGGGGGAATAGGCAGGTGACATGCTATGTTAGTATGACTAGGCCTGAATGATCACAGAGAATCCAAGAGGTTTGCTGTCCCAGGCAAACGAAGATAGACCAGACCCTAGAGGAGGATAAATGCATGGTGACCTTGAGAATTGATTGGCCCTCACTGCCATTTTTATAATAATGACATGCTTTATACCAGGGGTGTCCAATCTTTGACTCCTCTGGGATACATTGGATAAGGAAATATTGTCTTGGACCACATATTAATGGTTATAAGAAAAATCTGAAGAAGCAGATTTACAAGCTGGCCAAGAAAATAGTTTGTATATATTTCATCTGATACTTTAGTTCTTGTTCTTAATGTACTTTGCTCCTGAAAATAGAGACTCAACGAATGTAGGTGTTGCCAAAAGGTAATGGCCTGGATAAGGCATGAGTTTGAAGCATGGGACATTGGTCTCTAGGAAGACAGGACTTAAAATAGTCTAGTAAAGAGTCATAGTCAAAATTTTCTTGAAGTTAAAGCCTGGCTGCAGCTCTATGCTTTCTATTTGAAAACTGGTGGGTAACATTTATGTCAACTGAAAGTGGAGTCCAGGGGATGAAGGGATAGCTCTGTACTTAAGGGTGCTTGCTGCTCGAGGACTGGAGTTTGGTTCCTAGAAACCATCTTTGGAACCTCAAAACTGCCTGGAACTCCAGACCAAGGGGATCTGATACTCTCTTCTGGCTTCCTTCACTCCCTCATGCATGTTTGCATATATGCAGAGAAACATAAATAAAAATAAAATAAATCTTTAAAAAAATGGAATCGAAAGCACACCACAATATTGATAATTTCCATGGAAATCTTGAGATCTTTACATACATATTTATTTAACTGTTGTATATAACATATTATGTGTTCATATATCTAAATATATTGATTTGATTCCCAGTACCCACATGGAAGATGACAATGATCTGTAAGTCCAGCAATGGAAGATCCTATGCTTTCTTTCAGCCCCTGCAGGAAAAGGCCCATGTGTGCTGTGTAAACATTCATACACATAAACATCCATAGACACAAAATTAAAACAAATAAATGAGATCTCAAAAAAAATTAAATGAAAATAGTACAGGAATTAAGAAGCTTAAGAATATTAAAGACCAAGGGTCTTTGAATCTATGTATAATTTAAAGTGATTCTATTGCTTGCATATATAAGAGAATTTATGCGACTAGAGCAGAGGCTATGGACATCTCACATTTCCAACTGGACGGAAGGGTCTGCTTAGTTTTATAATGAGGAGCCAGTGAGTGAATTTTTCTCTCTATCAGAATGAGATGGAATTTAGCACCCTTCTCCTTTCTGTTCCTCTCAGGGTGTTTGCAGACAGCTACTGCTTTTTAAATCAAATGGTAGAGATCCTCAGGGAGATAGGAACAAGGTCTTTGGCCTAAAAGAATTTCAAGATGTTATTGCCAGTCACCAAACAGCCTGTGCCACACCACCTGGATCCCTCAGGATCACACCTATTTGGGAAGGAGTCCCTTTCTTGGCCAGTTTGTAAATCTGCTTCTTCAGACATCAACCTTAGCTAGGTGGGGCTTTTGTGACATCAGTCGGGAAGCACCAACTAGAACAGGCCCTTATTGGAAGCAGCCACGAGACCCATGATGGTAGCAGTCTGGCAGCAAAAAGAATGAGAGCTATTTTCATACTTATGCCAAATGAAAGCACGGGGTTACATACACACTCTTTATAGGACTGTGTGTCAAAATGCTTAGTTGTCCATCTAAATTTGAGCTTGCCAGAGTTCAGCTTCATTTGGCAAGCCATCATGATTTGAAATATTATATTGGTAAGCTGGTTTTCCTCCTGAAGGTGCAATATTTAACTCACCTAAACAAGGACTTAAATTTATTGACAATGTTAATCTACAAGTCAGTTTTCGTCATCAAGTTCTGGCATGCATTTTCTTTGTGAGACCACATAGAACTTGGTAGCAAGTCAATTTACCATTTTGTAATCATAAAATATTTTCACATAGCTTCATTTCCACATTTGGTCTTCGTTTGGCCATCTTACCTCTGAAAAAATAAATGATGTCGCCATAGTTAGCAGCCACACTTCTCAGGACTTCCTGGAGTGGATGGTGATTTAATGCCCTGGTCCCTATGATGTTCACAGCCTTAATGATGATTTGCATGACGTTACCATATTTAATGCTTTTGCAAACACATTATCTTGATATACTACACAGTGGTACTTGATCAAATGTGAGTCAGGCACACCAGTTGCATCATCTGTTAATCTCACAAGTGTGCCACCTTTACCTCTGCAACACTGATTCTTATCAACTTGACAGACCTGGGAAGAGGGAGCTGCAATGGAAGCATTGCCTCCATCGGACATTTTTTTTTTTTTTTTT
>NW_022196906.1:24479738-24503063 GCF_008632895.1 Mastomys coucha | reverse complement strand
AAAAAAAAAAAAAAAAAAGAATCAGAAAGCAAGCTGAACTCAGGACCAGTGGCTCAGTGGTTAAGAGCACTGACTACTCTTCCAGAGGTCCTGAGTTCAATTCCCAGCAACCACGTGGTGGCTCACAACCATCTGTAATGGGATCCGATGCCCTCTTCTGGTATGTCTAACAGCTACAGTGCACTCCTATAAATAAAATAAATAAATTTTTAAAAAATAAAGAAAGAAAGAGAGAAAGAAAGAAAGACAGGGAGGAAGGAAGGAAGGAAGGAAGAAAGCGAGCTGAGTAAAACCAAAAGCAAGCCAGTGCGCAGAATGTCTCCATGGTCTCTACCACAGTTCCAGCCTTCAAGTTCCTGCTTGAGTTGTGCTCTGACTTCCCTCAAGGATAGACTATGACATGGAAGTGTAAGACAAAGAAACACTTTCCCCCTTCAGGTTGGCTTTGGTCAGTGTTTTTTCCACATCAATCCAAAGAAACTAATACAGCAATCGTTAGTATGCCATCTGTAATGCTAAATAGCAGGTATGCTGACAATGGACAAAGAAAATCACCTTAACATGTCTTCTAATATTTTTCATCTATCTTTAGCTTTATCATTTCATGTCTCAAAGAAGCTGTTTCTTCAATGAAATTATGTTTATCATCAATGTCTAATAAACACATCAGGATGGGCCATATTTTCAGATTAGTAGACTTATCCACCCCAAATGCAGACAGTTTATAACATGCAGCTCGACTCCCCAAACTTCTGTTGATAGATTCTGTAACTGCTTCAGCTCCCCTTGCCATTGGATATTGAAAATATCCCCATTTCAGGATGTATCATATGTATCTGCCACACCCTCCCCACACCACCTAACAAACCGACCACTGCCAATGGTTTTACTTCTTTCGTATTTCCCTTTTTTCCTCTGTTAAATGTTAAATATATTACCTTACTACTAGCTTTTTCAATAGAACATATCTGATCTCTAACTTAAAACAAAACAAACAAAAACAAAATGCAACATTTCAAGAAGACAGAGTCCCCGGGACATTGTTGTGTTCTTATGACAACCCTTGATACACACTGGATTTGGTGGCAAGAATTTAATATAATGCCTCTTCAAATTACAGTCTTTGAAAACTTGTATGAATTCCCTCCAAATTAAGCAGAGTGTTTTACTTCTTATTGCCTTGAAATGTAGTCACTTCTATACTCTTTATCAGCTACTCTTTCATCTGTACGTGTTTCAGGAGTTCTGTTGTCCTTTAAAATGTAAGCCATCTTAAGACTTGGAAAAGCATAAAAGAAAAGCATCATTCCTTTTATTGTAAAAAATTAATTGACAGAAAAGTAGAAAGGAAGGTTTAGGTCTTCCACAGCCCAGCTGCTGATGTAGTATGAAGCAGAGAGCCAACCATAGCACAGCAGTTGATGACTTAGGTGTGCTGAGGTATGGAAGCCCCCTTCCTAATCAAATTGGAGTGGGCTGGTGAGAGGAGTCAGTCAGTAAAGTGATTGTGGCATAAGCATGCAGACCTCAATTTAGACCCCTGACACCTATGTAAGAAGTTGGCTATGTTGGATGACCAACCAGTCCAGCTGAATTCATGAGATGCAGGTTCTTTAAAAACTTGCTGCATATGTAGCAGAGGATGCTCTAGTTGGTCATCAATGGGAGGAGAGGCCCTTGATCCTGTGAAGGTTCTATACCCCAGTGTAGAGGAATGCCAGCGCCAGGAAACTGGAGAGGGTAGGTTGGTGGGTATGGGAAGGAGGGAGGGGGTGAGGGAGGGGACAGAGCTTTTTTTTTTTTTTTTTGAGGGGAAACCAGGAAAGAAGATGTCATTTGAAATGTAAATAAAGGAAATATCTAATAAAAAAAAAGTTGGCTATGTTGGATAGCCAATCAGTCCAGCTGAATTTGTGAGACCCAGGTTCAATAAAAGCTTAACTCCATCTCACAAATATAAGACAAAGAGAAGTTGAGGAAGGCACTGGTTATCACCTTCTGACCTCCACTTATACAAACACCAGTGAGCCTGCACATACACGTGCACACATGTGAACATGTACACATACACCACAAATACACACAACTAAACAGGAACCCATGTTCTAAATAACTTTAATGGTAAATTAACAACACACTATTGATAAGTACTGTTTTTCACTTCCCAAGTCATCAGGAGCATACAGAAAGTTTGACAGTGACAATTCAGTTCCTGCACTTGAAAACAAACAAATGGGAAGCCAGTGTTACAGGCCATGGTAACATTGGAGCCACACATGAATATGGATAGCAAGAGAATACTCGTGTTTATTTTGCATGGCACTGCAACATGACTTCATCTATAGAGCTTGTGCTTGAGAATTCTACAATTCAGTTATGGAAAAAAAGGACAAAAGTCCTCTTGATGTTTTAGGTATGTTTACAATTTTTCATTGGACTCCATTCACTGATATCCTGGGCCACATTGTGTCTCATGGGCTATAGATTCCTCACACCTACTTCACTTAGAAAATGGCCTTTTCTTTTTAAGTTACATTGCTTTCTAATTGGCCAATAGGCTTGCTTTACTATGGGCTGTTTTGAGTGAAAATTTGAAAATCTACTCTCTGGAGTAAATTAGACCTCATTTGCTCTTCCAAACAAATACCAGCTTGGATGAGTCTTTAAGTCGAGTGAAGAGCTGAGAGAGTTATTAACTCTCCTTCTTATCGCTTTCTTCTTTCCCCTAGCGTACCTCTTCTGGAAGCTTCCCAGTCTCTGTCTTTCTTCAGAGCCAAGTACCTGCTAATCCTGTTCTTCTCAGGAAGCAGCAGATCAGCCACTTTGTGGGTTCTGGAAGCAGAGATGTAGCGATTGGCCAAGCAGCCATTAAAGGTCACTGAGCATCTCAGGGGAAACATCTTACAGCGTAATAACAACAATCACAGCACTATTTTGCTTTCTTCACAAGTGTCCAAGAGCTTCACCCACATTAGCTAATCTGCTCTAGAAACCAGATGCAAGTTTATCCTGCCTGAAGCTAATTTTCAACCTTTCTCAGACCACAGCAGTTCAGTTGTGCTATGGTGCTTACAGTGACTCCTTGGCGATTTCCAGTGCCCCATCTCTTGTTTGAATGAATTTCAATGTCTGTGAAATATATATTTCCTCTCTTCTTAAAAATATTTTTATTTTATGTGTATGGGTATTTGCTTATCTGCCTGCCTGTGTACCACATGCAAGTCTGGCACTTGCAGAGGCCCGAAGAGGGTGTTGGATTACACAGAACTGGAGTTACACATGGTTGTGAGCCATCATGTAGGTGATGCGAATCTAAGCCAGGTCCTCTGAAAGAGCAGCCAGTGCCCTTAATGCCTGATAGATCCCTCTAGTCCCTCCTTACTTTAAAATTTAAGTGTAAGAATAGAGGTGAAGTCTCTTTTTATTAATCAATTAACCAATTAATTAAATCACTTTATGTCCCAATCACAGCCCCTTTTCTACTCCTCCCAGTCCCACCCTCACAAGCCTCATGCTCATTACCTGCTCCCCTTTTTCATAGAGAAGGGGATACCCCATTGGTACCAACCTGTCCTGACACAAAAAGTCATAGCAAGACTAAGCACATCCTCTCTAACTGATGCCAGGCACAGCAGCTCAAAAAAGGGAAGAGAATCCAAAGACAGGCAACTGAGTGAGAGACAGTTGCCATTCAATTGTTAGGGGACCCATATGAAGAACAAGCTGTGCATCTGCTACAAATGTATAGTAGACCTAGGTCCAGCCTCTGCATGCTCTTTGGTTGGTGGTTCAGTCTCTCTGAGCCCCCACGAGTCCAGGTTAGTTGGCTCTATAGGTCTTCTTGTAGTGTCCTTGACCCCTCTTGATCCCTCAATCCTTCCACCACTCTTCCATAAGACTCCATGAGCTCCACCTAATATTTGGTTGTGGATCTCTGCATCTGTTTCCATCAGCTGATGGATGAAGCTTTTCAGGAGAGAGTTATGCTAGGTTTCTGTCTGTAAGCATAGCAGAGTGTCATTAATAGTGTTAGGGGTTCATTCTCTTCCATGGGATGGGTCTCAAGTTGGGCTAGTCATTGGTTGGCCATTCCCTCAGTCTCTGCTCCACCTTTCTACCTGCATATCTTGTAGGTAGGACAAATTTTGAGGTTTTGTGGGTGGGTTGGTGTCTCCCTCCTTCCACTGGAAGTCCCACTTGGTTACAGGTGGTGGCTGTTTCCATCTCTATACCCCAGATGCTAGGAGCTTAAGTCTTTTGATTCCAATAACACATTTCACATCACGAGGGCTAGAGATGTGGCTCAGCATTCAAAAGCACTTGCTGTTCTTTCAAAGCACCAGGGTTTTCTTCTGTTGAGTGGCTCACAACCATCTGTAATAAGTACAGGGAATCTGGTGCCATCTGGCCCCTATGAGACCTGTAACGTGTGTGTGTGTGTGTGTGTGTGTGTGTGTGTGTGTGTGTGTGTGTGAAAATTAAAAAAAATTAAAACACACCTGTATGCTGTATTTTCAAGAGCATTTCCTTGACTCTACTACCCAACAACTATGAGAACAGTTCAAAGAGAATTGTAGCCATGTGGATGTGTAAAAGTTCCAAATGCTTTTATGTGTCTGTGTTAGAGCTGGGATTTATTTGGTATTAGGACCTCTGCCTGGAAACCACTGAGCAGCAACCTACAGAGCACACCGCTGCTGTTATCTCAAAGGTGAGGCCCATATTCTGTGAGGAAGGACAAGGAGAGTAGCCTACTGATAGCCTGTGAGCCCCTAAGAGCACATATTCTGGGTGCTGGCATCATTGAGAGGCTCTTATTGTAGTACTCTACCCTGAGCAGAGTAACTGCATTGTTGGGTGTCAGATTTCTGCTCGTAATTATATTGTGAGATGAGCAAACTCAAGATTGAGGATGCTCCTCATCAACAAGCAAAGTACCGGGTAGCTGTGGGCTTATCAGTGCTGCCAATGGTTCAACCAGCACAACCAACAGTGGACATAACCCTTGCCAAGTATACTGGTATCCTCTGTCTCCTCTTGACTCTCATGATTCCCCATGGTACCCTAAAAAACCCTTCTATTTTCTACAAAGAATTCCTTATCTTTATATGTTTGTATATTATTTCTACTTAAGAGGATTTAGGTGAGAGAACAAGAAGATATGAGTTCTGTGTTCTAGAATCTAACACCTGGGATCTACTTCCTGCTCTTGTCACATAGAGATGTGCAACCTGGCTAGCTTGTTTCACACTTAGAGTTTGTTGATTTGTGGAGCAAAGTGCTGTACAGTTCAGCTGGGGACATGGATGAAACTGGGGACGTGCTCATCACTATCACTGGGGACTTAGGTTGATGGGGCAGACACTGTCTACAAGGTTTCCAGCTGGCTGAGCCAGGAGAAGAGCTCTGAAGAGTTATCTCTTTAGCACCTTTGGTGGAGGACAACCAGGCAAGTCCTCCTATGCCTGGAAGTACTCATGTGGTATCATCCACCCACAAAGGTCTGGATGGTACATTTCTCATTGGTGCCAGGAAAGCGGAGCAAGAGATGTTTGGAATTTTATCCAGTACGTAAAGTAATTAGCACCATGGCTGGCAACACTCTCTGCACTCACTTCATGCTAGCTACACTTTAGTTCAGATCTGTTATCCATAAAGCAGTGTATAGGTATTATTTTAATATATTTAAAAGTGTTGTTGGCTAGTTAATTATTGATGCATTATGCCTCTCTTTCAGAAGTCCCTAACCCTAATTTTAAAGAGAAGATTCTTAGTACATGATGCTAAGCTCAAGGTCAACATCTTGGCCAGCGACTAGAAAGACTTAGAGGGGTTTCATCAAGGAAGAACCACCTGAAGTGGTTGGAACATCCAGGCTCTTTGGTAAGAAGCATCCAGGGAGGAATTTTACCAACCACACAGTGTTTATAGCTTTTCTGTGTGTGGATGGGTTCAGTACTTGCCCATTTATTTGTTGATTTGTTGAGTTATTTATTAGCTGTTTACTGAATGTCTATATGTGCTAGGTTCTCCAGTATCACCGTTGAAGAGATGAAGATGTTGGCCTTTGTGGAGTTTGAGTTTTAATAAGAGTAGAATAGTGAAAAGAGTAGGAGATGAAACATCGGGGATTGGCCCTCATTTTCTTGCCAATTCACTGTTGTCTTTGGACCTGGCAGTATAGCAAAGGGTCTATGTGAATGTGCTGGAGAACTAGTTGGCCTGGGTTTGAGTCCCAGTCTTGCCCCTTCCTTACTGAAATGTGCAAGTTATTTTAGTTTGAAGCATCTATGTCCCCATCTACACGGGTATAAGCATGGTTGAAAATTTCACAGTTGAAGCAATCTTGGAGTGTTTACTTTCAAGAGCACTGAAGCCAGAGCTTGACATCCTGTAGGTCCTTTTGGATGTTAGCTGGTCCTATCAGAGAGGGCATTGCCTCTCTCTAATTCAGCACCACTATCAGCTGAACAAAAATTCCTAGACTCTTCTCCCTACAAAATTCTTTGAGGAAATCCAAAGCTAGTGTACATGTGACCCCGAGGACTACTGGCTATTTGTTCCATGATATTCCTCACAATCTGCCTCAGCACAGTTTTCTTATTGGGTGTCTCCTTTTCCCAGTGAAGCTTAGCATGGGATCCTTTGTCTCTTCAAAGACTTCTCTTTGCCTTACTGGTGGGTTTTGTTCGTTCCTGGAACTTTGTGCACCACTTCGATACACTTCACTGATTAAAAACATTTTCTCCATAAACTTCAACACACTGGCAAGGAATCTTTGCCACAGAAACTCCCAAGAAAGAAATTACAGGCCTCTTTATGTGTGGAGAGCAAACATTTGGGAAAGAAGCCACTTTAACTCTGGGTGTACCAACTCATAGATGCTTGAAGATGACCCTTCTTGCCACACTGTCATAGATGCCATAGTGCCTCAGTAAGTGACCTTGTAAAGCAGTATCTCTATGAACCTTCCCACACTGTGAACTAAATGCCCAAGTCTTCCTCAAATTTACATGTTGACATTTAAGCCCCTCAGAGTGATGGTTTTGGTAGGTAGGGCCTTTGGGAGGAGATTAGATCATGAGGGTAGGGCCCTCAAGACTGGGATTAGTGCCTTCATAGAAGAGGCTAGAGAGATTTTATTTCTCCCTTTTGCCACGAGGACACAGTGAGGAGACCACTGTTCATAGGGAAATGGACGGGTCTTCACTTGATGCTGAACCCTCAGCACCTTGATCTTGACTAGCAGTTTCTGGAGTGGTGAGCATGAACCTTGGTTATTCTGTCACATTAGTCCTGATAACACAGCATCTGCCACATCTGTGAGGATAACCACTCAGTGCTCACCCTGGCATGCCAGTGGGGTGTAGAAAGGAAAGTGACACCAGTCACTTAGTGACTCTATGGCAGCATGTGGGTGTGGGTTCTTGTCTCTACATCTGTGGGTCATGCAGCATGGTGTCTTGCACAGGATGTGCTGATTGCTAGTGATAGTCAGCTTCTCCTCCCCATCAAGGTGATAAGCTCCTGAGTGAACCAGACTGGGGCACATCACTCATGGCAGGTCAGCGTGACATTGCGTGAGACAGCTTGGATGAGAGCCAACACTGACTGACTTAGTTAGGGTTTTACTGCTGTGAACAGACACCATGACCAAGGCAATTCTTATAAGGACAACATTAAGTTCAGAGGTTCAGTCCATTATCATTAATGCAGGGGCATGGCAGCATCCAGAGTTCCACATCTTCATCTGAAGGCTGCTAGTGAAAGACTGATGTCCAGGCAGCTAGGGTGAGGGTTTTAAGCCCACACCCACAGTGACACACCTACTCTAACACAGCCACACTTTATAATACCGGCACTAGCCCAAGCATATACAAACCATCACCCCGACTCTCACCACTGACTTTAAGAATCTGTCTAAACTCAGCAGATCTCAGCTTCTCCTCCATAAAATTGAAGTCTAGCGTGAATGAATGACAACATGTGCCTTCTTTTTTGACTTACCGATGGTGACTATTTATTTTGTAAATAAGAGATGTGCATATTGATCTGACTGAGTCAACAAATGACAGAGCTTTAATTCTGGATAGTAACAAATTGATATCATGTAATGTTTATTGTATTTCTTGGTAGGGGAAGGAAGAGGAGAGAGGAGAAAGAAAAGGAGGGGGAGGGAAGTCAGGGGAGGAGAGAGAAGAAGAGTTCCTAGAGTTGACATCAGGTCAAAGTTTACCACAGCTCAAGGTAGACACAGCTGCAGCATCCTATCCAGGTCTCCTATACTCTTGTGAGTTACTCACATATCTGCACAAGAACATCTATTTGCATACTTGCAAACGGATGCATGTACTAGGGACATTGTTGCTCTCTGTAATTGTACAAAGCATGTTGAGGAGGAAGTCTCTCAGGGAAGTCTGCACACTACCTGCTGCCCTCACCCACTGGTTCTTTTCCCCCAACTCATTCCTCAGCTGTGATCTTTCACACTAAGAAACCTACCTTTTGTGCTGCCCATCTCCTCATACCTGTGTCTAAGAAGCCCTTCCTAAAGGCTTCCCAAGGAAGCCTGTACAGCCCTCTGCAGCTCCCAGATACACTATTGAGGTCTTTCTCCTAAGTGCCAGTGACACTGTGACTACTCACCCTGGGTCTCCAGCATCCTCACCATTATACCCAGAATGAATTCACCAGGATTTTAGCCTTTTCTATTCCTGACTCCTGGCCACCTGACACTATAGATTTATGCTGGATGCAGAGAAGGTGGAGGATGCTATGTAGAAGGGTAGAAGGGATCCTAATTTCAGTCTCCTCTCACAGCCAGACTATGAGCCCAAGAGAGCTGGGTCTCCTTGGATGCTGTTTAGATCTCTTCTTTTTCACACCCAGAGATTGGGACTTGTTGTTGCTTTCTAGGGTAGTTGGTGACCTTAGTCTGGGACAGGTGCAGCATCTCCTAGCTTCACTTTCCCCATGGCTCTCCACACACAAAAGCTCTGCCCGCAGGCTACCTGTCACAGCTGTGCCTTATTCGATGGTTGAGGCAACAGCGCCACCTCCTGGTCTTAGTGCCACAGCAGTAGTGTTCTTGGGCTCTCTTGAGTGCTCTTGTGTGCCCTCTTGTGGACTTGTGGAAGATGAGGCACAGAGAGACTTGGTTGGAGAGCCTCCCACGTGGTATCTGATTTTGTTGGCTAGTGAAGAAGAAAGCCTAGAAATTAAGGCTTTGCAACAACTTAGGTCCAGAGGGTCAGAGGCAAAGCTTCGATAAGTTTCCAGACCCACATGAGATCTTATATTCTCTGGTGACAAATATAGAAGTGGAGAGAAAGGAGTTATGGAACATGGTGGGAAGGAGCTGAGATAGAAGCAAGGTAGGGGGAAAGAGGAGAGAGTGTTGTTCTGTCCCATTCTGGAGCCACCAAAAAGACCAGTGCAAAGGAGCTAGCCTTTCCCCAGGAGGCGTTCCATGGCATGTTCAGTTCCCTGTTTGAACTGATGGGCCCTCTGTGTTATTGGCAATAATTAGCTGTCCCTGGCTGGGGCTCAGCCTCGGCTCCTGTGTCAGCCATATAAGAATCTCAGTGTCTTGGGAACGTGAGCTAGGCTTGAAATATACTTCCCTGAAAGGCTTATTTTGTTTGGGGACAAGTCTCATACCAATCTGTCCTGCCAAGAAATTACTGCTATTAAACTGTTGGTTTTCATTGCTGTCAAACACAATCTTCCCAGGAAAGTACTAGGCAGTTGCCCTTGAAGGCCTGCTGGAAGAGAAGGCTTTTGCCTTTGTGGGGCTTCCCTAGACCCCTTCTGGGGAATTAAACACAACAGAAACATTTTAGGATGGCCGTAGACAGTGCAGCTGAGCCAGTCATCCTTGGGGTTCCCTCACCAGGGGTCTGCTACCTACAAGGCCCCCATCTCATAGGTCCCTGGGGCGACCAAATTGAGACCTATGGCCCTAAGTACAGCTTCGTTTTGATCATTTTTTTGCCTTTACTCTTTGTTCCAAATGCACACAGTCCTGCAGGGTCCGGCCTAGCATAGAGGTAAGGAAGAATGGGGAAACAGTATTCCAGCAGTATTTGTTCAGCACTGGACTAGTGTAGGGACACTGGCACAAATAAATACAGTGGCTTCCTTTCCAGGATGCCTCTCAAAATGTCCGGGAAAGCAAAGAGGGCAACATTTTATTCTGTTGCCATTATTTTCTTATTTAATTTGATCTTGTTTATTGTAAAATTTACTATATTGCAAAGACATCTAAAATTCAAAATATGGCCAGAAAAATTGCTACTTCAGACCATCCAATAAGGAGGGGTTACTGCTAGATATGGAAGACAACGATTCTCTAAGCAGGTCTTTCCATTTTTTTTCCCTTTCTGTGGTGTCAGGGAGTTGGTCTATTTTTAA
Source organism: Mastomys coucha (assembly GCF_008632895.1). Taxonomy (NCBI): domain Eukaryota; kingdom Metazoa; phylum Chordata; class Mammalia; order Rodentia; family Muridae; genus Mastomys; species Mastomys coucha. The sequence continues at coordinate 24,492,650 of NW_022196906.1, read as the reverse complement.
GGACCTTTATCATTTTAGCTTTTGAAAGAAAGCATTTTTTAAAAAAATCAAACCAGAGAAGCAGAGTACATGATGCTGTGTAGAGGCTAAGGGGCCGGAGGAAACCACAGAAGCAGAGTAGATGATGCTGTGTAGAGGCTAAGGGGCCGGAGGAAACCACAGAAGCAGAGTAGATGATGCTGTGTAGAGGCTAAGGGGCCGGAGGATTCAGGAGATGTTGGCCTCATGACACAGACTTTCAGATAACTTTACAGGGCCAACCACATCACATAGTATTATTATTAAGCATATTATACATTTGAAAATTACACGTAGTATACATTTTAACTGTTCTCATTGCAGAGGTAGAACTGGGGGATAATATATATATCTTAAATACTATAATTTATCCAGTTCCCAATTCATAATATCATAATGTAATTCTTTGTTCCCCAAAACACTCCTTTAATGTTCAATTTAAAAATTTTGCAAAATGTAGCATGGTATAGTATATTTCAATATAAAATGCAATTATGCAAATCCACTGCTGGTAAGTATTATGAAGGAAAATTAGGCATGTCAGTATTACAGCTATAAAGGATGCCATCTTTTAGACAGAATAGTCCAGACAGTGGTCTCTAAGAAGGTAGTGGTGAGGCAGAGAGAATAGTGAGGAATGAGCCATTGGACCATTCTGAGCAGAGGAATGATTCAGGGGAGTGCTTGGTTTGCTTGAAGATAATAAGGAAACTGGGTAGAGTTGAGACATGAGACCATATCTAGGAATCTGTCTCAGACTTTGATTCTAAGAAGCATCCCTGAATCAGTGGTGAGCAAGCTAGGCTCTGTGAATCCCTGTGCCCCTAGTCTCTACCGGAAGATGGTCTAAAGACATGCACTAATCTGTATAAGAGGCAGAAGTGTGTGGTGATCAGAGGTGTGGGCTAAGTATCAAATGAATACTCAGGGGCTGGGGGCACACAACTTAGAGGGAGCATTTGTCTAGCCTCTGCGAGATGCCATTGCAAGTGGAGAGTGTGTGGCACGTGAACGCGCTAGTCTGAAGGAGTTCTAGAGATGAGGAAAAGACGGGGGCACTTAAGCACATCTGGATGAACAGGGACACTTTAAATTGGATCTTGAGAAGAATGTCCATCTAGTTAAGAAAGAGTGGGCAGTGAAGGAGAAGAAAAGAGTAGGTATGGCTTAGTTGGTAAATGAGCCAAACTGTCTCATAATGGAGTATTGGGACCCAAAGTCAGGGAACAGACTAAGGAGGAAGGAAGCAGGAAGGTGTCCTCTTTCCAAAGCTAGATAAGCTTTGCTCCTTAATCCGAAGTCTCATCCAGGGTCAAAGTGACCAGGACTCTGATGCTATGATTTGAAGAGAGGTTAATGGGCTCCCTAGAGACTTCATCCTCTCCAAGTGCCGAAAGGGATGGTTACCTCATAGGTCAGTGGACCCACTTGCCCTTGAATCAAGCAGTCTTGTCCCTGGGGCTGGCTTGGAAAGAATGGAGGCTTAGCACTGCCCTGAGTGCATGTCCTCTACCATGTGAATGGTTGTCTTTGCATTCCATCCAAGGCTTCAGGTGATTCTGGGTCTTACGACCAGGGATCATCTAACAACGAATATGGCTACCAAAAATGAGGATGCCCTGATTCTAGCCCTGTATCCTCCTCTCCCAGAGATGATGGTGTATAAGTCTCCAACTCACCAGAGCACAGACTGGAGTATGGGGCATGATCCCTGAGAACTGTGGATATGAAAGGTGTCCACGGTTGAGTGTGCTAGGCCATGGCTGCCAGCAGCACTCTGGTGTCTGCCTGCTGCCACCATCTATGAGATAATGTCTCTCCATTTTGGGATGGTGACATAGTTACATCAGATTTCAATGGCCAGTGTTCACATTCCAGGTTTGAGACTAGCGTGACAGCAGAGAAACCTGAGCTGAGAAGGACATTCTCGGACTCCAGAATCACAAACCCGACAAGGAAGGGAATCTGATCAGAAAGCATCACCATTTGGGTTATTTTAACGCCTGGATTTGAGCTGCCCTTTCACCGGAGCCCCTTCCATCACAGGGCTTTGGTGCCAGGTGACCCTGGAAGATGACTTTCACTTGTTTGGAATTGGAGAACAAGGTTACGTTTGCTGGCAGCACACCACAAGGTGTACAGACACTGTGGGGAGCTGGAGCCCTGGGTCTGGCCTGGTTGTCTGTGCTCAGTGTGCAGCTGACAATGGGCATGGCCACAGTCTAGGATTTTGCAGCAATGCTGGGATGCAGGAAGAATGAGCCTCTTCTCCATGTCCAGGTCCTGAAATCCCTCCCTGAGCCTAGGCACTGTGTGGTATGGAGTGCATCTAGGCATGGCCTTTGATCACTCTGAACTTGTAACATAGAGAAAGGAACCTTACTATGGCCTTTGAGAGGTCTCTGTTATCCCATCAGCCAACTTGTAAAGCAGGAAGTATTTGCGAACTTGTTATTCACCAAACATTTTGTTGTGGAAAGTTGGCCTTCCCGCACTCCACGTAGTCTACATACTCAGGGAGAGCACATGGAAACAAGAGACCTACATACTCAGGAAACCACAAATCCTCCAAATTTCAAGTGGTCTGCTGTTCTGGGTCACCACCATGGAAATATGACCCCAGGAAAGGTCAAGGAACAGTGGTCAACAGCTAGCATACAACTGTACAATGAGTTACGAGGATGTAAGGGTAAAAGATCCTTTCCCCAGAGAACTGGGACAGTCATATGGGAAAAGAGTGCCTAGCTTGTAAATTAAAAATCAGAAGAACCTGTGCAGAGGCATGAGCTGCAAGGCGGCTTAACCGAGTGGTGCCCTTGCTACTGGACCTATTATGGAGCAGTAAGCCTGTGGAGTTGTTCTTCCCTGGAAAGTGGAGACTGAGGTTGGCATCTACTTGTTACAGCTAACATTGGTGTAGGGCAGCAGGAACATCCATCATTGCATTAGGGCATGGAAGGGTCAGGTTCCAGGCTTAGTTTTGCCAATGATAATAATGGATGTGTACTACACACCACTGCCAGATGTTGTCCTTACATGCACTGACTCACTTAGATTTCCTGCCAGTCCATCTCTGTGAGATAGCACCATGCTTGTTCCCATTTCACAGATAAGGAATCTAAGCTGCAGAGTGTCTACATGATTTACCCATGGATCCTGGGCTAGCCACTGGCAGAGTTGGTGTGCTCCTTGGCTGTTTGTTGGCATAGCCCTTTAAAGTCTCCAATCCCTGTCCAATGGAATAGCAAACCTGTGCCAATGATAAACTGCCTTTCAGATTTTCCTTTAGTCAAACAAAGACATGGATGACTCTTAAATTGCCTGAAAACTGTTGATAAGATCTAAGTTGGATGGTAGATAGGAAATACTTTGTGACTCAGGAAACCCTATACACATTTGAAATATATACCTCAAAAAATGATCAAAAGATAAAATGATATGGGTAGTTGTACAAAATACTAGTGTAAGCCCCATGGATCCACACCCCATCTCTCTGGGGAAAGGTCAATTGAAGGTAAGGTTCTTTTATTTCATGAACATTTGGCATCAGAACTGTATGGCATCCCAAATCATCAGGACTGTATGAGGTTCAGAGAAGAAAAGTACAGGAAAGAACTTTTCCTTTGAGGAGCCTAGAAGAGCCAAGCCAACCACATTCCTCTTTAAGATGTTCTTTCTCTCTTTAACTTTTTGTTATGCTTTTCTTCCTTTCCTAGGTTGAGACCCACATGAACTTGAAGAAAACTAGTAAAAAGCCAAACTGAACACAATCACCATCCATTCATCCTATGACACACTTTGGAGACCATCATCATTGTTCCAAGACTGGGCTGGGTCCAACTCTAATAAAGTTGTGAGGTGGGACAAGGGCTGCTATGGTTCCATCCAACCTCTGTGTATGCAAGAAATCAGAGACTGAGTTGGTGAGATTACTAGTCCACAGTTCCTAGCAGTGGTGAAGTCCGCCATTCCCATAACAGGAAAACAAGTTTCTCTGTAGAGAGAACATCTTGTGCATTGTATGGACATATCACCTGTCAATTAAGAAGCCTATGACCTATAGCTTAGGCAGGAAATAGAAGGTGGGACATTGGAAGGAGAAAGAATTCTGGGAGAGAAGGAGGCAGGAGATTTGCTGGAAAGATGTGATGAGCTGGACTCATGGTATCTGAGTGCAGGTAACCAGCCACGTGGCAGAATGTTGGCTAGAACAAATGGGATATTTTAAGTTATATCTAGTCAGAGAAGAGCCTACCTATATGGTCAAGGCATTTGTAAATATATTTTGAATCTGAGTCTTAGTTCTGGGAGCATGGGGCTGGGACAATTCTGGAAGGACTGGGGTGAGTAGGAATTTATTAAAGATTCATGGTGTGCCCTATGTCAGCCACAAAGCACAATACATGGTTTTGCTTTTCAGCTCATCTCTCAAACAGCCCATCTTTTCCTTTGTGTTGCCTGAGAGCTGAATATGGATAATCTACCAGGGTCTCATGGGTACTATTAGTCATCTGTCTTCCTTTGGCAAGGACATGCTTCCCTTTAGGTTTGAAAAACAGTACATGCTTATTGTGCTGGGTACTTTTATGAGCAGGAAGAACCACTTGTAGCTATTAGATGGCACACATACACCAAAAAGCATTACAAAATAAACCAATTGTTAGAAAGCCCTTTGGTCGTGGGATTGAGGTCGGTCTGGTACTGAAAATGAACCTGCCCCTTCTTTGAGCCTATTTGACGCCCCCCATGGTATCAAGGTCCTTTCACCGCAGCAGCTGAGAGATTTTGCAGCTGGATATGTGATTATGAGGTGACTAGAGGGAAGAGCTGTCAGCCTGAGATCCATTTCCACCTTGGATCAGACAGGCTGACTCAAAAGCCTTGGTGACAGAGGCTAGCCGGTTACTGTGGCAACAGCTCAGGAGCTCAGAAAGTTTCAGAGAGAAGCAACTGAAGCTGTGAAAGTTGGTTGAGAGCCCCACTTATGCGAGAAAGGTGACATGGCCTCCTCTCTCTGATATCTTTTCATAGAAGAAGGGAGTCCTAGGGGAAGCAAAGCCTGATGCTCCTCCCTTTCTTGCTCAGAACAGGGTATTCTTGCTTTGTCTAGTTAGTTGAAGGGGCCATGGGTACACAGGGGCTCTTACATCTATAAGAAGCTGGGAAGAAAAACCTCCAGATGGCACTGAGCTTTCTAAGTCCACCAGAAGGAAAGAAAGGTGTCCATTGCCATAGGACACGTATGCATCATGTAATGTTGCACAAAGTGTGTCATCAATGTCACTATCCCCAGTGAGGGCAGAGGACTGAGTCTGGCAATTTGCTATGTGACAGAATATGCAAGGAGGATTCTGGGAGCCAGGCATACTGTTCAGTGCTGGAGAGACTGTACATCAGTCTGCTTATGAGGAGTTTACAGCCCAGAAGGGAAGACAGATGTTGTAGACAGTCTGCAGACAGACTTGAAAGGAACTCTGCCAACTGGGTACCTCTCCGTGAAGACAGCCATGTGTGTTTCAAGCAGGTTTCTGAAGATAATCTCTCAAAGGAATCTCTTTATCAACATGGCCCATCAGCAGGCACACAGGAGAGATGCAGAGCAGTTTTGCTTTCACATGTCACCGTGTTCTACCCAAGTCCTAATTGCCCAACATTGGTTCACATCTTTAGACAGTTTCTCTAAGAGGTTCAACCTGTATTAACAACTGGGGTGGGATGCACTGATGGAAACAGCTTCATCAGTGTTTCTAAAGGCTGTGGTACCCAATCCAGCATCAAGGCAGTTCTCACAGCAGAATGCTCAACATTAAAGCTACTGAGGTTTAGAATCTGAAGTAAAAATCAAGAGAAGCTAAACTCCAGCCTTGTGAAAAATGTGCATGATGGAGAGAGTTCAGCAAAAACACTTCCCCCTAACCATAACAGAGCCTCTAATTTCACTGGGCCCACCTTCTCCCAGTAGACTACCAACTGAAGAAACGTGAGACATATCCTTAAGCAGATGGCCACAATAACTATCAGAAAGATATTGGGGTGTTCAAGTCAACCATGAAGAGAAGATATGCTGAGAAAATTTCGATTTTGGGGGCTATACAAGGGAAGGAGACAGAGTTAGAAAGAACTTGTACATTTCTCCTTCTGTTGCTGTGTGCCTAGTTTTAAAGAACATGACTCTAAAATCCTAGAGAGGAACTGGACAGACGGAACCATCAGCTCAAGGCTGGTTACTACAAAAGGAACTAAATCAGGAAAATTCCTATCATTTGGGAAAAACCCACAGAAACCACAACCCCACAAAGAACTCGGTTCATTCTTCCATTCCTCAAGCTACAGGGTATACAGTTGTAGAAACACAAGCGCTTGCCTCAGTGTCTCCAGAGTGCTAGAAAGAAGGATCCAGTTCTGTTGTTAGCAAGCAGAAAGCTCGCTGCCATCACTGCTGGGTTGGCACATGTGCATCATTACCCTCTGATCTGTCCTATACATGCATAGACACTGCACACAGGTGCATCTCTGCAAGTGACACACTCTCCTCTCACATGTTACAACAGCAGATTATTCTACATCATCCAAATAGTCTGAGGAAATGTTATGGGTCCTCACCCATGTGCAAGACATTCAGTGTGGGCTGGGGCGGGTCTGGTATTAATTATCCAGTGCTCTCCATTGGAATAAGTGGTTAATCCCAAGGAGGTTTACACTGGAGAATGACCAACCTGCCCCAAGGGTGGATACAGAATCAGCCTTGGCTGCATACGATTTCCCATCATGTGCTGTGCAAATGTGTCCTGGAACAAGGAACAGGCATTATTCCACAGCAGACAAATGCCTTATGCAAGTGTTCTCCAACACAGAACCCAAGCACTGAGGTGTCTAGATTCCTTTTATGAAAACCAATATTACCTTGATTCTCTGACTCACTGAACTTTCTTCTTCATCCTTCTACCTGCTCTTTCCTCTTTCCCATCACTGGCTTGGGGGCTGCAGACCACCTGATTCTGCAGACTTGGAGACAGGTGACCTTGTCCCTACAGACCTTACACAGGTGGCCAGATGGCTTGGGTCCCTTAGTTTTCAGTGTATGGCAGTGGTCTCATTTTGATCTGGGTTTGGACACATAGCTACAGCAGTAAACACAGCATAGAAGATAGCAAACATCCATAGGAGTAAGGAATTTGTAGTCTCCTAACTTTAAAAATAACACTTTGACTTTGAAGGGTTTCCTGTGTGGTATCATGGATGGTGCTTTGATACCATGTGAGAAGGTGTGTGAGACAGGACACTAAACCTGGAGCCATAGGAACCCAAGGACCATGTTCAGAAACTCAGACAGTGAGTAGAAGTGGAGATTGTCTTTCTTTTCTCATCTTGGTAGCGGCTTTCCTTCCAGATAGTTGGGTGTGGGAAGGTGTGTACAATGTTTTCTTCAGGTGGACATGGACTGTTTGATACCAGTGAACTTGTAAATGCAAGCAAGGGAGTCAGTGGCGACCCTGGCTTTAAAAAACATTTTCATGGCAGGGCCCACTCATTTGTTGTTGTTGTTGCCTGGTTGGTTTGTTTGGTGTGGGCGAAGCAGGATAGTAGCATATGTGTGTAATGTCAGCTCTGGGAGATAGAAGCAAGAGGATTGATAACTTTGAGGTCAGCCTAGACTACAGGTTTTGAACCTTCTGTGGCCTATATGCTTACACCTCACGCAGTACATCCTAAACTTGTACAGGTGCTTGCTTAGGACACACAAGCACTGACTTCTGTTATTTGATATTTGCTGTGACTGAGGACATAGTAAGGTCTTAACAATGAAAATTTGCCACCCACCTTTGTTTCTGTGTCTGTCTCTTCTCTTGAAAATTACTTCTTTGGAATTATTCACATATTTTACATCTTAGGGTTAATAAACATAATCTCCAAATAAATAGCATTTATGTTGTACCAACTATACAATAGCTATATATCTATATACATATAGACAGACAGACAAATAAACAGGAATACAGTGGGAACTAAGGAGACACTTGCACTCACTGCCCTCAGTTAACTTTATGGAAGACAATATGTGTATGAGGTTTAACTGCAGAGATAATGTAAATAACCCAGAAGGAGAGAGACAGTTGTGTCTGTAAGACTACATGATACTTTATTGGAGAAGATGAGACATGAATTGGTCCTGACAGGTGGAGGGGGAAGCCACAGGCCCACATGGAATGTGGCCAGGAATCAGGTAATCTTCCCAGTGGAAACAAAAACAAGGAAAGAGGACAGAGGCTAGAAAGAATCTGAGAAGAGCATGTTGTTTAAGGCAGAATACAAACCTCAAGATTTCTGTAAAGCTTTCTCACCTACCTTCCTGCCTCAACCATCTCCATCAGAGTCTACTCCCAGGAAAAAGTCCTACGATCACACAAACTGTGGCCCTTCCAGGGGCCCAGGAAGCCTTAATGAAAGGTACTTTCTTGCTACTTGAAATAATTGTTCTCCAGGATAATAGATGGTTGTTTCAGCACAAGCGTGACATGACGAGGAGAAGGAGCTAGTCTGCTCTCATGTTGCTGCAATTGGAATTCACAGGAGTGGCACTAATAAAGGCTGTGAATTGTAGAAGAGATTTCCTGCCTTAAGCAAGATCTATTTTTCCTGGTGGCATGATATGACACACAGGCACTTTATACACAGCCTCAAGGCTAATCTTCTAGTAGCCATGAGGACAGAACAGCTCCACCGCAAGGGGTACAGTGAAGGGAGTCAGTGGACTGGTATGGTCTCCAAACCCACCCTCATAGGCAAGTCATAGCTTCTGTGAAAGAGTCTCTCTCTTTTTAACATTTTATTTTAATTCTCTCTCTCTCTCTTTCTCTCTTTCTCTCTCTCTCTCTCTCTCTCTCTCTCTCTCTCTCTCTGTGTGTGTGTGTGTGTGTGTGTTTGTGTGTGTGTGTGTGCAGTTATCTCAAGAGTCCAGAAGAGGTCATCGGATCCCTTAGGTCTATAGTTCTAGGTGGTTGTCAGCTGTCCAACCAGAGCACTGGGAACTGAACTCCGTCTTCTGGAAGAGCAACAAGCACTCTTAACCCCTGAGTCATTTCTCCAGTTCCACGTTAGTCCCTTTATTTGTTCTGAGAGACTCCTGAGCTTGGTTTTCCCCCAACTACCCTCATGAATCAAAGTTCCTGGGGGTAATATTAGCCAATTCTCCCTTGCATGTAACATCTAAGTGCAGTGGAGACACTGAGTAATGGAGCCAGCAGGAAAGGCCCCAGTGTGGTTTATCCACATGTAGACTTATTTATTGGCTACCACTGTAACACTTTAATACTAAAATTAGCTTCTATTTTATAAACAAACATTGTTGACCACAGGGGCTACTTTGGGTGAAGTAGATAATCTTACTTAAGGAGATGGTTTTTAGTTGGTTGGTTTTGGTTGGTACTTATGATCACAACACTTTGGAAATAAAAAGGAGGAAGTTCAAGATTAGCCTAGTCTACGTAGAGACATGTCTTAAGATGCAAGTCATGTTCTCTACATTTGGATCTCGATTCAGTTCCTCCTTCTTTCCCATTTATTATACCTCCCAGTCCCCAACTGTTTCCATTTCAAAACCTATAACACTTAGTTCTGTAGACATGCCTGCAGGTAAGGGGCAAAGGCAGAAAGCAGAAAATATTTGGAGAAATCCAATGCCACATTGGTGAGGACATATTAGAAGCTGTTCTCATCCTCTTCCTCTAATCTTGTTCTGCTCCAGAGAGGCAGAGTTGCCATGGGTCTTTGTTCAGGTGAGTAGTGCTGAGGAGGCAGCCAGAAGCCTCAGTTACAGTGGGAACAGCTCTGTGGACCTGCCAGGTGACTTGGTGTGCACAGCATCTCTGCTCATTCGTTGTTGCCACCTTGCTGCAGGAATGGGTCCTAACCAATTTCATTTGTTTCTTTCATGGTATTTGAACTCCCTTTTGCTTTTGGATTTTTAAATGATATGTTTATGTGGATATCTTGACAGGAGAATGTGCACGTGCCAGTAGTCTAAAAGTGATGTTCAATCTCCTGGGGCTAGAGTTACTGGCTGTTTGTGGGCTGCCTGACATGGGTGCTGGGAGCTGATCTCTGGTTCTTTGCAGGATAGTACTCAATCATTGAGCCATCTCTCCAGCAACCTGGGTGGGTTTAAAAAGATTGTTAATGTTTTCTGTGCAATGGGGATGATCAGGTAAGGTTCAGGATGTGGGGGGATGCCTGCAGCAATGCTTTCCTCCTGATGCTCTTCTGAGAAATTCTTTTCTTTCTTATTTTTTGTTTCTGTAGTGATACATGCTTGCTAGCTGAACTTCATCCTTCAGTGGTTCCATTCTCTTGTCCACAAAGGCAGTGACTGTCCTATGATTTCTGGCATTTCCAGTGGTAAAAGAAACAGAGGAGGCCAAATTATAGCAGAGCTCATCCAGCTGGGCCTTCAACTACAAATACATTATAGCTCCCCTCTTTGCCAATGACCGGCCCTTCCCTGGTGCCCATCCTTTCCTATCCAGGACAGACTAGCCTTCATTAATAGGCAAGTCAATGCTGTGGTAGGAAGGACACATGACAGGTGCTACTGGGGTCTCTGAAGGAACCCTTTCATCTGCCTCCTCAGCCAAAGGGTGAGAACTGTGTCATCAAAATCTCATAACACGACATTTACATTTTTCCTAGGTCTCATTCAGGACTACCAAGTCAAAATTAGCCTTTCTTTTCTTTTCTTTTCTTTCTTTTTTTTTTTTTTTAAAGAGAAACAAGATTCCAGGTGAACTGTAAGCACAACAGTTTAAGAAGTACTCTTCTAACTCACTGGACAGGATCTGCAAACTACCGCTCATGGATTATGTCTGGCCAGCTGCCTGTGTTAATTCACACTTTTCTGGAACACAGTTCACTTAGTTATGAATTGTTGCTGGCTGTTTTCAGGCTACCATGGAAGAACTGAGTGGTTACAGCTTAGGATGCAATCACGATGCCTGAAACATTTGCTTTCTGATCCTCTACAGAAGCTTTCTGGCTACTGTGTTAGGCTCGAGAGGCTTCAGAAAATGAGAACCTGGTTAGATCTTGCTTTGTAAGACAAACGGCAGCTTAGTACAGTGGTTACATAAGGGTGTCTGGAGAGGACTGATGAGATTTATATCTAGGCTCTGTCACTTCCTTGCAAGTAACTGGTAAGTCATGTGTCAATATAGGTGTCATGCTCCTTATCTATAAAATAGAACATGGCAGAACTTAACCTGACAGTATTGACTTCTGGATAAACAATAATATATGCAGTGCTTCAAGCAATGACTTCAACAATGGCAGCTCTTAAACTTCCATGGAGACTTATGGGTAGAATGACTCCCGAGGGAGGCACTGTCTATCAATTGCTTCTTTCTTGATAAAGTCTAATCTTATCTGTCTGGCCTTCATTTAGTATGTGCCGTGTCCTTGGGAGCAAAGTACTACTGAAAGCCAACCATTCTTAATAGGACTTTCACTGAGGGCCGGGGTGATAAGTAAGATTCCTGGAGGGCTTCCTGAATGGATCCCCCATTCTTTGAAAGAGATGCCCTATCCTTTCAGGCAGTAGGTCTGGATGCAGTGTCAGGAAGCATAGTGAGAGCGGATCAGGGACTCTCAGGACAGACCTCAACTGTTTAAGATGGGAGAGCAGAAAAACAAACAACGAAACGGCTCTTGTGAGGTCCCAAAGTGGTTGAGCCAGTGAGCCCCTAGGACTCATTAACTTATGTCGCTGACTTTATGGAAGAAAATGCAATGTTCCTAGGCTGTCGAGAACAGCCTAACTCACACAGCCAGGGACTGTGTTTACATCGTCACCCCATCTAGGACCTAACAGCTGTTAAGTGCTAAGAGCAAAGGAAGACTGGTCTTTGGAAAGGAATGGACTGAGTAAAGCAGTGGAGGACTCAGGAAGATCTGGGTTCTACAGATGAAGGCCACAGATGGAGTGGCACCCCACATGCATGAGGGAGGCATTACTAAATGTGTGAGTGTACACACACCTCTAGGCACTCTTGGTAGAAATGTAGCTATGACACAGAGCAGTGTGAAGGTGCTTCAAGTATTCAAACACAACTATATCACTAGCAATCTTACTTTAGAGATCTTAAAAAAAAGTCTTGAATGCATGGATTCACAGAAATGCTTACAGTCCTCTTTCCATGGCATTTACAATAGCCAAGAAATGAAAGCAGCCTAAATGTCCACCACTGGACAAATAGATGAAGAAAATGCAGTGTATCCATAAGATAGAGCATTAGTGAGTCTAAGAAGGAACTTTTCACATGCTGCAGCAGAGATGAACCCGAAGCCATAATGCCAAGTGAAGTAAGCCTGTTACAGAGCACACACTACACAACTCTACTCACTTGTAGGGTATAGATGCACATACACATAATGTGGAATGGCGACCATCAAATCCAACACCACCAGGGGACAGGAGAGCTTGCTGTTCACTGAGTATAAAGTTATACACAATGGAAATCTAGAGATGCGGTGTGCAACAGTGTTCATAGAAAAAACTCCATGGCACCCTTACAATAAAATATCATGTTATATGCTAGAAACTTCAAAATGGCAGTCAGGGCAACATCCATTAATATTAAATTCTCACATTTCCTATGCTTGGATTTAGGAGAGTGTTTTCCTTCTAGGTTGTATAAAACCTAATCCAGAAGTTTGGAAATAAAAATCATGGGCTACTATACATTACACTTATATAAAATTATATAATTACATACAGTGATCTTGAACTTTAATAAATAACAGCAAGGATGGCATTTAGAAATTGCCAGAAAGAGTATCTACCCATCTCTCATCTTTTTACAAATGTGCAATCAAGGCAGAATGGGTGTTGGTTTTATTTCAGGT
>NW_022196906.1:24436395-24479728 GCF_008632895.1 Mastomys coucha | reverse complement strand
TTAAAAAGCCAAACAAACAGGAAAGAACTAAATGGACTAGTGTGGGCTCAGTTCCCCGCTTCCCCGCTGCCAGCCTGAAGCATCACTCCAGCATCTGTGTCTCTCTCCCGTATGCTGATGATCTTGTTGTTCGAGCCTGCTACCAAACTTTTTCAAAGCCAGATGGGTTTTGATATATCCTTGGTTATATTTATTATTTCCCTCTTGAGGATAGCTTATCTTTTGAGGGCAGGTGGAGTAAAAGTGGGTTCTCTTATATAAAATGAAACATAGGGAAGTTCTCTGGGCTGCAGGCATGAAAAGATCACTTAGACTTCATTGTCAGAGGAACTCGTGGTATGTTGGGTTAACTGTTTGTGCCCATGTGAACCAGGACTGGTAGCAGATTCAAATGGACACTGGTGGCTACGGTCATGTGCAGGTGTGGGTGTTAGGAGAGAAGCCTTTCAGCAATCAGGGTTGCTCACTCCATCAATACACAATAAAGGAGCCTTTACTACAGGAGCTACAGGGTCAGCTCTAAGGTATCCCCTGAAACTGTATCCCTAGCAGGCACTCAGAGGACGTGTTGGATTACCTTTGCCTCTGAGGAACTAGGGACCGGGTTACTTCAAAAACTTTGGAGCCATCAGGTCAAGCTTCAAGGGCAGAAGAGGCCATGAAACTTTATCTCATTCACCGTTTTTTCTTTTTAAGCAAGAACAGCATGGTAAGCCTCCCAGTCACATTAGAGTGTAATGTACAGTCATGAGCCTCTCAGGATAGGAGAGTGACACAAGTCCACAACCTCTTCTCTACGAACAACTTTAATTGTGTGTTCATCACATACTTTAGAGTCTTGGAAAACCTTGATGCCTTCCTGATTCTCACCAGGCTTTCTCCATGACCCCCATCCATGTTGATTCCGTAGTTCAGTGTAGCAAGGCTAGAGTGACACAGACATACTGAGCTGAGGGTTGGCTATGGTCTCCCATGGGTACCCTGGGGGATGTCAGCTATTCATGTGCATTCACTAGGCAGCAGCTCTTCCCTGGTGACTTTCCCTCCAACTCCCTTTTCCTCTAACAGTTGCTCTCAGTTGCTCCATCTTTCCAGGCTGTTTTGCTTTCATTGCTGGGCTCCTAAGGACTAATTCAACCTTTAAGGAACAGAAAGTAAAATCCGTATCCTACAAGTTTGCTATATTATTCTTGCCAGAATCTTGTGGAGGGATCCCCACTTATTCCCTGACTTCTATTCTTTGTACACCCTCAGCTGTGGAACAAGTACTTTCCCTTCTCTTTGGAAATACTGAGGCCAAATATGTAACTTGCCATGCAATTCTGTTGATAGAAGGAAAGTTACAAATCCAAAATGCATTTGACATGGGTAGGGGCTGGGAGGAAAGTTAAGAAAGTCTGCTGTGTAATCCTTCGCAGGAAAGGGTGTGAAGGGTGGAGTGGATTTCCCAGCAGTTTGCCAGTGTGCTTTGAAGCCTTCTGGACAGGAAAAGTATAGCCACCCAAGGAAGCAGAGTTCCTGACATCCTTCACAAGTCCACTGTGTCAGAACACAGCCAAAGAGCAAGTCCCTGGAGACACACTTTCCTTCCCTCCTTTTCTGGAATTGTTGGGAAACTAGGCAGGGTGAGGGAGTGATCCTGAATGAATGTTTAGTTTCCAGGTAGGAAAAGAGAGCTCAGGAGACTGTTTCTCCTCCCAGGAAATCTGGCTATAGTTTTTCTCCTGTATTACCTACCACTAGTACATTTGTGGATTAGGTGCACACATGTACAGGGCCATGCTGTTGGCAAACCATGATGATGAGAAGAAGGCAAAGGAATAGCCTCTGCTTCAAGCTTCTGTTCCCAAGGAAATGAGACCTCCTCCCCGCAGCAATCCTCATGCCAAAGACTATGGAAACAGGACACATGCAAATAGGCTATGTAGCTCTGTCATGTGTTACTAAGGGAGACCTGGTAGGGACCTGAGCCTGAGAGGGAGGCCAGCTCAGCTAGCCTAGCTCCAGAGGGCACAGGCATCTTAGCTGTCTCTGGAAGTTGAAAAAATCTCCTTTTCAAGCCTTTGGAGACAGTGTCCTAGCTAAGTGGAGACAGCCATCTTCTTGAGGCTGCCTGGGGAATCTGAGGTGGAATCTGAGGTGGATGGGGCACACTCTTCAACAGAGGCACTAAGGTCCAGGAACTCCAGGATAATGTCTCCAAGGCAGTAAATCAAGTGCCTGAAACAAATGCATAGAACAACCAATTGAGAAGAGGGCCTACTTTATAGCAATGTCTTACAGCCTCCCATCTTACAGAGAACTCTAAGAGGCCCCAACGATAGCAGAAGCTGCAGAGTCTGTGAGACAGCTGCCATGAATCAGTGTTTATGGCACTACCGAAAGCTCGACACTTCAAGGACAGTACTTGAGAGCAGGTGGTATGAAATGACATTCTCTATAGTTACATCAGCATACTAGCACTACTCTGCAGAATCTAAGAAGAACTGTTGTGATGCCAGGTTACAGTTGACTCCTACATGTGATGATGCATCCCTATGGATTTCCTCTCCATGAACTGAACCCTTGTGGTCCGAGAACTGAGAGATTATAGCGTAGGCTTGGGAGGGCAGATGTAAGGGCACTTGACACTTCCCCAAAGCCTTCCAGCCTTAGAGATGGAAGCTATCAATTCTGAAAATTTCGAAGTCCTAGTCCCTTTATATGATTATGTTCTTACAGTCCTATTTATGGCTCATTAAACAATGACAATTTCTGATCTCAATACTAAGCACAGCTTTGCTGTGTAGCTGGGAACCTGTGCTGAAAGTCATCTCGTAACCTGAACTGCAAAGGCCAGGGTGGGTTCCTGCCATAGGGACTTGAAGAAGTTGGGAAAATCCATTGATCACACTTCTTCAGCATAGTGCTTAAGTGCTAATATAACTGTATAAAAAGTATGGCATTTTATAATATTTAGATACAAGGAATATTCTTGCCTGGAGGTTAACAGGGCATTTTTAGTAGCTCGTGCTAAGACTGCACCAAGTTTTTCCAAACACAGCCAGTGGCTGGTCCTACAGCTGCTGACTACCACCAACCCACTCCAAAGCTGGTAGCATGGCTTTCACTGAGGGTGTGCAGAATCAGGATAGTGGACCCTTTGCATGTCAGGTGCAGTCCTGTTCTGATATTGGGCTCTGTCCTTAACCAACCTTGCCACCCACGACAGCACACAGCATTACCTATGCTTGTTAGGCATGCATATTCCAGCCTACCTGTTGATGAGGGGCTGCTGGAATGATTCCAAGACTAGACTCCAGCTCAGCCGACACTTGTTCACCCCCAGGATTTCTACTAAAAAATCTGAAGGAAACAAACAAACAAACAAATAAGATAGTTGTGTTACCACTTCAGCCTTAGAATCAAAGAGCATCATCCAGAGCTTTTACCATCTCACAGGTTGGCTACTCTGGCATAGCCAGAAGCTATACAGACAAATGAAACCCCACAGAACAGAGGAAAGTCATGAAAGTCTTGAGTGTGTAACTAAGAATGAGCCTCAAAAGGACTTTAGCATCTGCCACAAAGGTGCAGGGGAGTTTTCAGTGTCACTGTTTAGGTTGGAAATAGTTAACTCAAGCTGATTATCCAGGGCAGAGTTCATTACAACAGCCACAGGGAATAAACTGCTTTCCCTGCCCTTGAAACCCCCTCCCCCCCAAAAAAAATGACACAAGAAAAACACCCTCCTCACGCTGTGTTTAACTGTTACTAAAGACACAGTTCATCAAGTGTGAGCTCTGCAGGACACATCATGTTCTTTTCTGGTCCCCAAACACCATGTTAGCAGGGAACTCAACATCTTCATGTGGTAGCAATGGTGCTGATATCCGCCGCTGCAGTAACAGCTTTTTTGGAACTGCCCAAAAGTTTTAAACCCACATGTCTGCAGGACTGTCCCTTAGTATCTGTGGTCAAAGTGACCCTTCCACTCCTTGCTATCACTTGCGTGAGGGATAGAAGAATCACAGCCAAGAACACCTTTCCATCAGTTGGAGAAGTGGCTCAGTTGGACTTTGAGTGTCCTTCCAGAGATGGGGAAGGATGCCGGGCAGTAGTGGCAGAGCAGGCTGGGAGGACAACTATACATTCCCATGATCACCATCTCACTGGTCCCATTACCTGGAAGGAGACCCATCAAGCTCTGCAAAGCCTGTTCCTCAGTAGCTTCTTTCTGTGCCTGAGTCCTTCCGGGTCGTGGAATCTTGGGCAGGACTCCACCAGGCCAGATAGATTCCCGAAGGAGACGGAGGTACTGTGCCCAGCGCTGGGGACATGTCAGATTAGCCACCTGTACTTCTAGCCACCTGTGGTAGAAGAGAGAAGAAAGCTCAGGAAACCCAGCATTTTCAAGGCAATGGGCTGCATATTTTTTGCATCTTTTTTTTTTCTCAGACTCCTATTTTCAAATCTCAACAGTGAGTTCTGACAGTATTCGTGAGCATGGGCTTGAGGTAATTAGGGCATGGGCCACAGCCCTTGATATGGTGCCCTTTCTAAAAAGACACAAACCTCTAGCCACTTCACCTTTTACCATGTAAGGACATAGGCAGGAGATAGAGTCTGTAATTCAAAATATGACTGAGTCTGTCAGTGCCTGGACCCTCACAGCCTCAAGCAGGGTGAGCAGTGGATTTCCACTGTTAACAAGCTTTAGCGTTCTTACTGTATTTGCTTACAGTCATCCTGATAAACTGACAGCACCAGCACGATCTTTCATAATGGAAACCAAGCCAGCTCATCATCAAGATAAGCAACTGTGATAATACTATGCTAGGCACTTCAGAGAAGATGCTAAGGTGTCCTCAAGTTGGAGCAGGGCTGCACCCAACTTGATCTCTGCTCTAGTGAAAACCACTGTGGCCTCAGTGACCTGTAAACACTGCCCAGGAGTTAAGGCTTTGGGAATTTTCATACACTCTCTTACTGTTTCTTCTTGCCATTCTGGTATGCAAGGGGACCTGCAAGGCCTCTGTCATGTCTTCAGGATGGTCTACACCCACACATTGCTTCTAGCCTCTCTTCTGCACATCTGAACCCTGGTACATGAAGTCCCCCTTGAAAGGCCCAGGCAAAAGAGCCCTCCTCCTGATGCCTCCATTGGCACTTGATGATGTGGCAAATGTGTGTAGCTAATATTTCACTCTGGAATATGAATTCCTTTACTATGTGTTTATAGCTTTCTTTTTAACTAGACTACTAGTACTACCAGAGTCTTATGTCTTAAACTGCCTGAAAAATCCCCAAAGTACCTTGTGGTTCAAAGTATCTGTTAATTGACATCTATTTTCATGTTATGAAGATTTCCCCTTTGTTTTGATTTCAAACACAAATCAGTAACTCTAAGGAGCAGATAAGCCAATTGTGGAACTCAGCTAAAAATTCTGAAGGTGTGTCAACATTATTCTTTTTGTTTCTGTATCTTTTTGTAGTGACACATAGTCACTGTTGAGGCTTCTTTAGGGGACTGGCATGGCTATGCTGGTCATGGACAGACCACTAACAGCTTCTACTTATTTCCAGAGGGTTGTTTGGGACCATACTCCGTGGCAGTTCATGCCATTGCTCTTATATCCAAATTACTTGTCATCCATCCAAAAGAAGAGGGGCTGACAGGGCAAACTTTATTTAACCTCCATTCTGTCAGACTGTCTGCATTCCACTCAAGCTGGGCATTCCAGTCCTGGGGGCTGCAATCCCCCAAGCCCAGGGCTCACAACCCATTCTAAGAATAGGAAGTCCAAAGGTAACAGCAGGGCAAGAATGGCAAGCCTCGATAGAGATCAAGAGCGGTACAAAGCCGCTCCTGCCCAGAATAGCCACCAGGACCTCGTCTGTTATTATTAGGGCCACAGCTCCTTTCCACAGGGCTTTTCATTCAGCGCTCCTAAGCTGCCTGACAAGAGGGATCTAGTGGCAAGAAGAATTCCTGTTCCTGTTTATAGAAGAGCAGCAGCCGAGGGAGGTGGCTGCAGTGACCTGATCAGGTTCTCTGCAGGGGATAAGGTGGTTCCGGGCTCCCTCTTCACTGAAAGCCACATACACATTTGTACATTTTACTAAGGTGAACCGGGTGTGCTGGCTCTCATCTAAGACCCGAGGGAATGGACAGAGTCTTGCTAACTTTGAGGAGCCTGGAGACTCTTAGCACAAGATACATTAGCCAGGAAGAAGTTTAGCTCAGCTTTGTGTTGATAAGCATGAAATAAGGAAGCTTGCTTCTAATTCTGTCTTCTGGGGCTAGTAATTCAAGAATTCAAACTCTTCCAAGCAACCTCTGCATCCATGTAACCTTTCCTCACACAAGAGAGCATCTGGGTGCCTCAGGCATCTTCTGGGCATGTCTCAGAGGACAGGAGTTGGAGACATTTGAGTCTATATTAATTTATCCAATGAGGATAGGACCTCACACTTCGTTATGGCAAGGATGTCCTCTTTGTTTTCTTCCACATGAATTTAGCTCCTTCATGCAGAGATGTGGGGTGAAAACAACTTTTATTATGTCACACAATATGAACATATACAAATCTGACTACAACTCTTCAAATCCTAGGAATATAGGGAATCAAAGTCCAAGATAGTAAAATTCAGTTCGTGGTGATGCGGCTGAGTTGGTAAGTTAAATATAGGGAGGCAAAGCATAGGAACTGTCAGTGAGGACTAGGCCCTCCCAGCTAGTGAAGAACAGTCTCTGGGATGCAGGGCAAAGTTAGAGCACAGAGCTGATCAGAGGAAGGCCTCAAAGTCAACCCCAAGAATGTCTGAAGGGAGCCTGTGGCAAACTGGCAGAAGCAGAACTCAGGTCTACAAAGGGAGGAGTTTCTAGAGCAGATGTCACAGGTCACATGGATCACATGTGACTTAAATGCCTGTTCTTCCCAGAATTTCCCTCTTGTCTAGATTTTTCCTGCAGTCCTGCTTTTCCAAGACCTGTCTCGCTTCCTGGTACTAGCCAACAAATCCTCTGTGCTCTGAGCTGGAGGGTAGGGGGGTACGGGTGGTACTCCATCATGAACAATGAGTACTTCAGTTCAGTAGAGAAAAACAGCAAAATGCAAACTAAGAAGACTGCCACCATAACTACTCCTGCCTAAATGTCATGTCCTCATGTACTTTTGCTGCTTCAGTGTCTAGACTGTCATTTAATCCACTCTCTAAAGATGTGCTTCATTCAGATTACATAGGATGTACTTCAAAGCCTGTAGATTCAGATATTTGATATAATTGGCCTTTCTTGGTGTCTAGATAGAAGCAAAGACCAGGAGAATCTTGAAAACAAAGAGGGATGAGATTCTCTATCCCAAGGTCCCCTTTCTTTTATTCTGGAAATTTTCTCTAAACTTTCATATAGCCATTCATTTTAAAAATTGCTTTGAGAATTTTTTGTTTTATGTGTATGGGTATTTTACATGCATGTATGTCTGGGTACTCGGTATGTACATGGTCTGTGGAGGCCAGAAGAGGGGGTTGGAGCCCCTAGGGCTGTAGTTATAGACCACTGCCAGCCACCATATGGTGCTGGGAAATTTAACCCAGGTCCTGTGTAAGAGCTGCCAATGCTCTTAACCCCTGAACTGTCTCTCCAGCTCCATCCTTCCATTTCTCTATTGAACTTTAACTTCCGAATCCTACTGGGCTCACTCAGAAATTGAGCTACCTACCACGGGGAAGACAAACATGAGGGAGTATTCAAGACTCCTGTGACCCTTCCTTATTTGTTCATTTCATCTCTCTATTCCATATGTTATTCTAGTCTTTTAAAATTGATTTCTTTAAACAGGGGAAGGGGGGGAGATAGAAGGTTTTCAGAGGGGAAATCATGAAAGGGGATAACATTTGAAATATAAATAAAGAAAATATCTAATAATAATAATAAATATATTTTATTATTTATCATGTGTGATGTGTGTCTGTAAATGCATTCAGGGAGATAAGAAGATTTTAGCTCCACTGGACCTAGAGTTACTGGAGGTTGTTAGAGTTACAAGAGGCTGTGAGCCACCTACCGTGGTCCTCTGTAAGAGCATTATATTCTCTTGACTGTGGAGTCATCTTTCTAGCCCTGTCTTACTCTATTCTTAACAGCAGAATGGATACGTTAAAAAAAATATAGAGTTCCCTTAGAGGAAAGGGATGGGAGTGTTGGACAGCAGTGGGGTTTCTAGCCTCATGTAACCCAGACTGGCTTTGAACCTGTCATCTTCCTACCTTTACCCTGTGATGCTGGGATTATGGGAGTGTTACACCATAACCAGCTCACTTACCCTGTGCCTAACCTAAATCTAAAGTTTCAGGGTGGCTATAAACACACACATCTCTCCACGGGTTATCAGAAGTCACTTCTGCTGCACCACTTATTAACACAAACACCATTGTTTATGTAACTCAAGACGCATGAAGTAAACACACTGAAATAAATGGTAGAGAATAGCCTCCAGCAGGTTTTATTTGCCATCACTATTCCAGGTCTGATATTTGATTTAGAAAGGTCTTTTTCTGTCACTCCACCTTTATCGCTTCAACCCTAACTGTCACTCACAAGCTTAGCCTGTCAAGCCACCTCTGAATGGAAGCCTTATTGGGTGACTCCAAAATAGTAAATACCATGACCCAAATTCAAAACAAAACAAAGCAACAATAACACAAAAAAGGGCAAATACATTGCACTGGGGCATCTGGGACACTGGAGGGCCTTCTACTATGCCAGGTATTTAAAGAAGGATGTGAAAATTAGGGCTTGCAGTTATAGAGGAATGCATGTTATTCCACGTTCAGGAGAACCTGGTCTGAAATAGCTATAAATAGGGAAACGGAGCAAGGCCTAAAACAGAGACAGTTTAATACCAGGGCTTAGTATGGCACTTCAAGGTGAGTAGAAGGTCACTTCTCATCCAAACAACAGAATCAAGTCTTGAGAGGGGAGAAGATATGGGAGCCTGTGTCTAATAGAGGTAGTAGAGCTGCCTCTCTTTTCTTGTCTAAGAGAGCTGTAGGCTTAGTGAGAATGGTTCTAGATTTATGTGGCTTACACACATGAGAAATGACAATGAAGTCATGAAATAGAAAATATGTGTAAAAGTAAGGCTCTAACAAAAATTCCCAGTGCATTGTAAATGAATGAAAATAATAGATCTCTTAATTATCTACTGATTCAAAGAAAACAGAGAAGAAAAGATGACCAGGTTAAAGCTGACCTTTAATGACCTGTCCTTCTACTTATGGACATTTTCTACTGATTGAAATAGACCTACAGTAGATTAAAACTGGAGACTCATGTTATGACGCTTGAAGCAAGGTTTTCAACCCTAACACTTCCTGATGGTTTGACTGCTAATTCTTCACTGTGAGGAGCTATTCTACACATTAGAAAGTACTGAGCTACTATCTCTGATCCTCTACCTTAACTAGATGGTAGCTATGACAACCAAAAGTATCTCAAGACAGTGCCACATGTCCCTTGAGAACAAAATGGCTCTGGCTGAGAATCACTACATTAGACTAAGGGTCTTTTCTATTCAATATATCAGGCTACTTTTACAGTGGTTTTTAAAACCTTGGCACTTTAGCTCAATATCCTTCAAATTGTTGTTGGAGAGAATTAGAGAATATGTGTTACTGCTTGTATCAACATTTTAAGAAATATAAGTAGAATTTGAATAGAAAATATAGAAGTGCATTATATATATTAGGACACTTTGATTTCTCATGCATGTATGTGCCTGAGTATGTATAGATTAAATATGCATGTGTACCTGTATGCATGTCTGTATGAATGTACATTCAGTTTCAATATAAATGTTTCAGTATAAATGTTTCAATATAAATGTTTCAATATAAATGTTTCAATATAAAATGTGCTTCTTATTGTGGACAGAAGTTTTCAGAAAAGTTTTAATATAATAATACGTATAATGGACTAGGAATTATGAGACATCTCAAGGGATTTTTTATTTCCTAAAAACATCAGCCATCTCAGGGTACCCTGCAAATTATATACTGGCTCATTGCTCAGTAGCACCAATCTCTAGAGTGGGAGAGGAAGCGGGCCCTGGGAAGGTACAGTGTAGACTCGGGGCCTTTTCTATTAAGTAAGTTGCTTTTGCTGATTTCATGCTTGATAAAGCGGCTTCTTTCTCTCTGCTTCCTTTCTCAGCCTGTTTTCCTGCCATGGCCCCTTCTTGTGTTTATTCACAGGCCCCACATTAGTCTGGAGCTTTACTCTTCTCAATCTGATAACCCAGCCAGACCCAAGTTCCTCAGCTGTTTCTGAGAAAGCTCAACATTGCTGCCCTCTGACTGTGGATTTAGGTCACTATCCTTTCCTGTCCTCTGTTGGAGAAGAATGGAGAGGAAATGAACTCTGAGGGTGAGGAACCCTAGCATGGAGAAACCCTCCATGCACCTACTGTGAAATCTAAATTGGATTATTGAGTAGGTGCAAGCTTCTGTGACTTTTGCTTTTGTGTTTAGAGCCATGCTTCATGCATCCACATCTGTAAGACATGCCCATCAAAACAAGATCTTAACACTATAACTTAAGAATCTGGTTTCTTATTTTTATATCTAGGGCAAACATGCAATGGTTTAATAAAAAATATTTTTAATAATTGAGAATTGCAAGCAATATATATTCTAAAATTTATTTTATGTGCATAGATATATTATCTCCATGTATGTTTATGTACCAAGTACATGGCTGGTACCTGTATAGGCCATAAGAGGGTATTATATCCCCTGAGATTGGAGTTACAATTATATGGTTGCTGGGAAACGAACTCAGGACTTCTAAAAAAGCAGCAAGTGCTCTTAACCTTGGAGCTATCTCTCTATCATAGTTTTTTTTAAATTAGAAATCTATAAGTTAGAGATTTGAGGATCTTAAGCAAGGTCCTTCAGGAACTGTAGAGGTGACTTTTTCAGTCTCAGCAATTCTACACATGTTCATGCTGGGGACAATGAGATCTCAGCTACTCTATACCTGTACATGCTGGGGACAATGAGATCTCAGCTACTCTACACATGTGCATGCTAGGGACAATGAGATCTCAGCTACTCTACACATGTGCATGCTAGGGATCATGAGATCTCAGCTACTCTACACATGTCCATGCTGGGGACAGTTAGATCTCAGCTACTCTACACATATACATGCTGGGGACAGTTAGATCTCAGCTACTCTACACATATACATGCTGGGGACAATAAGATCTCAGCTACTCTACACCTGTACATGCTGGGGACAATGAGATCTCAGCTACTCTACACATGTCCATGCTGGGGACAGTTAGGTCTCAGCAGCTCTACACATGTACATGTTGGGGACAATGAGATCTCAGCTACTCTACACATGTCCATGCTGAGAACAGTGAGGTCTCAGCAGCTCTACAAATGTCCATGCTGGGGACAGTGAGATCTCAGCAGCTCTACACATGTCCATGCTGAGGACAGTGAAAAACCTTAATAATAGGTGGCTAAGAGGAACAAACAAGTTAAGAACTGGAAGGGCACTTACTCCTATTCAACCTCCTTTGAAGCAAAGCCCTCTCTATAAGTTCAAGACACAAACAGGGCTTGTCTGTTGAGTCTAGAAATAGGCTTTTATTTTACTTCTGTCATCCATTAGCAATGTGACCTATGGAAGCTTAATTAAAAGTGTAATTTTAGAATATTAGAAGTGCTTTTAAAATATTGTCCCCTTGTGAATTCTAGTCACTTGTTTTAGTTTTAGCCTCTGGGTTAACAAGTATCAGAGTAAATCTATCTTTAAAGATGGCACATTACAGTTTTATTCCTCTATTACATTTCTTCTATAAGCTATACATATTCTACTCTTTTATCTTCAAAGTTGGACAACCATCAGCTACCTAATGATGTCTTGAATGATGGAAAAAGAGGATTCCATGCTCTGGATTTGTGTTGCTTCATGGCTCCTTTCTTAACTAGAGGACACAGAACCACACATGCCTGGGAAGTGATCTGCTTAGCAGGGTGTAGGCAACAGAGCCTTCTTTGATCTAGATGCTTTTTGTCAAAAGTCCATGACTTTTGGCATACATAAAAACACTAACTGATATTGAATCTGCAGTCCACATATATACATTTAAAACACTCATAGACTTTAGCTAAGCCAGCAATATTCACCTTATCATTCCTCTAGGGTTGAGTTGCTTCCAAAGTTACTTATGAAAAAACACTGAAGAGGGGAGCGGGAGGAATAATACTCCATCACTAGAAATTGCTTCCTGGGGCATATCGGTCTCTCTCTCTCTCTCTCTCTCTCTCTCTCCCTCTCTCTCTCTCTCTCTCGCTCTCTCTCTCTCTCAGTATGTCCATCTTTTCTATAGACATATCATAACAAACAACCAGCTGTTGAAATTCAGACACATGTAATCATCACTATTCCCTTTCATAATCCTGTCAAAGCAGCTACTATGACCAGGCAGGACATGTTCCCTACGGAGTCTAGCCACTGTCTTGGACTCACTGTTTTCTTTCCTGAGTATTCAGATAACATCTATTTCATAACATACTTCAGAAACTTCCAGAGATAGATGTTAGGACCCATAACCTTTATCCATTTTTTTCTTTGTTTTAAGGCAAGACATCTGCCCATGTGCAATCCATTTCCAAATGACCACAAATGATCCTTTTTATGGACACTGAATCTCTAGTGGCAATTATAAATTTATCTAATTTCACAGACTGGACTTATCTGTGTTAGGTACATGGATTTGAAATACACACAGTCAGTTTGGTGGCACATGGAGGAAGGAATTGCTTGGGATCAGTGGGGTGAGGTGAGGTGGGGTAATCATGAGTTCCAGGTTAGCTAAGCTGTATCTCTGGTCTACAAACACAACTCGGGGAAGATGCTTGCATATCAAATGCGTGGCCTGGGATCAATTCTTAGTACAAAAACAAAACACACAAAATACTTTAAATTCTCTAGTATTACTACTTCCATTTTTATTGTACACTTCAATTCTACCTTCATGTTTGTTCATTCTTACTAGACCATTTTCCTTTCAAAGAAGCACAAACAGAAATGATACAACCTAGATTACACACCATTTGTTTGTTGTGGGTGAATAAATGCTTTCTCAGTGTAAGTAGCTAATAGTCTAGCACTTATCCCAAACAATCAGCATGACTTCAAAATCGATTTTAGAAAGCTGCTCTTTCCTAATTTTGACCCACAGTCTTAGGTCCTGTGTGGTAGTGTGCTGGCCACTGTTCAGATCAGTCCATTACTACTTCATCTGCATCACTCAGTCCATATCCCCGCTCTTTCTCAGTGTTCACCTAGAATCTGATCTCAACATCAGTCTTCATCTCACTGGATGCTGATTCTTCTGTTTTCCCTCATTAGACTTGTGTGTGCAATTTGTTCACACATTCACTGAACCTCTGTACTGGTACAGCTTTTTGTCAATGCCAAAAGAATAAGACTTAAAGCTTGGAGGGCAGGGGTCTGGCTTACTCGAAGGAGCATTTAGCATAGCAGTGACAGATACATAGTAATCAGTCTAGTATCTACCTCAATTCTATTCTAGAACTTTCATGAGTACTTCTGTTGCTAATACTTTTTTTTTTTTTTTTTTTTTTTTTTTTTTGGTTTTTCGAGATAGGGTTTCTCTGTGTAGCCCTGGCTGTCCTGGAACTCACTCTGTAGACCAGGCTGGCCTCGAATTCAGAAATCCACCTGCCTCTGCCTCCCAAGTGCTGGGATTAAAGGTGTGTGCCACCACTGCCCAGCCAATATTTCAATTCCATTGGTTCTATAGCTCATAAAGCAATATGGTTTAAAGTCTCACTCTGTTTTGCTTTTCTATGAATCCTAGTATCTCTCATCCACTCTTTTTCATGTGAAGCAATGATTTTCCAGTTTTTACTTTATCTATTGTCTTCAACTTCTCTCTTGTACTTGAATGATGGTCTCCAGAAGAACGTCTTTTCTAGACTTTCTCGTGTTTGTGGTTAGAGGCCATCATGAATTACTGCAGACTATTGACAGTGAACATAAACCTAGTGTGGCAACCCACATTTGTCGTCCCAGCACTCAAGAAGTGGAGGAAACAAGATCAGACCTTCAAGGGAATACTCGGCTACATACTGAATCTGAGGCCAGTTTGGAATACAGGAAGCCCCATCTAAAACAAATAAACGAGCAAGCAAACAAACAAACAATCCACAAAAAGAAAAGAAAAGAAAAGAAACCCACCCCAAACTACAGACTGACGCATGGGTAAATACATTCTCTAGGCCTTACATTCTGCATATAGAGTCTAGTAACTATTAGAGATGGAGTCTATGCTTCTTTTACTGTATCCATTTGCATTCCAGGCAAAGCTACTGCTGTAGGCAGTGGCAGTCTGTCAGCCATCATCCAGACACACTGTCCAGAAAGATATGTCACTCTATCAGTCACAGTTCTCAACCCACAAGGCAGAATCTCTGTAAAAAATCATTCTCAATTTCTTCTTGTCTTTGACCCCAATCCAACATTACACCTTACTACCTCAACATCTCATGAATCTATCACCTATAGCATTCTGTTGGCAGTGACCAAAGCTGAGCTTCTCAACTTTCATCTCCTTCAGTTTAACTCTTTCCTAATTTATCTCCCTCAATGAAGCTTTGTCTCTTTCTATTAATTGTCTACAGCACTGTTAAAGTGATTTTTCCAAATTGCCAACATGATCTTGTCATCATGAGGTATGCTTGTAGGTTGCATCCCATCTAGTGATGGACAGTTGCTTGGTTCTTCATGAGGCTCAGTGAGAGTCTTCAGGGCTCCATGTGAGTGAGCTCTGTCTGTCTTGAATGTGGTACATACTGAACCATTTAGCTCCCGTGAGAACCAAAGACAAGCTACACTTTTCCTGCTCTGCTTCAATGCTCAGCATCTTCACAACTACTGTCGACTGCCCTCACTCTTCAAGTTCTTTTCTGCTATCACCTGGTCTGGAAGCCTTCCCTGGGCTTCTCATAAGTGACTGCTTAGTCTTTCCCCAAGCCACACAGAATTCCTTTGTAAAAACCTTAGTTTTACATTAGAACTCCTCATTTGTAAGTTGGCACCTCTCACTGGGTATTCAACATCCTATTGTGGGGACTTGGGGCTCTTTTCATGTATTTTTTAATGATTACACTTGAAAAAGAGTAGCTGAGAATATCAGCTCATGTGTTGTAGTGAGGAAATCTCTGATTTTCGAGTATGGCTACAGTTCGAAATAAACTCTGGACAAAGCATATACCCAAGTATTTAAAGAAGAGAACAAGTTGTAAGCTTTTAATCATTCACCCTTATAGTAGAGGACAGTGACAGATTGAAAACACTGTGGACAAGCTGGAATATGGAAGTATAACCCTGCAATCCCAGCACTTTGAGGCTGAGGCAAGAGGATCCCCAGTGAGGCCAACCTAGGCTACAAAGGGAGACTGTCTCATAACAAGCAAAGAAGCAAGCATTGGGCATGGTGGCATTCACTTGTAGTCTCGGAACTTGGGAAGATGAGATAGAAGGATCAAGAGTTTGAAGCTAGCCTGGGCTACAGGGTGAGCCCTTGGTATGAAAACAGAACAAAAAAAATCAAGCAAACAAACTCCTCAAACCACAAACCACCAACCAAGCAACCAATCCAAACAAAACAAAAACTCCAGTAGACTGTATACAATATAAACATGCTTTGTATTTATGTATTTGCATAAATGTTTGGCCATACACCTTAGATTTACTTTCCTAGTAATGGACTTTTTGAAAGCTACCAATCAAATTAAAATGTGTGCCAATACACCAGCTGCAGGGTGGATGCTGTCAGAAATATGTTGGTAATAAGTTAGCTGATCTAGAATGAAGAATTTATTATGAAAAATCTATGCAATGGGCAAGTAACATGTACTTATGCATCCTGCTGGAAGGGACAAGGGGTGAAAGGCAAGGGTTCGTGGCCCAGCCGTGGCTTCTTTCTACACACTATAAATCCTGGGGAAGG
Organism: Mastomys coucha; assembly: GCF_008632895.1. Lineage (NCBI taxonomy): Eukaryota > Metazoa > Chordata > Mammalia > Rodentia > Muridae > Mastomys > Mastomys coucha. Next base: position 24,463,691 of record NW_022196906.1, on the reverse strand, counting down.
GAGCCAGCTGCCAGCTGCCAGCTGCCAGCTGCCTGTGTTTCTTTCTGTTGGTTTTCTTGGAAAATAAGCCCTGAGGACACAAAGGACTGAAAGTCAAACACGAGAGAGAGAGAGAGAGAGAGAGAGAGAGAGAGAGAGAGAGAGAGAGAGAGAGAGAGAGAGAGAGAGAGAGAGAGAGAAGTCTACGATGACTAAGTCACCCATGTGTTTTAGGAAGTGTTTCTGATGGATGGAACAACACCAAGCTGCTTCCAAACCAGTTTTTGAAATTAGAAAGAAGAAAAGAATGTAGCCGGATGGGGGTGGGGTGAGGACACAGACAAACATCAAAAGCTGGCTCCCTTTCTAACAAATATGGCACAGAAAGGAGACACTTGTAGTTTCTGGCAAAAATAAGACTAAGTGCAAAAGGTGGTCTGAAGATATTTGTTCCAGAGCTGGACATGGGGACACTTTTAAGATTTTAATTTGAAGATATATTATACAAATCTGCCTCTGAAGGCAGTCAAGTCCCCTCCCCCACTTGGTTAGTAACCACAGCATAACCTCAAACACCTCTGACTGGCTTTTCAAACAGGAGGATTCCTATGCTATCCTCTTCACAAAGTTACCAAGGTGAAATGAGAAAAAAACGAAAACTGAAAATGTTTCTGAAGATGCTGTCTTTGTGCATGTAACAGAGAAAGTGACCCTACCTATCCCTTGTAACAACCCCATCAGATCCAGAGAATAGGAAGAAGACAGTGAGCTTTGCCCTTTGTGCCTCAATTTCCCAATAGGCTCAGGAAAACAAAGACAGAAACAATAAGTCACTGGTACAGAGTAACTAACCAGATTGAAGAGAAGCCTGTTAAGTTAGGGGTAACATGAAAATTATGTCAGAATCTCCCCAAAGCTTAACCTCTTTTTACTAAACAAGGACACTTTCATTATAGAGACTAGAGGACCTACAATATCTCATCCCCCACCCAATTTGGCCCCATGTGAACTGCAGGTCTGGCTCATACACAGTCTCCAGGTAATAACCCTGAGCTTGTCTTTCAGTGGAGGGCAAAGGCAGGGAGGTGGCTGAGGTGGGCCAGTAATGAAAAGGGCCACCCATTCAGAAGAAGATTGAGTCAGACAAGGGGAAAGGGCAGTGAGGGGTGGGAAGCCCTTAGCACTGGAGCACCAGGAAGAAAGGCCAGACACAAAGAAAGGAAGAGGCAGAAAGTTAGTGGTTGTCCTGACAACCAGGGCCCCTACTGTTCCTGATGACTTTAACTCACAGGGGTGCTCCCCTCTTGGCTGAGAGTGTAGTCACCACTGCAGGGAAAGAAGAAAGGAGGCAGAGGAAAGAGATCTAGGTAATTATGAGCTCTTTATCAGGACAGCGCCTGCTTCCGAATGTCACTAGTATTAGAAGTACCAGAGTTGGAGTGTGCTCAGCCAAGATTTGGAAGAGAATTACCTGGGATCCTGTTTAAATAAGCAGACCTTGCAGGACTTCAAGACAGGCTGTGAAAATGGCTACAGAAGGCTAGAAAAGATCAGTCTTGCAGACAAAGGATCAACAGGAGAAACAGATGACTAAGAGAAAGAAACAGGAAATCCTAGCAGGGAAGCAGGAGAGAAAGAAAAGCGAACGAGATGGGGTACCTGGTGTGGGAGTGGCTATGGAGTCATCTAATGGCACTGGTTTCTGCTGTCCTGTCTATAGGATGACTTTCAAAAGCTTCTCAAGCTGAAGGTTATCCTGACTCCAAGGAGAGATACTAAGGAGACAAGGACAGCATTGGGGCAGCTCCAGGGTTTTTGCATGGGGGCAACTCTGTATGAATCAGCTATAGTTAGAAAGCATAGGGAAATAATGCATAAAACTAGAAAGGAGGAGAGGAAGGGCTGTTGGGGCTAATCTTGATGCTGCACCACACAGCAAGTCACCCACACAGGAAGCCCTAACTCTCCCTGAGAACTGCAATCCACTGCTGCTGCCATTCCCTTGAAGTGAGACTAAAGCATATTGCTGGCAGTGCATATCTGCTCCTTCACTGCTCCACTGTCAAACTTTCTTCCTTGATGGGCACTTGATGGCTACTCTGAGGACAGAGTGAGGATCAGAATGGAGTATAGTTCAGTGGCAGAGCACTTGCATAGCACCTACTTTACACAGATGTATCATCATGCATATCTAAGGCTTTGAGATCCAAAGGGACTAAATATGGGCTATTTCAGAGATATCTGACAAAATTCTCTCAATTCAGATGTCTGTCCAGCTCATTATTACCACAGACCTCTAGTTCACTCTGTTCTCAATGCATCAGTTCCAGCACTGAACTCTTAAGGGATGGGACCCACTCAAAAGGCCATCTCTGACAAGACTGACCAGAGAACAGTGTGCTGAGGACCCATCAGATCAGGGAGGATGTGAAGGATGAAAGATACTCAGCCTGTTTATGTCACTGGCACCATGGAGTGGCTCCTGAATTATGGAGCAATGCTTAGGCATTATAATCACGGGGCAGAGATACTCTTTTTTTTAGATATAAATTTCTCCTTTCCCAGTTTCCCCTCCAAAATACAAACAAACAAACAAACAAACAAACAAAAACAACAAGAACAAACCCATGTTGCCTCCCCCTCCCAATGCCTGCCACCCTGCCCTTTCCCACTTATTGGCCTTGGCATTCCCCTACACTGGGGCCACAGCTTGCAAAGTCAATCTTCCTTACAGAAGGTGTATGGTATTTTTTAACCTGCAGCGCCATCTGGTGCGTACAGGGAGAATTTTAGTACTAATTTTCCAAGCCACAGAATGCACTCACTATTCAGAGAACCAGATTAAAAGCATTCAAAATTATTACGAGCTAGTTGCTTTCTATGTAAAAGAATAAGTATTGTACCCCATTCATACATGCTGCACTCTTTGAAATACTACTTAGCTCCAAACACATAGCTTCCTCTTCCAAAAATGTATTCCACATTAGCTTTCTCCTAAACAACCTCCATTCAGTAAGTCACACAGAGTGAGGCAGGTCTGTCTGATTTCAATTCCCACATTCTTCCTATGTGGAAAGGGAGTAGGGAGTGTTCATAGACAGCACAACAGCAGGGTCTGCTTCCAGAGAGCATAAGGTCAGTGGGACCTCACAGTGGGCCAAGATGCTCAAGGGCACTGTGCTGTTTCAGAAAGTAAAACGGTACTGTAGTGGCAGACAGCCTCTGAGTAGCCTGGGAGTGGGTGCAACCACAGCTCTGGGTATTGGAGATGGGGACATTTTATGGGAAAAACCGAGCAGGGGTGGGGGCGGGGGGTTGTTTCTTTGGGTGCCTCTTGTCCCCCAGCACTGCCAAGGATACTCGAACTTCTCACTAGTGATGAGAGACGTACTAAGACAAATGGGATTGCATGCGATCTTGCACATCTGCTCATTTAACATAATTTCAGTCAGTGTCTTCTATATGTCAGAGGAGGCATTTGAGACACAACTGTGAATAAGCTGAATCTTTGCCTTCAAGAATCTTACATAGTCTAATCTGTTGCCAAAACTCACACTCTCAGGTTCCTATTTGTCATTGCAGGTAGGCAACAAGTACTGATAATGTGGCTTGGGAAATGACATTCTCTTTAGGTTTAAATGCGTCAATATTCTGATTTTCCCCTTCAATTTATAATGACTAGTGCTGTACTTCTATCAGAATATATGAAAATTTAAGAACATTATAAAATACACAGAAGAATAAACACACAATCATAGACAGCAGATAGTTATTACACATCTATTACAATGTTATATTATACTGTAATATATTATAATAATACTTATTAGATTAAGTGGAGATTCTCATGTCATAGGATAGGGCATGATATCTTTAATATAATATGAATTTAGAGTAAGTGACACCCCTCAAATGCAAGTCAGACAGTGTATATAGTTGACAAAACTGCTGGGGTCTTTCCTGGCTCAGCCACAGATGGCTTCCCTGTAATGTGTCTAGTAGGTGAGCCTTGGCAAGACACATTCCTTCCAACTAAGGAGACACAATACAATTTGAAGGAAGCCATCACTACACAAAGCCTCTAATTTCAGCACTTTAAAACACAGCCCAGGTCAATGATACTTTTGGGCCAGAAATAACCTAATACAAGAAATTAAAGACGTATTGAGTCAAAGGATCTGGTGCTCCAGCAAAACCACATGCTTTTTCTAGAGAAGCTGTCATGGGAAGAAGTTAGGTGTGAGACAAAGCATGGCACTGGCACTGTACTGGACGGAGTGAGGTCTAGAGTAAAGAGACACAGCACTTGTCTCCTGGTGACTCAGAATTGTTTTCATATTCTTTCTCTTGTTGTGGACAGGGTGTAGAAAAGAAACTCTAGGGAAGATTAACTTCTGGCCAAGGAGTGCTTAAGAAGAAAGTCAGAACCTGCTGATGGAAGTAGATGCATGAGGTAGCATCAGAGGCATCTGACCCAGAGACCAGTCTGGAGAAAACTAAAGACTAGACAGGACTAAGACCCTGGAGCCTAGTGAGGCAGATTTTAGCAGGTAAGGTTTTGTGAAGAAGCTTGTACAAAAGGGAGGCATGCCGTGCGAGGGGAAGGAACTGTTCAGGCACTGAAGCGGGATGCCTGTAGAAGTGCACATCAGCACATGCAGTAGGTATTTATTAGTAGCAGTATTAGTAGGTTTACCTGCTAGTGAGAATCTAATAAATGTCAGGCCCTTTCCTATCGTAACTGCTTGCATCCTTCCTTTTGGTGGCAGGCCTTGAGTTTCCCTTAATAAGTAACTGTCACAAAGGCCCCTCAGGCTGTTGCACACATACGCACCAAGAAAGTCAGCTTATGCTGAGTTCTACCCAGATAACACCTATGACTCCAAAGTGACATAAGAGAAGAGTAGCAATAATGTTCACATGAGCCATTGGTGATTGTCCTTGGGAGACACACACGGGTATCCCACTGGGCAGCCCACACTCTCCAATGATCCTACCTCTATCACCACCTTCTAGACTTTGAGAGATGGCTTGTTGAGCAATACCTTGCCTAAGAGGACTCCATGACCTAGCATAAGCTCTAGAAATTGCCATTTAATATTTAATTTTCTCCTTTGTTTACAGCTTGTTGGATTTCTTCAACCTGCACATTTTTTTCTTCTTCTCACTATACTTAGTGACTGTATATACTCTTTACTCTCCTCTACTCCCAGGTCACTGAAATTACCATGTCAGGTAATTTCATCTCCATATGTCCCCAACACACAAACACATACTCATTTTCCCTCTCACTCACACTTTAAGAAATGTAGACAGAGATGCCAGGAATGTGTCTGCTGCCCTTTTGACATAGGGTCTGATGCCATCTTCAGGGCCATGGGGAGGGCAGAGCCGTGGACATGGCATTCACGTACTCGGATGCTGGCCTGGCTCCTATTTTTATCGTGGCATGGCTCTGGGCATCTAGGCAAGGAGCTGGTCCAGCTTCTTCTCATTCCTTTACTCTCTACATCAGGGCTCCAAAATAATTTTACCCCTTTACCTTGGCTGGGTCTTCCTGCCCCAAGCCTTCTACCAACAATGGAGCACAGTACATCTCTCCTTCCCTCCAACCCAGACTAGTTCTGAGTATTTTTCCAGTTTCCTAAATTCATTTCTGATGCACACAGGGAACTTTAAGATTTCTTCTGTTTTCAGACACAAGACGTTTGCACGAGCTGGATTCATTCGTTCCCTGGCTTAGACTGCTATCCTCACTCCCCTTTCCTCCCAAATAAGGAGTTCTCCTTGTTACATAATTGGATGTTCCCAGCACAGAAGCTGACATGAGGTCAGCCACGCATGCGTGCAACACTTGCCTTTGACTTAACCATGCCTTTTTTGGGCATCTAACTTCTCTTGAGCTTCCCTCCCCCACTCTCTCCACACCATCAACAATCAAGGGAAATTTATAAGCCTGGCACAGACCAGAACTCCTCCAATGTTGGCTCAGAAGGAGAGGTCATGAGGTTGAATTTACTCTGTCTCTCCCTGCCCCGCCTTTGCAGCTAGAGAGAGTGTGCTTACAATCTGGCAGGAGTCCCTGGAGTCCAAGGCAGTCCTGTGTATAGGTCTTTTAAGGGAGCAGGGAGTGGAGGAAGCTGGAAGCAGCAGAAGTAAGCATGTCTGCATAAAGATAATGATGCCATATGGTGGTAGTGAGGACATTTTTCGGGGCACAGCACCTACATCTAGGTGGCTATCCCCTCCTGGACACCAAGACTACACAGAGCTCAGGAAAAGTAAAGCAGCAACAGCAGCCATTGTGGCTTGTGATGGCCACCATGTTTCTTAAAGCACATAAAGGGCAGGAGCCCAAGCGACCTGCAAAAGGCTACTTGACTCCAGTATTTAAGGTTTTAGACAGAAATGTGGTCATAGGGGCACTAGGACCTTGTACACCATCCCTTGTAGTGGGGTCAGGGTGGGTGTGTTGGGTGTGTGTGTCCTGCAGCTCCAGGAGAGATCAAATTCCCAGCTTCTTTGCTTACCACACAAACCCCTTTTTAAAATTAGTGATTACAGTTTGCCAAGAGGACAGTTATGGAGGCTACCATCAGAGATCAGAGGTGCTCTCTCTGCTCCACATAGATATGGGCATGTAGTTTGGAGTCTACAGACGACCTGATAATCTCCTCTTTGGAGATGTTGGCTACTCAGAGCAGTGACTTTCAGGTTGGCTCTTATCCCATGAAGCCATGGGGCAAAGGTTTGACCCTGAAAGTTAAGAGAATCACTATAGATGAACCATGGAAAAGCGTGGTTTAGCCTTTGTGTGTATTATTTATGAACCTTATGATTTTGACTTAATAACCTCAATTCCTTATAAACCATAGATTCCCCAGGTTAGAAGCAGGGATCATAATACCTCCTTCACAGAGCTCTTTAAATGGATTAAATTATAAAATATGCTCAAAATGTCACATATAATGCTTGAGTGAATTAATCTCCAAAATAGACATTTGCTGCATAGTAAATACATATAAGCCGATAAGATTATCCATTGAAATACTAACTTCTGAAGTGAGCTAAATTAGTTATTACTAAATGAAGTTAGTAAATACTAACTTCTGAGTGTTCTTCATGTGACTACACGTGGGGACTTGTTAATGTGACTACACTGTGGGCCATAGGAGTCAAATCCTTGAAGCCTTTGGATGGAGGGAAGTGGTCCATTCTGCAAAGACCAGGACTCCCCCCATCTTCTTCCTCCTATTAAAAAAGTATCTGGAAAATTATAAAGCTAGAATGCATTCTGAGAGCCAAATAAAAACCATTTGTGAGGAAAGAGAGGTTTGAGCAGAGAAGGAGGTGGTCCTCATTTAAGTTTAGCCTATAGATGGGTGGGGTGGGGTGCCAACCACCACAGTGGTAAACCTTGCACTAACAGACAGGAGAATGGTGAAGGAGAGGGTGGAGAGATGGAAAGGAGACCTATTGGCAGAAGCTACCCAAAGAACAATGACCACAGCAGAGCCTAGCACCCCTGCGTGAGCAAGTAGCCCATGCAGCCACATTTTTTTGTTCAGGCCACTTACAGTCATTGAACACATGGCTATGTTCCTGCTTTTCCAAATGGTGCCTCCACCATAAAACAAAACAGAAGCAAACAACAAAGTCTCTGAGAATGAAAGGTGAAAAGCTGGGGAGTCAGGGGCACTCGGAGGTGTGTCCTCTCTGGTTCCATTACAGCTAGAGTCACTTCTGGGCTTCGCTACCCTGCTTCATCAGACAGCTCTCTCTGCCTGGCTAACTGGGCTAACAGAAGTGTCCAGGAGGACGGACGGGAAGAGAAGGTACGGAGCTTGACTCCCATTCCCTTCTCATTAGGAATGGGTTCCAAAAGCCCTCCTTATCCAGTAAATCTAGACAACATGACTGAAACTGAGCACTGTCTGTGTTTGTGTGTCTTAGACCAGGTACACGTACTGTGCTTTTGAGTTAAGTCTGAAACTTTCTTGGTTGCTGTTTTAACAAAAGAACCTACTGGTATAAATCAACTTCAAAGGCCTCATGGAGCCTCCTCCATTGTTCGAAAACTCAAATCTGTCTTGGTCAGTCAGGCATACAGGGATGATTATAGGTGGCAACAGTAGACTAGTGTGAGATGGAGATCTTAAACACACAGAGTAGAACTAATTTGAAGCCATTAGAAACATAAGACATTTTTTCATCATTTCCTAGTCTGAAGAACAAATATGATTTTTTTGGGATACTTTGTAGTATACATAAAGAAAAAAAATAGCTCACCTGTGCTCAGTTCAATGGATGGCAGCTCCCAGGGACTAAACCACCAACCAAAGAGTACACATAGTGGGACTCATGGCTCCAGCAGCATATATATAGCAGAGGATGGCCTAGTCAGTCATCAATGGGAGGAGAGGACCTTGGCCCTGTGAAGGTTCTATGCCCCAGTGTAGGGGAATGCCAGGGCCAGGAGGGGGGAGGGAACAGGTTTTTTTTTTTTTTTTTTTGAAGGGAAACCAGGAAAGGAGATATCATTTGAAATGTAAAGAAAGTATCTAATAAAGAAAAAAAGATTATTAATTGAATTTCCCAGATGAGGAAACCAAGCTCAGAGTATAAAACATGGGGAGTAGTCTGTGGTAGTGTAGACCAGGCTTTGGAACAGCTAGGTTGAATGCTGGCTCCACTGTCCACTTGCTTTCTACCAGTGAGGCAAGAAAAAGTTCAGGCCAGCACAATCATGACTTTTTTGATCTCATTTACTGTACTTGGCTTGAATCCTGAAGTGAGGCTGGCCTTTTCTGTGTATGTATCCCTGGCGGTGTGCCTCTTGTGGATCAAACTTCCCTGTGAGATAGCAGTTCTTCAGTGATTTTCCTGGATCTAGATAACGGTCTCTGTTCTGTGTCTGGATTGGCCTAAGTCCTTTAATATTCTAGGCTATTCACACTGCAACTTAACTTCTTCCAACTTCTAAGTTATGGATCCCAATCCTTTTTTTCCAATTTTCCCTAATGTTTCTATGCTGTTTTGCTCCTATTGAATAGTTTCTTGAGTTTATAAGCCAACCCACCACATACATGATCAGAGGAGTGGGGGCCCCAGTCCTTGCACACTACTAGATGTCACTGAACCACACACTACCAGACTTTAGATTCCATTACTAAGGATCTTTCCACTCTTGAAAGCATGACAATCAATAAAGGGAAGTTCAATAAAGGGTGAAGAGAAATAAGAGCCGGATTAGCAGCACTCACAGGTAACAGAGTAGAATACAACGGAACTAGAGTTAAAACTGCAAAAAATATCAAGAAGGAAAATGTTTATTCAGCCAAATATTTCAAGAAGCTGTACCAAGCCTGGCACATGGGTAGGTCCTCATGGCCCTTAAGCTAACAGAAGGAGCAATTTCTCAATCTTAGCACTAGAGGCATTGTGGGAAGAATATGCCACCACTGTGTGTGCAGAGGGGTAGATGGGGAGGAAGCACAGCAGGGAGTGTTCTGTGTAACACTGATGGCAAGTAGCATACAAAGACTCTACCCACCAGATACCTTCCAAGGAGCATTTCTATCCTCCTTCCCTGTTGTGACAACCCAGACCTCCTCCTGTGTTGCTAAGTGTCTCCAGGAACAAAAGAATCTATTGTGAATCATGATGTTAGGAAACCTGGATAATTTCTATAATGTAATAAGTATCCCTGTTAACAAGAGTGAGTGGAGACAAGGGCTCCTGAATTCAGGGGAAAGTGAGAGGAGATGGTATAAAAAAAAAGTGAGTGAAATCAGGCCTTCAGGATCCAAAAAATATTTATTACTATGTCTAGCATGAATGAATGGGGAAAGTAATGAGGTTGGACAAGAAATCAGTTGTGGAAACTTCCATCTATTCATAAGTCTTTCAAGCTATCTCTAAGGCTAAGGTGCAAGTCCAAGTCTCTCTCTGCTTCACCATACTGTAAGCACTATGTACAATTAAGAGAAATGACCACTGCACAGAAATGAAAGAAAGACACAGGGCTTGAGGATGTAAAAATGGAAAACTGATCTCAGAGCGTGGTACCACATTATTATGAGACTATCTCTTACATTCTAGGACACTTTTGCTGGTCCTTGAAGCTGAGTTAATAATAATACACTTTGAGGTCACATAAGACTTAAAACTATATGCTCTCCACCTGTTTAATTTGGATTTAAGTGAACAATGTAATAACCAACCTTACTTGCCTTGACTTTACCATGTAATTGAGGTTTCCAACCTGAGATAATGCATAGCTTTAATCTTATGTATTCTTTCATGCCCTGACCCAAAAGTAACTCATGTGTTTGTGTGTTACAGTAATAAATGCTGAAAACAGAAAGTAGGTTGAAACAAAGATCCACTATAAAGGCTGGAAGCAGCCTATGTGTGTTGCTGGATAACTCGTTAGTGTGTCATTTGGGGTCAGTTGGAGTAAGTGACTTAATCCCTGTAAAATCCTTAACCTGTTAAAGGTTCCTGTAAAGCATCCTCCTTCCCCACATGATGCTTTCTGTAGTGCCCAATAAAGTCTGAGCAGAAGTCCTTTGTTATGGACACACACAGACGAGACACAGCATTCGGATAAGCATAGGAATCCAGATTCATACTCATACAATGGTCAGATTCAGGTAGGCCAGAAACCATAAGCTATAGAAAGACAGAAAACATGAGACAGAATTGGGCTCACTTTTGATCGAATGACCCCAAAGAAAGTGCTTTGATTTCTTTTCTTAATGTCACACCAATGCATAGTGGTGATCACCAGTGTTTTTAAGTTGACACATTTTGGTGTCTCGAATGAGGAATCTCTAATGTGTTAAATCAATGTACTAGAGAGTTAAAGTACTCTGGGAACAGAGGCAATGTTCAGTGTGCTATCTATGTCTGAAACCTTAGAGAATTATATACACTCAAACTTGAGACAAGGTGGTTACAAAATGGCTTCTGATAGGGTCTCCCCCACATTCCTAGAATGCTGAGGTCACAGGCTCTTTAGATGCTATATATTAAACCTTCCTAGTACAAAAACAAGTTCCAGGTCCAATTTCTTAGCAAATTGAGGCTCTAAAGTGACAGAGTGTTCAGCAATCTTACCTCTGAACTAGAGTTCCAAAGATAATGCGGAGGAACTTGTGCATGCTTTCAGTACACAGCCACCTCCACTGCTCCATCAACAGCAGAAGGATCAGATCGAAGGCTGTGTCAGCTAACTCTGTTCCTGGGGACAAAGCATCAGAGGTAACTCAGGAAAAGGCCTCTCCTCCTACAGAGCTGTGGTGGCAGTCAGGTCTTCTCTGGCTTCTTCTTGTTATCCTAGAGTTTTGAGATCCCTCTGCACAATATGAATCAAGAAATGCTTGCATCTATCACTCAGTGATGGGCTCTGTATGCTTTTACAACTTTTTTTGTTTCTGATGTCCTGTCATGGCGGGTTTTTTTTTTTTTTTTTTTTTTATTGTCTTAACAGATCTTGTACATAATTATTTTACCTATCTGGCCTGTTTTCCCCTGTATTTCTCCAGGATGCTGACTCCATTCTACTCCAAATAGGGGGTCACAACTGCTGACTAACTGGAACTGGCAAGGCACTGTGCCTTCCACTCACCCCCACAGTGAATAATGGAAAGGAACAGGCTGATTGAGGGAAAGAACTGAGATTCATTCTCCAACAAAACCACCTCTTAATTACACAGACCCGTGTGGTGGAGTGCAGGAGGCTGGAGTCGGACTTTGAGATAACATGTGGTTCTAGAAAGAGTACCACACCTCTGGTTAAATGCCTTGACATTTACCGATTTCTTTTCCATTTGGAAGACCTGAGGGGCCACAGATGTGCTCATGTTTACACGGGGCTGAAGTATCTTGAACATCTATTCACTGGAAAGAAGTGTCTATTCTCTAAATCTGGGCTGGGATTCCCACCTCATGTCAGGGTCCCAGGAGTATGCTGATGTTCCACAATGACTAGGGGAATTTGGCATTTCTGCCATGATTAATGTTATCATTGTCATCATCAATGCTCTGGGAGTCTAGGCTCAGTGGGGACTTTCTGGACCAGCCTGCACCAGCTTTCTTCTTCCAAAGGTGTTTTAGAACTCAAATCACTTTGGGGTTTGGGCTGATCTGAACACTGAATCTCACTTCATTTTAGATTCTGCCCAGTACATATTTTTTTTCTGTGCTGTATGTATGTATGTATGTATGTATGTATGTATGTATGTATGTATGCATGCATGTGAATAGATGCTTCTTTCCAGTGAAGAGATGTTCAAGCCCAGTATAAACATGAGCTCATCTGTGGCCCCTCAAGTCTTTCAAATGCGAAAGAAATTGGTGAATGTCATGTATGGGAAACGTCTAGTTCTTTGCTCAAAGGTGGACTATTCTTCCCTCAGCAAACAGCCTCCTCAGTGCCACCAGTTCCTCAGGATGAGCATCTGTCTGCAGCTGCCTCCCTGTGGTAACATGTTGTCATTACAGTAAAAGGAAAGCAAAAGGAATCAAAAAGGTCCCTTTGAAGAAAATGATGAACTCCACAACACAAAGACATTAGTAATCAAGACTGAATCTCACAAACATGCCCACAGGCCATCTGACTTAGGCAGTTCCTCAAGCAGCTGAGGTTTTCCTCTCGGATGACTCTAAGCTGTATCCTGTTGACAATGATAGCTAACTAGAAGCCCCATTGTGTCACAAACTTAAACGGAGGTTCATAGAGCAGAGGCCACGTGACTTGTTTTTGAGCATCTGGGAGTCAATATGAAATTAGTTTTTCTTCTTCATCCCACAGTATCTTCCCTTAAGATGTTGTCATCATTTAGTCTTAGTGGGTCTTTGTTTTAGGCAATCAATAAAACTTTCTCCTTCTAAAGCCCTATGTCACTAAACATATTAGAAACCAGGTTCAGATTTTTTCCTCTGTAGGAACCACCTGACCTTCTCCTTGGAAAGAAATAGCTTGGAAGTAGGACTCAGACCCTTCCCCTCTTGTGCCTGTTTGCCCTGGGGAACTGGAAAGCTACACCTGCAATGGCGAAAAGTAAAGCAGGGGCAGTTCTTGAGCAAAGAACTAGGGGAGAAGATGAGTCCATGGGATGATGTTGTGTTTGAGCTGTAGAGATGGATGCATGCAGTTTGGTAGTTAGGCATCACTGGCACACATGCAAAGGCAGAAGCTGACAGCCCAGAAGTGATTATTTGGAGGGTGCAGAGTAAGAACACAACCCAAACCACATTTCAAGAATGATGTTAAAACCCCAAAAGGAGAGAGACAGAAACAAAGAGAGGGGATGGAGGGGAAAAGAAAAAGAGAAAAGTAGGGAGGAAGAGAGAAACATCAGGAAAGTGGTACCACAGACACTGATGGAGTTGTCTAGACAAAGAGTAGCCCCATGCCAAAAATAACAGATTCATATTATGCACACAGATCTTTCCATGCTGCTCAACTGGATCAAAAAACCATCTCCATCTCTGGACTACAGCACCTCCAACTCTGGAGCACCTTCAAAACATGGATCTCTCTGCTGAGCACAAGAGACGTCAACACTACACAGTCCACCCACCCTGAGTCCCAGTGGCCATCTCCCTGGCTCTCTGCTGTGGAAGCAAAGGTCTTGTCACTCACCTGGGTCACTCTTGTTGAGCTCTTGGGCTATCACCGCTTTGTCCAGCAAACCACCATCCACATATTCTTTGGGGACTTGCTGGGGATCTTTATCTGGGACTTCTGTTGGCTGCATTTTCAGTAACTTTGCCTGCTTTTCAATGAAAGATTCCATCCCAGACATGGACAGGATTTCTGACTCCTGAAGAAGCAGCAAGTAGCAAGGATCACCAAGGATGCAGGTGTCAGAGCAAAGGGTTCCCAACTGTCACTTGAAAAAGTCCTTCGTGCACAGAGCCCACTAACCCATGGCCACCTCAGGAAAGCTTCCTCTCCTTACCTGAGCTGCAAGGAAACCCAGCCTGCTCTGGATAATCATCTCTGTATGCGGATGGATCACCTGTTCTCATCTATTATCTGTTATTATTATCCTGTTATTATTATCTCAAACCTATTATCTTAAGAAAGCCAACTTGCCCATCCAGACCTGATGGAATTCTAAAGCGCTCAGAGGAAACACCTTTAGTATACAATTTTAAGAACCAGGTATCAGCTAAGTTCTTGATGAGGGCACCTGATTCTTCTCTGACTTTAGAGACACCTTCTCCATACTTTATTTCAGGATGAAAATGTCAGACTGAGATTCTAGCAGTTCTCTGGGTTTGGGTTCTTACCGAATTCCCTTCCTGGAGGCAGTACAGAATCTTGTCCTGTCCCTCAGCTAAACTCAGTGCGGGGGCAATTTTACTGGATGAAAACCTCAGTCTGGACCTGACACAAAAACAAAGGCAGAACAGAATACAATTCGTGATCTTGGTCTCTAAAAAGAGAGGTTGGCAAGTAATGACAACATATTAAAACAGAAACATTCATGCTTACTCTGAGGTAGGGGTGGGGCTTAGTGTGTTCAGAACTATCTAGGAGATGAAATCTCCCAAACAATATATACTTGGCAATTCTTCAAAGGCAGTGTCATATTTTACTGTGTCTATAGGGTACTTATGAAAGGACTGTTGTCAAGTAAAATAGTGGTTAGTCTGCAACGTCTCTCTCTCTCTCTCTCTCTCTCTCTCTCTCTCTCTCTGTCTATCTGTCTGTCTGTCTCTCCATTTACACAGAATTTTCAGGAAGGGTGCATGTGCCATCCTTGCCTTCCGCAAGCTGGTGTGGAGTGCTTTCAGGGGCGAGCTGGGACATGAATAGGGCAGAGAGCAGAAGCAGTCAAACAGTTACTAAAATACACCCTGCAGGTTTCCGTTCTAGCCCTTTCCTGTTTAGTGCTTGGATAAGTACTCTCTGAGCCAAAATTTCCAGAAATGATGGCAAACAAATAAATTACAAGCCTTGATTCTTAACAGGCAAGAAACATCTCAATTTCTACAAAAAGAAGAGTACCCAGCCTCTCCAGTTTTCCCTTCTAGTCAAAAATTCCCAGTGATCTGGGCCCAGGGTTTCGTGGGTGGGAGCAAATGCTCAGCAGTGCTCTCTTCCCAGCATCTTAAGACTTCTTAGGTAGAGGTTGTGGAACCCAGCCTCTGGCTTTGCTTAGAAACCTGTGGGCGGCATGCACCTCCTCTCTTCTTGAAAATTGAAGGGGCTTTGGCTGAGGATTGGGGATCAAGCAAGGATAGGAGCCCTGGGCCACTGAAGGGCGTCTCACTTGCTAGCCTTCTTGCCTTCTGTCTGAGGCTTGCTTTCATTCTCTGCTTCACTCAGCTCCTCTGTGGGACTCTGGGGTTCAGAGCGAGGAAACGCTGTCTTCAAGGTGTCCACGATAGCACTCACTACCATCTGCAGGGTTGGAGGTACAGGATCAGTATGGTTATGCACATCCCTGATGGGCAGTGACACAGAGCAGAACAGTCATCTCTCTGTGCCTTACCACAGGATAAAAAGAGCTCACCATCCAGAGCCTTTGCCTTTGAGAAAAGCAGATACCAGCCAAAGACATCAATACTTTGTCTCTCTGTCTAGAACAATCTTCTCTACAGAGTAAGACAAACAATACCAAGGGACAAGAAGCCAAAGGGAAAAGAAGGAGAAAGAAAAACTGAAGAGAGTTGTACGGGCTAGAGAATACTTTTAGTTTCTTTCCTTTTTACATAAAAATGGGGTTCCTAGTTTCCAAATTGATGATACCGACAGCAAAGTGTGAATTAGTAGAAATAAAGTATGTAAGGAAAGAAAAATAAAGATGATAAAAGGAAAAAAGAAAATACAGTTTAGCAACTTAAATAATATAAACATGTTGTAAGGATTCCAAGTAACAAGCTGGGTTTGTAGTCAAATCAAGCAATTCTCTTCTTTAGGTACAGAAAGAATAAAAGTCCCTCAGGCCTGTGGTTAAGCTATCTGGAATTGCCATAAAGAAAAAAAACATCTGTAAAAAACAAGAATCATCTATATTTTTCAGCATGTGAAAGTGGCATTCATATATTAGCTATAAAGGGAAATGTACAAAACCAAAAAATCTCAAGGTGACGGAGGTGAGCATACATTAATGAAGACTGCTGGTTCAGAGGAGCACCAGGCCTGCTGTAGCTCATTCCTGGGGTAATCCCTCACGGGAGCACAGGTACTACAGCCAATTCATACTGGACAACCAGCAAGGCCACAGGGAACACTAGGGAAACAAAGCAGGAAGGGAACATGGGACAGGATTGCACAAACAGATAATGCAGGTTAGAAAATACAGTTTGTAGGCTGGGGAGAAGGTTCCATGGGCAAAGTCCTTCCTCATGATTCCCAACACCTGTGTAAAAACTGGGTGTGCTGATACATGTCTGCAACTCTGTGACACACATCTGTAACTCCCATGCTCCTGGGGTCAGGGAAGATCTCAGGGACTTGCTGGGAAGCCAGTCTAGCCAATACCAGCGAACTTCAGGTTCCTGAGAAACCTTTTTTCGAGAACTAGGAGCAATGGAGGAAGATATCCTATGTTCTCCACACACACGTACAGGTGAATGCACTAGTTGCATAGGCACACACATGTAAGACAATTTTCTTTTCAGCCTCGAGGATTGTAATTGATGGGAGGGCCTTCGTCTGTGCCTTCCACGTTGGCCTTACTGGAAATTAGTACAGTGCCTTGCTCAAAATAGTCAGCCTCTCTGAATGTGATGGCACCTGCCTGTAATCCAAACATCTGAGAGGCTGAGGACGATGAGTTTGGGACCAGCTGGAACTATTGGTAGTTCCAGGCCAGACTAGACTCTAATGAGATCTGTCTCAAAAGCCAAAAGCAGAGAACCAGGCAATAGCAAAGGAAGTTCCGCATAAGGAAAGGAGAGAACCAAAGGTCACATCTGCTCAGAACTCTGGGGCTTTGACCTACTTGACTCTTACCAGTTTGGTTCTTCCTCAGAAAGGATGTCCCCTAATACCTATCGTATGGAATTTCATCTTATTTT
The DNA here is from genome assembly GCF_008632895.1 of Mastomys coucha. NCBI lineage: Eukaryota > Metazoa > Chordata > Mammalia > Rodentia > Muridae > Mastomys > Mastomys coucha. The sequence goes on along the minus strand of NW_022196906.1, from coordinate 24,446,669 downwards.
TTTTTCTTCCAGTCAAGACAAGGAGGCCCGCTTCTAGCCTTACATGCTTCCATTAGAACAATATCATATTGTTGTATATATACACATATATATGTATGTGTGTGTATCTATCTATCTATCTATCTATCTATCTATCTATCTATCTATCCTCTCTCTCTCTCTCTCTCTCTCTCTCTCTCTCTCTCTCTCTCTCATGGCCATTGTCTTCTAACAGCTGATCACTGTGATTCAGCAAGCTGATGATACAGCCAGTATCTAGCAGCAGATCTTGAAATTTTGATCCAAGTTCTATTGACTCTTTCTCTGGGCTCCCCCTTACTACGTCCTTCTGATTTCCTCAGCACAGTCTCCACTCTAACGCACACCTCACACTTGCAGACAGCAACAAAGCTGAGCACAGTGGCTCTGCTGTTACCTTGTCTATCCTAGAGACCATGAAGGGTTTCTTGACAAAGGCAATCCGAGCATCTGTGTTTAGAGCAAGGAACTCCTGCACCTCTTCGCTGTTGGCAATCTCAGGAATGGCACAGAGTTGCTGCAAAAGAAAAACATTTTAGAAGAAATCCTGGGCCCCATTTCTCAGAGCCTTGGATTGGATGTGAGCAAAGCCAGAAGAGATGCTGACCTTCAGGAAGGACTCCAGGAGGCTCTTCCGGGCTTCTACTCTGTCACTATCCATGTTTCCAAATGGAAGATCTGGAAAGAGCTTTTTTGGACCCTTCACATCTACAAAGCAAAGCAAAACAAATAGAGCAAATCCATCCACACAGAGGCATTTCATGGAAAACACACAATCACTGGATGCTTTTCACTAGGCTTTGGCTTTGGGTTTTAGTTAACTTCAGGACTTCCAACCATTCTCGGGGTTGTGATGCAACAATCTACTTTCCTCAACCTGAAGAGAAGACACGGTGCAGCAGTTACTGACATCAGGCCTATTAAGTCCAACGGCCCGAGCTTAAGTCTAGGCTCCAATTCCTGCTATAAGAATGGCCTTAGGCAAGCTGCAGGATCTGCAACTGCTGATAAGGAATCCCTATTTACCCCTCAGGCTGTTAGAGGATTACATGGCTAAGGCGTGTAAAGTGTGGAGAAGACAACCAGGCACAGTTTGAAAGCTTGTCACAGTATTAGCTATGTAATTAAGTAAGAAAACATAGAACTTACATTCAACTTACCATTTATTTATGTTATCATTAGCATCTAAAAACAACAACCAGACCATCATAGCCGGTTCCCAGCTTACTTGTATTTAAATTTTATTACACTTTAAACTCTTAGCTGTGTGTTGGACGTGTCAAAGAGCACACAAAAGGCTTGATTGTTAAAGATAAGGCTTTCTGGGTTATTTAAGATGGATAATCCTCAGACCTGGAAACACTAATTTAGCCCCTCAAGTTATTCTATTGGGGACAGGTAGAAATGTGTCTACTTCTTTTAAGTGTAGACTATGTGGGGACACTGGAGCAACACATGTCACCAAGGACAACCTCAGAAGGGAGTCCATCACAGCTGTTCAACTCTAGACCCCAGGCTTCTCAAGAAAACTTGGGGATGAGACACTGTCATTGCTGCCTTCTCCTCCCACAAACCCACAGGCCACCAAGCATGCAGATTAGAGCGGCTGGAGGTGACATGCAAGCTGGCATTTGGAGCTTGGGGAATGTCTGACTTTTGATAAACTTTCGTAGATCTGGTTTCTCCTCCAGGCGGGTCTGCAGATTCAAGAACTCCCGGTAGCGACGGTTCACGGTATGATAGGCCAGCTGCTGGAGGCCGCTGCTGTTCTCGCCATTAAGGGCTGTCTCGTACTGTGGAATGGAACAGAGTTATTGATAGAGCCAGTGAGGTTTAGGGAGTTTATTCTGGGGTTAGTGAGTTCAATGGTCATAGTAGAGCATGGAAAAGGAGAAAGCTTCATTTACGCCACAGAACCCACTGCGTCTGACCATTGTCCTTAGTTTTAACTGACAATCCAAACTCCAAGGCTGAATGAGCTCCTGCTACTCCTTGCTCAGTCAGAAAGACTCTCCACTGTTTGTTATGATTGTTTTTATCCAGACAGTCCCACCTTCAAAGGAGCTACATAACATTTTCAAATCCCAAAGGCATTATAACTACAAAAGTGACCACTGTTATATTACAGGAGAGACATCATAGGAGAAAACCACTTTGCCATGACCTCTAGCCACTAACTATCTATACTAATTTTGGGAAGAAAAATCCCAAACAGCAGATAAACATAAATCATGACTTTGCCTAGAATAGTTCTCTCTCTCTCTCTCTCTCTCTCTCTCTCCCTCTCCCTCTCCCACCTTCTCCCTCTCCCTCTCCCTCTCCCCCTCTCGTTGTTGTTGCTTTGGGAAGATTAATCTTTTAAACTGTTACTCTGGAAACTGAATTGAAATTCTTCGTATTAAGTATATATTAGCTGTATCACTAGACGTCTCATGATGATTGGACATGTTCTGTGAGGTCAGTCTGCTGCCTTCATGTGCATAAAGGGCCAGTGTGTGGGAGAGATGACCCACACTGCACTCCTAGAGAAGTAGGCACTGTGAACAGAATGGAAGCGATGGCCACACCGGGGAAGACCTCCTGACAAAGAAGGGTAAGATACATAGATGCTGTGACCAACTCTGCATGTGCTTGCTCTTATCAGAAACTGCTTATTCTTTGGCTGAAATACTATAAAGCAACAAGTGATTTTAAAAAATCTCCTTGTTGAAAGAACTTGAGCTAGAGTTTGAACATTTCTTGAACTAGAGAGGAAGAAATATTCACGAAGTGCCAAGATGAGCAAAGATGTCTCTCTGCTAAGTGCCAAGAAGGAAAGAGACAGGCAGGACTCAGGAGTGAGCTTTCGCACTTGGAGCACTTGGGAGCAGCGATGCCTTCGTGGACTATTGTGCCCTGCCTTTGAGCGACAACTTGATTTTTCTGGGTATAAGAAAGAAAAACTGTTGTTATCCGTTCACAAGCACATCACAAGTAGAAGATGAAATAGCCAGAATGTGGCACTTGTTTGTGAGCACAGGGCACACCAGAGGGACACTTAGTCCAAAACGCAAGCAGGTAAATCATTCAAGTTACTGTTTTACAGTCACCTGTTACTTATGGCTCCACTTCTGTGCTTTCGAAAACTGCTTGTTTTCTAAAGACCAGGAGAGTGAGTGTAGGCATGCCTACAAGTGCAAAGGTGCTTCTAATTACGTTAGTAACTCTAATTACTTCTAAAGAGGCTGGTGTGCTGAGGTGAGCAGAGAAGTCTCTCAGACAAGTACAGAGCAGAAAAGAGACAGGTAGAATTCAGGAGAGATTTCAAGCTCTAAAACTGTCTTGACTTCAAATGTCATGTGACTTTTTGAATTGCCAGGTCACCTTGAAGTTACATCAGGCCACTTCCCCTTGGTTGGCTTGGATTTCACCAGGAGGAGTGGCATGGCCAGCCTTGTACTGGTGATGGTTCTTAGACACAGAATCACAGAAATTCCAGGAGGTAGGTAAAGTTCAACGGAGAGCGTCCTGCCAAGGAACTCTTTCTGAACTTCTTCCTAATCTCCTTCTATAATAATGATAATGTCTTTTATATTTTTCTATTTTAGGAAGGTAGAATATTTACATTAAGTCAGAAGGTGACAAGATCCTCATTCCTTGAGGTGACTATGCAGAGATGATATGGAGAAGGCTGGTTAGAGTGGCAGATCTTCCCTCAGGCCAGGCTGTGGAGTACTGAGTTAACTGGAAAGTTTCATTTAAAAAACAAGTGTGGAGGGACAGAGAAACGGGGAGAAATGGCTCAGCAGTTAAGAGCACTTAATGCTCTTGCAGAGAACCAGGGTTTGGTTCCCAGCACCCACATGGCAGCTTACAACTGTTTGTAACTCTAGATTCAGATGATCTAGAACCCTCTTCTGGCCTCCACAAGCATCAGACACTGAATGCACTTACATACATGCAGGCAAAAGATACACATCAAATAAAAATAAATAAGTCATTTTTTAAAATGTAGAATCCTGGGGTGCATTCTTAGAAATTCTTATCCAGAATCTGTCAGAATCAGTGTATTTAAAAATATACGAGTGATTCTGAGGTGGAAGCAGGTTTGAGAACCAATGAAAACGTTGACCTCCAGTATTCTAACACTGAGCTTCTTGGGCTATTTGTGTGGTTCTACCATAATAGCCCATCCTGGCTTCCAAACGAGTTACACACCACCCATACATTTAATCAACACGAGTACTCTTATCTGACCTTGCAATATTCTGTTTACTGACTCCACTTTTTAAACCCCATCCCCAGAGTGAGCAACCGCCTTTATCCTGTTACCTTCACAGTGTACAGCGTGTACGGGTGGAATCCAGTCCCACTGTGCTCTCGGGCAGTGATAGTGCCAGTGATTCGAAGGTTCTGGATTACAACTGGGCCATCTGGACTGCTCAGGGACTCAAAGCTGAAGGTGGCTGAGCTGACAGGACCAGGTGGAGAGGAGGAAAGTGGCACTGGAGGCACAGCAGGCTCAAGGGAGCACATGCCACTGGTGAGATCTTTGTCTAAGCATGAAGGCCGCAAGGGGCAGGTTTTTTCTGGTTCCTCTAGTGAAGATGTAAGAGAGGTGTCATCTTGCTCTGCCTCCTTGTCTGCTGTGTCAATCTGGATCTCTGGGCAGTTAGGCATGGAGACCAGCACACCTGTCTCGGTTTCGGTTCCTGGAGCCTCCTCAGCTTCTGCTCCTTCTGTGCATTCAGATCCCTCATCATCCTTAGGCTCCAGGGCCCCCGAATCGTCTAGGGCACACAGAGCGTCTTGAATCCTGTCTGAAAGGAAGTTGCCTGGGGTCATTAGCATGATGGTTTCTTTGCCCAGTTCAGACAGCGGGGACTCCAGTTCTGAGTCTTCACATAAGAACAAGGGGCCTCGGATATCTGGCTGTAGAAAATGGGATGCGTTATTTCCTATATTTCTTTCTTCAAGCATCCCAGGCAAATCTCCCTCTACAGCTTCATGGCCTTCTTCAATCTCTGGGGAGGGGGCTGGCTCACTGGAGGTTAAGTGTCCTGGGGCTGCTGCTGGAGAAGATGCTCTTCCGACTGGCAGGCTCTCTACTTCAACAATCAATGGCAGAGATGTGGGCACTGAGGGTTGCTCTAGGACACTGGGTGGGCAGGGGGGTTTAGCTGCCTGGGCTGCATCGTGTTTGTACTTGGAAAAGATACTCACAAGTATAAGGTGGATGCAGTCAGGATCTGATAGCTTGCTGATCAGTGGTAAGATTACATTGCAAGTAATAAGTTCAACGACAACGTGGCGTCCAGTCCTAGTTTCCAGGTGGGGCTTGGGCACTAACTCTTTTAGTATCAAATTCACAATGCCACGTGCATAAGTGACCTCCGTGGTAGAACAGCTCGTGGCAGGATGGGGAGTAGTAACCTGGCTGTAAGCATCCCACAGCTGGGAGGGCTGAACTGGACAGCTCTGCTCCTTGGCAGTAGCCTCCTTTGCCTGAATATAGCTCTGCAGGTGACAACCACAGAGAGTCAGAACCCTCTGGGTAAGAGCATGGCTGTCCACTATGCTCATCCGCCTTCGAAGCTCCTGCACCAACCCTTTCATAGCTGCCTCCATCTCTACCTCGAATGCTGGCTCATGGCTCACTGAACGATACCAAGATAACACGAAGTCTCGGATAATCATCTGGATGGTACGGTTAATCTCCTGTTCCAGCTGCCTTTCTGCCTCGGGACAAGGAGGACAGGTGGTGATTGTAATGAATCGTTCCAAGTGCAATTGACCTGAAACCCCTACGATGGCCGTGGAGCCCAGCCATCCTCCCAGCACTACCAATGATGCGCACAGAAGGATCAGAAGCCACATGTTGACCAGAAGGTGGATGACCAATAGCCAGCCCAGCAAGACCCCCAAGACCATTAGTTTCCGGCTACTCCATAGATTGCTGTAGACATAACTGGACTCAGAGATAGTCCCCTGGGTAGGGGACACTGTTTGTGCCTTCATGGCTGAAAGGTCAGGTGGGTTTGCACAGATGACAGCCTCCTATTTTATTTTGGTGTCAGGAATGAGAGCATGACCTGTCCCAGAAAAGAACAAGTCCGGATGCTACGGAGTGAACTCTGGACGCTTGATACTGCTGGCACTGCGAAGCGACAGAGAAGGCTCTGCTTCTCCCGCTCGCTTCTGTCAATAGAGCCCATCAACTAGCCTCTTCCGACCGAGATGAGGAAAACTTTGACGGCCTTCATCCTGGCCCAGGCGGAGAGTCTCTTCGCAGCCCCGCACAGCCCACGGCCACTTACAAACTCCGAAGCAGCAGCCTGCAGATCGGGTCACACGTCGCCGCCGGGGGACGCGTGCCCAGACTGAGCCCCTGGGAATGAACTCATTGGGGGTTCCTTCCGCCCGCCGCGGCCAGCGGCCACAGCAAGCTCCGGCAGCCCAGGCTACTACAGTCTCCAACCCCAAAGCGGACAGAGCCGCCGGCCGGCTAGCAGCCGGCGACAGCTTCCGGGTCGCGGCCTGCGGGAGCGGGGTACGCTGGGAGAGCGGCCCGGTGGATCAGTGTCACGGGCGCCCCCTGGTGGTGAGGAGCGGTGGTGACGGCTGACGCACACACAGCTCTGCTAACCTGAGAGCCCAGAGCCTGTACTCACCCTCACCCGTGCCAAAACCGATATGAAGTCTTCGGTCCTCGCCCAGGCCCTATGAAGTGTTGTTTATAAATATCTCTAGCCGTTTAGGGAAACTTTCAGAGGGAACTTTGTTTTAATTCCCTGGGAGACATACTTTTAGGAACTTGATGGATGATGGATTTTTAACATTCTGCCTGCTTCTTCCAGATCATCCTACCTCCATCCCCACCTCACCCCACCCCACCCACTCCATCCCCAACCCCACCAACTCTCCTCAATTCACCCTCCACTTCTTTTGTTATCCAGAGTAGTAAAAGATAAGTATTAAGATGTGGGACAGGTTTCTAGAGACTATTTCTTATGTTTAAACTGGATTGAAGAGTGGGAACTCGTACCCTTGAAGCTAATTGGGGAAATGAGTTTATTTGAAGTCAACCAGCTTGCAGTAAAGCGAGTCCGTATAACATATAGTGACTCGCAATAGTTAAAGGGATCCGATCGTTAAGAAGGTAGCCTTTGTGCTGAGTCTTGAAGAGTTTTCTGTCTGCCGGCTTCCTTTTTTTACCAAGCGGATAAGCATGCAAGGCAGAGGAAGAGACTTAGTAGCTTAGTGTACCCTCTAACATAACATTTGGTTTGCAACATACCTCTGTCTCTGTTCCGCTTTGAATACCTCTGCCAGTTGTCTACGCAAAAAGAGTGACCTACAAAGAGAATCAGCATCTGAAAGTGACACGGCTATGTGTAGAAGTGACATGGCTATGTGTAGAAGCATTTATGCCTTCGTTGTGTGAAGCCTGTATACGTCTCCACCTTGATCCTTAGGTTCTCTGTCGGCCGTGTGGCTCTCCTTTCTATTTGGGCACAGATGAATACCATTTGCATCGTTCTTTCCCAGTCTGTCCTCTGCTGGTAGCCTTGAAGGATTTAGGCAAATTCAAAAAACAAAACAAAACGAAACAAAAAACCCAATAACAACAAAAAACAAAACTAAACAACAAAAAGCAAAAACAAGAACAAAATTACCTTCCCCCCACCTCCCAACAAGCAGAACAAAACAACCCCGTACCACCAAGAGAGATATTCTAGCTGTCTTCTTCTTCATCTCCACTGCTGGTATTGAGGTAATAACTTCATTTGAATACAAAAGAAACCTTCATTTACAAGTGTGGTCTCTAAGACCAACAATATAATTTAGGATCAAAGTGTCTGCTAAGCAGGCAAGGTGATCTGTGGAGTTAAAAATCACTAGTCCATGCTTGCAAAGTGAACACCACTTCACTGCAACCCTCCTTGAAATCGAAAGGAACATGAGACCTGCATACTGCCTGTCAAGTCCTCCCAAACTATCCTGTTGTTCCTGGGAACCGTTACCTGACAGTAATGCTCTTGGGGAAGTAAATATCCTTGCCACCCACTTGAGAATTACAGCAGAGAGTTAAATGACAGAGGAATTAATGGTACCACTTAAGACTTCGCTCCCATAGCTCAGAGAAAAAAGTTCCCATGTATCACGAGATGGAAAGTGCAGGGTAGCAACGAACTGACCTTGTAAGTGGGCATTGTGCCACCTGACCAGATGGTCTGGAGCTCCGAGGTAGCCAAGAGTGTCTTCCTGATTCTGAAGCACAGTTGATGGACATGCCAATGCACTTGTCATTTGGATGGCTATGAGCTTCTGCCTGGGGACTTAGGACAGTTCTTAGTCTCCAAACAGATTAATCAATGGAGGAGGTGAGAGCCATGCCTGATACAGAATAGTGTGTGCCTGTGGTGGGAGAAGCTGACTGGTCACTCACCTCTCAAGAGACACCTCTTGCCTTCCTACTCGCTATTTCTCAGTATGTTAGTGGCATAGTGCCAGAGTGTTAGGGCTAAGAAGACAAAAGTCACCAATTCACCCAAAGGTATTCTCAGTCTCATCGAAGGAGAGACACACGAAAAAAGTAATGCATTTAAACATGACATTGTGTTTAATGTGAGATGACATGATGCTTGTAATAGAAGACAGAACAATAAAATGCAAACACAAAGGATGGGTAGTGACCTAGGACTAGGGTGGTTCATAGATGCTAACTCCTAAATTTGGAAACAGAAAAGAAGTGAGTGTATTTTAGGGACATATGGACTAGGAAAAATAGGAGCAGAGGGAGGGATGATCTTTCAGGTACTATGAGAACAAAAGGCACTGTGACAAAGGCCAGGTTGGAACAAGTCTATACCAGCCCTCAGATTGTGTTGTGGGCCATATTACAAGAACTTGGGAGCCCTGGACAGGTGGGTTGAAAGATTTGCCTGGACTAGTGCAAGCTCAAGGGCAACTTGACAACTCACTCAAACTTTATTTGTGCAAAAAATAGAGAAAGAAAGGACATAAGTCCAGGATGGTAGTTCAGCAATTGAAGGATGTTGAGTTTCTTCAAGGCCTTGAATTCAGTCACTGGTGCTGGAAACAAAAACAGGAACAAAAATAAAGCCACAAGGCAAGGGAAAGAATTCTGATGATGGTGAAGATGACCCAAGAGGGGGGAATGGGGTAGAGTTGTTGCTGGAAAACAGGAAGTAATGGAATTCACACAAAAGACAGAGGCTTAGAGGAGCTAGCCAAGCTCACCAGACATGAGTCTGTCATTGCATTAGTATATGTTGTTCTCTCCTCAGGTGCTTTGCTCCTTCAGTGTAGAAGAGACACAAGCAGGATTTGAGCACGTTGCCACATTGAGATTTTTAGAATAGATAAAGAGAAATGACAAATGGTCAGGCCCTTAACGCCATTTAAAACCATACTGTCTAGGTACATGGGAAATGAAATAAAGCCAGCAGAGGGACAATCAGTTGTGAGAACATACTTGAGTAGAGTACAAGAAGTGTAGGTGCAAACCAGAAAAAGGCTCGTGGTAGACTAGAGTCTATCAGTTCATGGGAGTTTCCTATTGTTGATCTGTCAAGCTGCCATCAGCCTCTTCGCCTGCAGCGACACCATTTATCCCCTTACAGTTTGGAAAGTTAGCAACCTCAAACGGATTGGCAGAACTGTGCTCACCCAGGAAGCCAGAAAAGGGAATGTGCTTTCCAGTCCTTTCCAGCGTCTGGGGGACACCTGTGCTCTCTGGCTCCTGTTCTGGCATTCCTGCCACCTCTGCTCCTCTGTTTCTTCAGTAACATGTCTTTCCCACCCCTGAGTCTCCTGCCTCCTTATAAGGACCGTTGCGATTACATCAGACCCTCTTCTGTAATTCAGAACTATCTTCCCCTCCCAAGATCCTTAACCTCACCTACAAGCTCTCAAGCAAAGCAGCACGAGCAGGGAAGACATTGTGTGAGCTACAACAGAGCTAAAGTGTGTACAAATGAAAGGAGTTTTTTTGTTTGTTTGTTTGTTCGAGACAGGGTTTCTTTGTATAACCCTGGTTGTCCTGGAACTCACTCTGTAGACCAGGCTGGCCTCGAACTCAGAAATCCGCCTGCCTCTGCTTTCCAAATGCTGGAATTAAAGGCATGTGCCACAACTGCTCAGCCAAGATGAAAGGAGTATTGCTGGTTAAGTTTGAGTGCAGTCCTGTCTGATAAGTGGTTATTAGCCCAGAAGTTTGGAATACAGGAAGAACAACCCACAAACCACAAGGA
>NW_022196906.1:24376332-24435718 GCF_008632895.1 Mastomys coucha | reverse complement strand
TTGTTTCTTTGTTTTTTAGAGGGGAAACTGGGAAGGGAGAAATTTACATGTAAATAAAGAAAAAAAAAGAAAAAATAGTTTGAGTGCAGTCAAATGATGGCTTTCTGAAATAAGATATGAATACATTATTAGGGGTTTTAAATCTCTTTTAAAAGGTCTCAAGCCCACTTGATAGCCCACACATTTATGATTCTGGTGCCTCTACCTCTCCAACACAAGGATTGCAGGTGTGCACCATAGTGCCTGGGTGAGTCTAGGTTTATAAAGAGTATGATCTAGCTAGGCATAGAAGTCGTCGATGTTTTAATAAAGCAGATTGTGAATGTTTGATAGAAAAGTTACTAATAAATGGTAATGACGAGAAAATTTCAGACTGTGTAGAAAGTGGAAGAGAGTGTGCTAACACAGAGAGAAGGAAGCAGCTCCTTGTTTACTGCAGAGCCAACTGCCTGAAAGAGGCCAGGAGAACATGGGTGTTGTCCCCGTTCTGCCTTCAATGATGTGTGGAGAGCAAATGGCCACCAGAGGGCAGCAAGGAGTGTGATATCCTGAGCAGTCCACAGATCCTACAAGGATGGGCATAGGCACATTTAATATAAGAGACAGAGATGGATACAGTGTAACACCTATAATGGAAATATGTCAAAATATGGAAAGGAGGTAGATTAGGGGAATTTACCTAGAAGATATGACTTGTGAGCTGTCCTTGAGGGGTGAATAAAGTTTCCCAGGAAGGCAAGAGGAACAAGTCATTATAAGAATAAGAAGACCACTTAATTCTTTTCAATCTGCGTTAGTTTGCTAGGACTCACAAGAGAACGTTAGGACAAAGTCTTTTAAGTACAGTACTTGGTTCTTATAATGTAAGACATTGGAAGATCCAAGGCAAGGGGCTGGCTTGGTTGGCTTTTCTATGGGGAATCTCTCCTTGAAGGTAGTTGTCATTGGGTCTTCACTGGGTCTCTCTTGTGCTTGGGAATTCCTGCCTTCTCTACCTTCTCCTAGAAAGACACTTGCATGTGGAGTCCCACTACCGTGACTATGTTCAACTATAATTACCAATCTCCAAATACAGCCTCAGTCTGAGGTAAATGAGCTTTGGAGATTTACCATGTGAGTTTTGAAAAGATGTGATGTGATCCATGACAGTCCCTTCCTTCCTACCTGTAGGCTATGTGAAAGATAGTGTTTCAATCATCAGGCTACTGAAATGGAAGCTGATAGCTCCTGGAGTTTTCAATGTTTCTTTTAATTTCATACAGACCATAGTTCTCACTTAATGTCCACATCTGGCTACACAGGTTGCTAGGTGCTCTGGTAGATGCTCCCCCTGCAGAACCAGCTAGACACTGAAGGGAGAACACTGGTGGATTGCTGGGCTTGTAAGAGGATGCATATAGTAAGCCAATGTTGAAGTAAATCTAATCTTGACATAAAGCTTGGAGACAAATGTTGAGATCAAGGTAAAACTGAGAGTAGTGGGCAGTGACCAGGTGAGAAGATAAGGGAGACCACAGGGACAGAGGTCCTTAGCAGGACACATCTTGATGGAGAGCTTTGTTGTACCTAGAAGAAAAAAAAACAACTGAGTTTTGGACATCTAGTTTGAGCTACAGTCTTGGAGGGAAGCTTGAAGAAATTCTAGGTTAGCGGAAGCTTGTGCATGATAGACACAAACCTTTTCTGGAAGAAAATAATCTCATTTGGAGTCTATAAAATAAGGTAACCTTAAGATGGAATAAATATGAACTCTCAATTCAAGACCATTAAGTGTTGGTACAGAAAGCTCCCATGAGCAAGAATCAGAGGAGCATATTCAGAACACAAGGCATAGACACCATCTGATATAAGATCTAAGCAAGGGTTCCAAAGAAAGAACACCACACAAATAGGACCTAGCAATACCAGAGTGTCTGAATGGCTGTACAGATTCAAAACACAACAAAAAACATCCATGGTCGCATGACCATGGAGAAAAAGTAAGATCCTCAATAAGCAGGTTAAATAAATTGTAAAAGTAGTTAATTGTGCATAGCTGCAGAGAGAATTATCGATCTAGCTCATTTGTTGAAATAAGTTGCTAGACTGCAGCATACAGAACTGCAGGATGGGTGATTAAAGGAGATATGAAGAGAGATGGAGGATAGAGAGAAAATTCTAATGCACTCAGGACTCCAGCACCTGTTAATAGAGAAAACGGAGGAGAAGGAAATATTTAAGACGCATTTGACAGAGAGTTTTCTAAAATTGTGATGAAAGCATACAATTATAGCTTTAGGACGCATTAGGAATCTAAAGCAGACCAAGAAACCCAAAGGGCGAGTGCTGTAAAATTAAGGAAAATTGATTTTGGATGAAAAAAAATAATAAACAACATTAAGTCCAGAAAGGATACATAATTACAGACATATGAGAGATTAATAATGCAACTTCATGGTAGTCACTTCAAAGTGAGAAAAATTTTAGAAAAATAAAAACTACAAAATAAACCCAAGGAGCTTTGGAGTGATTGGGTAGATCTCCACCTATTAAGAAACTGAATAACATTTTGAAAGTTTAGTGCCAAGGAAATACCGAGGTATCCTATCTGTCACCCTGTCCCACTGATTTCAAATGGAATGGATCACTCTAAATTTGTAGAACTGAATATAAACACTCAGAGGCTAGAAGGCACATGCGTCTTAACTTGGGAACATGTTAGAAACTTGACATCAAAGCTGAACAGGATAGGAAATGTATAGACACTGCACTGACCTGGGTGCAGAGACACCTAGAGTTAGAAGCTGACAAAGTCCACAGCTGTGGACATGAAGGGAAATCCTGGCAGGGGTCTCATAAAAAATCTCCCACTGAGTAGTGGATCCAAGCAGTGGTTCTCAACCTGTGGATCTCGAGCCGACTGACTCCCTCACGGGGATTGCATAAGGGATATCCTGTATGTCAGATATTTACATTACAATTCATAACAATAGCAGAATTATAGTTAGGAAGTAGCAACAAAATAACTTTATGATTGGGGTTACTACAGTGTGTATTGTGGTAACCTTTAAAGGGTATTTGTTAAATTAGGAAGGTTGAGAACCACTGAGCTTCAGTAAGCAGAGAAGCATCATGTTATCTCAGCAGATAAAGTCAATTAAAGGATAGTCAGTAACTGTTCATGATTTCAAGTAAAAGCAATGATCCTGCCTAGGAGGCTCTTCCCAGAGAGCGTCTGAATGACGTACAGTAGAAGCATCTCTTGCATTCACTGACTTTCTTATGTTTGGATATCTCAGTGGTTTTACTGAGGTATAGTTGGCAGATAGATTTCAAATACGTAAAGTGCAAAGTTTGATACATCTTGACACAGGTGTATTGCACACATAGATACTCACTGAACAAAATTCAAGAAGATAACCAACAGATCTGCTATCTTGCTGTCTGTCAGTTTATTAAGTATTTTCCAGAAGTTTATATAAATGTAGCCACACAGAATATACTTTCTTTGTGACTGGCATTTCTCTTTTGGCATAATTATTATTTTGAGATCCATCTGTGTTGTTTGATCAACACCTTATGCCTTTTTATAGCTAGGTAGTATTCCATCAAGCAGACATGATAATGTGCTTCTTTTATCTGTGTGTGATGATTGTTTTCTAGTTTGGGCCGTTACAAATGAATCTAGCATGTCTGTAAGTGTGAGAATGTCTGGATACAGCAATTTTCACTTCTTTATAAAAATTAGCTACTAGAATAATGATTGGGTTGTTTGACTAGTGTGTGATAAACTGTATAGCCTATCTTCAAACCAGTTTTGTATTTTCCCAAGAAGCTTGAAAATAATCCAGAATTCTTTCTAATTTTTTTCTTATAACCTTTAAAAATTATTTTACTTTTGTTAAGATGTGTGTGTGTGTGTAGTACATTTTTGTGTGCAGGTAGTAGTAGAAACTATCTAATGGCTTCAGAGATTATACAGCCAAAGTTACAGTCAGCTGTGAGCTGCTCGATGTGGGTGCTAGGAAGAAAATTCTGGTTCTTTAGAAGAGCGACAAGTATTCCTAACTGCTAAGCTGACTTTCCAACCCCTCTTCATGGCTTCTTGGATTTTAAATATTCTAATTGTTGTATAGCTTTAATCTAGTTATTTTATTTGCATATATCTAATTAATAATATTGTTGAATATCTTACAATGTGTTTATTTGCTCTGTGTATGGGTATCAATGAAGTGTGTTAAAAAAACATTTACCCAATTTTATTATTGGGTTATTTGCTCTATTATTATTGGATTTTTAAAGCCTTAATTTTTTGATACAAGTGCCTTGTTAATATTTTCTCCCAGAATGTGACTTTCTTTATAACAAAAATGTACATTATTTCTTCTCAGACATCTTCAATACCATGTTCTGACCTTGTTCCATTCAAAGGCCTGGACATCCAGCCAAACAACTGGCCAGAGGCAGTGGGTTAGTGTATAGTCACCATGTGTCTGCTCTCTTCTCAAGCAAAGAGAGCACTCAGGAGACACAGCTTAAAGGCTATACTTGACTATGGTCTTTCTGCAGTGTCCCAGAGAGAGACCGCAGTCTCCGTCTCTCCCTGGGACACGGCAGTGCTGCCCTTGTCCATTTCTGTATGATTCTTGAGCATTCTACATAACCACCTGTGCACCAAGCATGAGTTGTCTCCTCCTCCCCCCTCCGACTGTAGGAAATACCATACGATGCCATAGATGCAGACTGGAGAAGAGAAAGTAATATGCAGTAGAGTGGCTAGAAGTAATATGGGCAATGCTTTATATCACTTTTTATCTTAAGGATTTATTTGGGGCCAGTCTTGTCTGTTCATCTGATGATCAAGTGCTGTTGTTTATGTTGTATATGCCCAGCCTGCAGACTCAGATAACACCCAGTTAATGGGCAGCTCAAGTTTTAGGCAGACCAAGATCAATTAAGACTCAATATCAACCCAAAGGTTTTCTTCTTGTAATGTTAAGAATTTGCTCCTCAGTCCTAAATGTCTACTCTGTATTGTATCTGTAAGGACCAGACGGAGGTTCCATAGAACACTTTTATTTGGCACAGACTCTTTAATATCCATTGGACCTAACAGATGGTTTGGTCCCAGTGCTACAGCATCTTGGATATCATCCTGAATAGCTGTAAGCTCCACTCAAAATTAGTAGCTGTGTAGGACAGGAGACACTCTCGGATGAATAATATGTTTCCTGTTTGTCACAAAGAAGGCCACTTTGCATGTGTCCCGGATGTCTAGGGCTGTTGTTCCAAAGGCAGGGGGTCTGAGCTACGGCCCTGGCCTGGCTGAGTCTCTCTCTCTCTCTCTCTCTCTCTCTCTCTCTCTCTCTCTCTCTCTCTCTCTCTCTCTCTCTCTCTCTCTCTCTCTCTCTCTCTCTCTCTCTCTCCTGCTGCTGAGGCCCGAGTCTCTCTCTCTCTCCCCGGGGCTGGCCTGTTGCTGCACGGCGCCTTAATTAAAAGGGAGGCAATGTATGAATGAGTTATTTTATTGTAGGAAGGAGAAATATGCTGGTTGAGTAGAGAGAAAGAAAGGAAAGGAAGGAGAGAGGGAGAGAGAAAAGAAGGAGAGGGAGAAAAGTAGAGAAAAAAACAAAGAGCAGAGAGGAGAGAGAGAGCAAGAGTGGGAGGGGAGAGAAGTAAGAGAGCAAGAGGTTGAGAGAGTAAGAGAGAGTGAGGAGCAAGAGAGTGAGGAGGGGGCAAACCACCCCTTTTATTGTATGGGGTATGGCAGGCCTGGCTTGTGGTCAGATGAATGTGTGTAAGGTCCAGCTAGAATGCTGGGAGTTTAAGGCAGTGTCTGCCTGATAGAGCTCACATCTCCTACAGGGGCAGCTGTGAGGGGTCTGGGCTGAAATCTGAGCCATTGGTCTCAGGCACAAGTGACTGAATGCCTACCATCCCTTATAAGCAAATTACTTTGCTCAGTGGGTCTCTGGGGTTCTGAGGTGGCTGCTCTCCTGGACTCCGACTGTCAGAACTGCTCACTGCCCCACATAGGGCTATGTTGATATGCAACACAACATTGAATCTGTGGAAGACTCTTCAAATTTTGTCAGTTTTTTTGTGCTACCTCCTGGCATGCAGTTTACACTGATTACCACTTCCCGCGCCCTAGGTTTAGTCAGCACAGTATTCCCAGCACCTTTGATGTGATGGACCTATGGATTTCCTGTAGCCATACACAGTGATCAGAATCCCTGTGGACTAAATTGGTTCCCAAGGTATGAGAAGTGATATAGTCCTGAAATGAGACTGTGCAGTTGTATTACCACCCGAGAGCAACCAAGCCCTGCTGGTCTTCAGTAACAGATACAGAGACGAAAGCATTTTCTCCCTCAATAGCTGTATGCCAGGTGGCAGTGTGGATGTCGGTTTGTTCCAACATTGAAATCACATCTGGAACGGCAGGTGCAATTGGAATCGACACCTGTTTAAGACTTTATGATATCCCATTGCATTTTCAAAACCCATCTGTTTCCAACTTTTCAACAGAGGAGTTGAATGGCCATGTGGTGGACCTCACTATCCTTCCAACTTTCAAGGCCTTGATGTGGCACCAGTCCCCAAAATCCCTCCAGGGATGCAAAACTGCTTTGCTTTCCCACTTTCCTGACATAGTCATCACTAGGGATTGCACTTGGCCTTGCCTGCTATAACAACCCTCACTCCACTGCTGAGGGAAGCAGTGTGGGGATTCCACCAGAGCTGAAAGTATCTGTTTTAATTCTGCATCCCAGAACTAAGAGGAAAAAATGGCATAGTAAGATACACATTAGTTAAACTTTCACTGGGCACTTGGTCCATACATCTCTACTTTGTATACATACATAAACATTATATGCATATGTGTATGTGTGTGCATGTGTATGTATGTGTGTGTATGTGTGTTTAAGCCTAAATTCTGCATATGAGAATAAATGTGATAGTTTTGTCTGTCTTCCTTCCCATTATCCTCTCTTATTCTTCTCACTGGTGTGTGTGTGTTCTTCTGCATAGGAAAACATGCAATATTCATCTAAGTGTGGTTTAGTTCCCTTTACATGACAATGTCCAGTTGCATACATTCTCTGAAACTGATATAGTTTACTTTTTATGGCTAAATAAAATTCATATATATAATCACACTTTCTTTAACCATTTATCATTGATTAGCATTTAGGCTTGATAGACCTTGGCTATTGTGAATCTCATAACAATATGGATATGAAAGAATCTGTGTAGTGAGCTGACTTATAGTCCTTTGCTGTATCCCTAGAAGTGTTGTAGTTGGACCATGTGGTAGTATTATTTTAGGAGCTTCTATACTGATTTGTCTAGCATCTGTGTCAGTTTACATTCCCACCAGCAGTGTGTAAAGGTTCCTCCTTTCCTGAATCTACATCACATTTACTGCTGTTTATTTTCTTGATAGCCACTGTGATGGAATCTAAAAGTAGTTTTAGTATTCATTTTGTTGATTCCTAAGGAGGCTGTCTGTATTCTGTGTGGTTCAAAAATTAATGTGGGCTGCCATTCATCTAAAAAAAAAACCTGAGTCTGCAAGAAAAAAGAAGCCCACAGTGTGGATACTTTGTTCCTTCAAAGGGGGAACAACATACCCATGGAAGGAGTTGTAGAGACTAACAATGGAGCAGAGACTGAAGGAAGGACAATCCAGAGACTGCTCCACATGGAAATCCTTTCCATATTCAATCATCAAATCCAGACACTATTGTGGATGCCAGCAAGTGCTGGCTGACAGGAGCCTGACATAGCTGTCTCCTGAGAGGCTCTGACAGTACCCAACTGATACAGAAGTAGAGGCTCACAGCCATCATTGGACTGAGTACACGGTCCCCAATGAAGGAGCTAGAGAAAGGGCCCAAGGAACTGAAGGGTTTGCATCCCTTTAGGACAGACAACAATATGAACTACCTAGTACTCTCAGAGCTCCCAGGGACTAAACCACCAACCAAAGAGTACACATGGTGAGACTCATGACTCCAGCAGCATATGCAGCAGAGGATGGCCAAGTTGGTCATCAATGGGAGGAGAGGCCCTTGGTCCTGTGAAGGTTCTATGCCCCAGTGTAGTGCCAGGGCCAGTAAGCAGAAGAGGGTGGGGTGTTGAGCAAGGGGAGAGGGGAGGGAACAGGGGTTTGTTTTTGTTTTTGTTTTGTTTTATTTTATTTTTGAGGGGAACCTGGGAAAGGATATATTGTATGATATGTAAATAATGAAAACATCTAATTAAAAAATCATGAATACTATAGGAATGAAATAAACTGATTTTAAAGAACAACAACAAAAATCAAAACAAAAACAAAAACAAAAAAACTTAGTTTGGCTTTTAGAAATTTCAGCTCTGTTCCCATAGCATAGGGCTCTTTTAGAGAGGATGTAGACACTGTCTCTTATTTATACCAAGCTTGAGCTAGGGATTTCATTACTGTGGCTCAAGCTCTTTGTCCTTTCTATCATTAACAGCTTCATTATACCAGAGAGCTTCACTAAAATATTTAAAATATCAAATACAAGTATCCAGAACCTTTCATTTTATAAGCATATAAATGCACCACTTAATAATAGGGGATGGCCTGATCAACGTGTCACTGGGTAGTTTTTGTTTGTTTTCGTCATTGTCCAAACACCACAGACTGTACTGCTTCCATCTCCTGAGATGGACGTGTTAGCCTTAAGTGATAAATCTTATGTGACTCTGTCACAAATGAGGTCAGTCACTGATACATTTCTTTTATTTTCATATATGTATATGTCTTCATTTCATACTCATATTTATATTTGATGAAATAGAGACTTGTTACATAGCTCATGCTGGCCTTGAAGCTTTCTGCATTTATCAACATCTCAATCATCTTGCTTCTCTCTCCATAGATCTTGGATTATAAGTGTGTGTCATTTTGCCTGAAATATCTTATACACTTCTATTGCCACAGTATGCCAATGGTTTTCAGTGCCACCCTTTATTATAATAAATGTCTTTAAACATCGCCAGGTTTCAGAAGTAACTACAGATGCCCCAGAAAAAAATTGACAAACTGATTAAAATTCTGCTTCTCTAGGTTCACCCAGTATAAGAATTCTGCCAACCATGGTGCTTCAGAAGAAGGAAAAATCAAGTCTATGCATGCCAACTGCTGGGCACCAGTGCAGCTCTGAGCATCTCAAGAGACAGTATCTACCTCTGGTAGGTATCTACCTCTGGAGGTAGTAGATACTTGCACAAGCAAAACAAAACAAAACAAAAAATAAAGTTAAACAAAATAACATTATCATCCACAGTTAGGCAGCAAGGGGCAGTATAAGCCCAGGATTCGGGAAAAATGTCTGCCAAGGCTCAGAAAGGATTCTGTCTGTATACCCAACCTCATAGCATGGCTGAAGGATTCCCAACAGTAATATATCTAGGGGTGGATGGCCCATATGATGAAGACATTTTCTCAGTTGAGGTTCCCTCTTCCCTATGACTATATATAGTGTCAAGTTGACAAAAACTTACAAGAACAGATACCCCTCAGAATAAAGTTTATAAAGAATAAATGTACACATGTGTAAAATAGTAAAATTTAAAATGCAGTATGATTAAAATATTTAATTAATGCAAAATGGAAGGAAAACATACACACGTTAAAAAAACATACATTTTAAATTTATTCCTTTCAGTACGTTATTGCTTTCTGACTTTCTGTTGGGTGTGGCAGCAATGCTGTCTTATACAATGAGTGGAGCTGAGAAGCCTCTGATTTTCAGTTATGTGACATGATTCATTGTGATGCTCTAGCTAAATGAAATTGGCTATGGAGATAGCTCCAATTATTACATTCAAGCTTTCTTTTGTTCAGAATAGTATACAGTCTATATACCATGTAGTTCCTCTTGTTCTCTTGTCCATATGTGAATTATGTATAAAGAGAGTTCATTGACCCCCCCATTTGTCAATCTCTGTGTTTTAGATAAGGTATTTAATTATTTAAATTTATCCATAAGCACACATGTGATTACTTAATTTAAAGCCACTAAAGTGCTGATTGCCTTTTATTTGTTTTGTCTCTACTGTTTCTTTTTCCTTTTTTATTTTCTTGGTTAAATTGCAATTTTAAAAGCACTATGTTTTCTATTTTGTCATCCTATCTGATATATGTATACACACAATATATATTCCCCCTTTGCAGGTAATAGTGTCTATTTCATGTGGTCTCCCATCAAATAACACAATACGATTTACATATACTTTGGGAATATTGCAACAGTGGATATTCCCATTCTTTATTTCTGGCTAGTATATTATTGTTGTTCTACATTCTAACTCCAACTCCTTTTAAAATCCTTAGACTATATTACATTACTTTGCTTTAAAGAGATTTAAGTCATGAAGACACACTTTATGTTTCTGAGCACAGTCACTGAAGCTGGTGATACTTCTAGCCTTTGTATGACCTATCTTCTTCTGGTATTGTGTTCTTTCTGTCTAGAGGACTTAGCATGTTTTGTACAGTAGTTATGCTGGAAATAGTATCCTTTTTTTATGCCTTGTGTGCTGATAAATTTTTTTCTCAACTTGACAGAAGCTACAGTCATCTGGGATGAGGGAACCACAAATTGTCCATGTGTTTCTATCAAATTAGCCCATGGGTAGGTCTGTGAGGAGTTCTATTGGTGGATGATTGGTGATGACCACATAGGTAGATGCCCTGGGTCATAATGTGAAAACTGGATGAGCAAGCCAGCAAATTGCATTCCCCATGATTCCATGTCAGTGCCTACTTCAAGGTTTCTGCCTTCAGTTCCTGCCTTGGCTTCTCTCAGTGATGGGCTGTGTTTGGGAGTTGTAAGACTAAATAAATGTTTCCTTATCAAGAGGCTTTGGTTGTAGTCTTTATTACAGCAGTGGAAAATTCATTCATTTTCCTGATAGTTTTGGCTTTGGGAAAATGTAGTTCTTCGTATGGAATTATGGGATGGGAAGAATTATTTTTGTCTGATTTTAGATTTTAGTACTTTCAAGGCAGTGCTTTACTGTCTTGTTGCTTTTATTTTTTTCTATCTAAGGATCTAGTATCATCATTAGCTTCTCCTCCTCTATATAAAATATTTCACATAGCTTCACTGATTAACAGATTTCTCTAAGTTTTCTTCAAGTTTTTTTTTGGGGGGGGGTTATTGTGTTTCTTGGCCCTTAGGATTTTTGTAATCAAATCTGTGTAATCAATCTTCCCCCCCTCACTCACACACACACACACACACACACACACACACACAGAGAGAGAGAGAGAGAGAGAGAGAGAGAGAGAGAGAGAGAGAGAGAGAGAGAGGAGAGAGAGAGTTCTTGTGTAACTAGAGTGCCTATATATAAGGCGTCAGTCCTTTCCTTCCACCTTGAAATGAAGTCTCTTTGTAGTTGTTTTGCTGTACATATCAGAATATTGGGCTCAACACCTTCCAGGGATTTGCCTGCCTCAGCCTCTCATTTCTTCTCTACAAGAGTGCTGAAATTATAGACACTTATTCTAACAGTCTGAGTTTTATATGTATGTTGATGAAATGGGCATAGCCGTGTCAATGTAGCCTCAGGTCTAGAAGGAAATGGAAAGCCTTCCCTTCTGGCCCAAGCGTTGGTATCAACAGTGTGTGTAGGGGTCTGTTGCTTTTTCCCCACCCCCCAATATTCACTGCCCAAAGACTATTCCCATACAGAGAGAACTCCTACAGTTGTCTCCTTGACCCAGCTGTATACCATAAATCTGGCCTCTTGTTTAGCTATACGTAATAACGCTGCCTTTTATTCATCTGTGTGCAAAATCCCCACCTCCCTGTTAAATACTATGTAGTAAACCCTGAGTCTCTGGGGTACTGAGGCTTCTCCACTTGAGACCTCAGCTACCTGATCTAGCTTTCTTTTTATGTGTCTATCTGTCTGTCTTTTGCATTACTATGCTGCCCTGGAGCCATATCAAGGATTCAGCATGAAATGCTATCAAATGTTTTATCACAGCAATGGGAAAAGTCACTAATGTGTGAGCTAAAATCCATGATGTTCTCTTCCTAAAATTGAGAAAGAGATTATATGATATGATATATGATATGATATGCATTGAATACAGTTAGATTCTCTAACAAATATGAATTAGAAACTAGAAAAAAACTTTAGGTACAATGACTTGCTTATAATTTCTTTAAGATATTAGAAATAATGAGAAGGTATATCTAAGTGGTGGGCCAAGAAACTTATTTAAATTTCAGTATGTCATGTATAAAAACTAGAAAGTAAAACTTTAATAGCTAAAGAAAATACAGGTTGGTGTCAGTATATGCAAACACATGCAAGAACTTTGTGGAGAAAGTTATAAAATTTTATTGAAAGTCATTAATGCTCTGCGTTCATAAGGAAAAAAAAAGGCTCAATACGAGAAATATATCAATTCTCCCCAAATTGATTTTTAATGCAATTCTAATAAAAATCCAAAGAGTATTTTGAGTGTAACATGACACATTGATTTTATAATTTATAGGGAAGTTTAAGGGTCCAAATAGGCAGACTACTAAAAGAGAAAAAAATCAGAAGCCTTGGCCTACCAGACATGAAGATTTATTATAAAGTTGTAGTGATTAAAACTCTGTGGCATTGGTGCTAGGAGAGATGATTTGTCCAATGAAACAAGACAGAGAGCCAGGAACAAACTGATGAATATACATGACCCAAGAGGCTTTGAGATCAACTGGAAGCGATGGGGGACTATTCAATAATAGTTCTGGGACAATTGATTCTCCACACAAAAGAAATGACATTAGATCCCTCCTGCACAAAGAGCACAAAATCAATTCCGGATGGATTAAGGACTTTAAGAAGAAAGCAGAACTTTAACATCACTAGAAGAAAATGTGGGAGAATATATTTTAGACCTTGGGGCAAAAAAAAAAAAAAAATCTCTCTTGAAAAAGATAAAATCACTAACTAAAATAGGAATGTCAATTTATGAGAGGAGAGGTTAGAATTTCTCTTGATCATTTGTTACCATGATGAAAATGGAAAAAGGCAAGCTATAGATTAGCAGACATGATTTAAAATGTGTGTAATTGAAAATATACATATCTATAAATATTAAAGACAGTACACTGTTTAGAAAACAATTTAAATACCTCAGCTTAAAAACTGGGAAATAAATGAATAGATATTCCATGGGAAGAAAATATAAATGTATATAATTAGTTAAAATGGTCAAACTTTAATAAGTAAGTGTGGGAAATATTATTCTCCATTACGTAGGTAAAAATTAAGGAGTCTCACAATAATTAATGTTAGGAAACTTCTGATGTAGTAAGAACTCTTACATACTTTAGTGTGTATATGAAACTTAAAGTATTCTAAACATATTTTGGTGTTGTAAAATTTAGTATTTATGTAATTTATTTTCCATTATCTTACTTTTAATATATGTCTTTTTGAAAAAGATGGCTTCTCATGTAGCTCAGGCTGACCTCAAATTTTGTATATATAAACAAGGATGACCTTAAATCTCTGGTCCTTCCAAGTTATTTGTGTGCTACCATGTCTGATATGTGTGGCACTGGTGATCAAACCCTAGGCTTTGTGCATTTCAGGCAGGCATTCTATGAAGTCAACTCCAGCTTTAACTCTTAAAATCCATCCACTTGTATATAAGAAGACATGTAAGGTTCTTCAAGTAAGGCCATACTCCTCTCTCTTTCTCTAATATATATGTACATACATACATACATACATACATATACAATATATACATACATACATATATGTATGTATATATGAAACACCTATGCAGTCATTGTGGAGCTGTACCTACATGCCACAATGTGGATAACCCTCAGCTTCAAGTCTTTAGAATAATGTTCCGCGATCCTTAGTATGTGGAATTTATTACAATAAAGGTTCTCATCAGTAGATCTGAATTGGTGCCTGGGATTCTTCATTTCTAAGACCTCAGTGGATAACATTTTGAACAGCAGAGCTCTAGTGGTATGTGTGTGTGTGTATGTGTATGTGTGTGTTTTGCTGGGAATCAAATCCAGGACTTCGTGTATGCTGGGTAAGCTCTCTATTTAACTACATCTCTAGCTTGATGGTAGCTTTTTAATGAAACTTGAAACAAGCTTATTCTGGGAGTGTTGGTTATATGTATTATACATACATAGGAGATAAATGGATGAGAGTGACTGTCATAAAAGTTCAGATAATTATTATACTGGGGAATATGACTCAAGGGAGACCATATTAGGTAGTAGAAAGATATTGGTAATGCTATGGTTTGTAAGTTGAAGGGTAGGCCATGGGTTTTACTTTATTAATGAATTAACTCTGTAATCTTGCATTCATAATTTGGAAAAAGACAAAACTGAATGGGTAAGAGTTTCAGTTCTCATTATACACCAGAATCTCCAAGAGAGTTTTTGTTTTTCAATGCCATTGCCAACTTCCAATCTTTAGCTATTTTAATTTAATTTGCCTAGGTTAAAACCTGGTACTGTTGCTTACTAAAAGGTTACCATGTTGTGCTAATGTTCACCTGCTCTTGAGAATCACTGTGTTAGAGCAATGTCCCTCTGAATGTCAAATAGTATATAGGGTGACCATACAAAATTGCTGTTTTTCTCATTAACTAGATGCCTTTGGATGGGTCCTGTTTTGGCCTTAAGTAGCATGTTCCTCAGTAACTAAAACAGAGGCTTTTAAACTGCAGTCTTCCTGACCCCAGAATATGTATCATGGTCACTGCCGTTTGTCTGGTGTCTGATTTAGTGGCCAGCAGAGTTGTTAATTAATGGACGTAGGAAAGGTGGCTGAGCTGCTTGAATGAGTAGTTGCCAGAAGTATCTTCCATGTCAGTTTTCATTTCTTCTGTGGGTTCTTCTTACACTTACCCCATTAAGCCACTTATGCTTACTACAGCCATTTGCTTTCAGGTCTCTCCTGGTATGCCATGACAAGTCCAGTGCTAGCTAGCGTACTCTTGGATTATTCTCAGGCCTCAGTGCTCAGCTCAGGGTCCCCATAACTATTTAGAGAAGCTGTAGATTAAAAAAAAAGGAGTTTTGGAAGTTGGTCTACCATGTGTTCTGACCTTTTGCTGTCTGGTCAGAATTTAAGTTCTCAGGAATAAGGCTTGGGAGCATCAGTCTGCAGTGCGTTCCTCACTGGTTAATCTCTGCAGACATGCATAGAGTAAGATACGAGCCTACATGTAAGATATGAGCTCAAGATGTATCCTGGAAATGTTTACTTTTCAAATGCTCAGTGTTTGGATAAGTTTTAGTTTTTCAGCAAAATTAGGCAGAAAGTAGAGAGTTCCACTGTATATCACAGTGATACTGACTGCATAGCAGAATGTGAGGGTGGTTGCAAACAACAAACCTGAACGCACACATTGCTATGGTCACACTTCAACGTTTACCATAAGGCTTACTCACAGTGTTCATTCAAAGTTATGACAAACACATATTGACATATATCCATTGGTAAAGACTAGCTTCTGGCTCCTGCATCTGAGTGGCATCCATTCGTCCTTCTTTTCCCATCATGAACAAACCACTGATAATTTGAATTGTCTTTATAGGTTTGCTTTTTCAGAATGTCATATAGTTAGGAAAATATTGCTTGTAGTAGTTTGTATTGGTTCCTTTAGATGAGTAATATTCATTGAAGATCCTTTCATGTCTTTTCATGGCCTGATAACTCATTGAATTTTTACTCTTTTCTTGTTTTAAGCCAGAGTCCTTTTGTACTAGCTAAGCTATTTTTAAGCCTGTGATCTTCCTGCCTCTCCTACCTGAGTTCTAGGATTACTAGCTTTGAGACTTTCAGTATTTTTCTTATTAATTAGATGCCTTTTGAGGGGTGTACTGTTTTAGCTTAAGTAGCATGTTCTTCAGAAATTAAAATAGAGTAATTAAACTGTAATCTTCCATACCTTAGAATATGTATCATGGTCATTGCTGTTTACCATTTGTCTTAGTCAGAGTTTCTATTCCTGCACAAATATCATGACCAAGAAGCAAGTTGGGGAGGAAAGGGTTTATCAGCTTACTTCCACATTGCTGTTGATCACCAGAGGAAGTCAGGACTGGAACTCAAGCAGGTCAGGAAGCAGGAACTGACACAGAGGCCATGGAGGGATGTTCCTTACTGGCTTGCTTCCCCTGGCTTGCTCAGCCTACTTTCATATAGAACTCAAGACTTCCAGCCCAGGGATGGCACCACCCACAAGGGGCCCTACCCCCTTGATCACTAATTGAGAAAATGCTCCACAGCTGGATCTCATGGAGGCACTTCCCCAACTGAAGCTCCCTTCTCTGTGATAACTCCAGCCTGTGTCAAGTTGGCACAAAAAACCAGCCAGTACACCTGGTATCTGGCTTGGTGGTCAGCAGAGTTGTTATTTAATGTGCATAGTTGTTTCAGTGCTGAATAATATTCCATTGTTGCTCCCAAGTTTGAGTTATGTGAATAAAAGTGACAAATATCAGTGTGCAGTCTTTTTGGTGGATGTAAATATTTAAATGCTTTGGGATAATTATGCAGACACTTAAGCCAAGTGTGGTGATACATGCTTTTAATCCAAGAACCTAGGAGGCAGATGTAAGGGGTGGTTCTGCTACTAAGGCACTGTTCCCCAATTGGTTCTTGATCTATCAATAAAGATGCCAGAGGGCAATTGCTGGGCAGAAGGAAAGAGATAGGACTTCCAGGTCCCTGAAGGAGGAGGCAAGGAGATGCAGGGAGAGGAAGGGAGTTTTTGACATGCTTTGGAAGGAGAAAAAGTCACCAGCCATGTGAGATCTAGGGTGAAGCAGCCATTGACCACTTCCCTAAATTGGCCTAGGGTAGCAACTAAAGCTGAGGGCAGATTTAAGGTGTTGATCTGGGACTAAATGTAACTGAACAACTAAAGCTGAGGGCATATTTAGGGTGCTAAGGTAAGAATATTGGGAAGGGCATGCTAACCACAGGAGATTAGACATACCCAGCAATTGAGCCAAGAGGGCAGGTTGAAAACAAGCTAATGTGTGTGTGTGTGTGTGTGTGTTTCATCTGAGGTAGCATGGTAGATACCAGCATGTTATATCCAGAGCTTAAAGCAGGGTAGAAAAAACTACATGCTACAGGCAGAGACAGGCAAACGTCCATGTCTGAGGGCAGCCTAGTCTACATAGTGAGTTCCAGGCCAACCAAGGCTACATGCTAAGACTCTGTCTTAAAAACAAACACACAAATACCAACCAACCAAAACAGAAGTCTGAGTTCTGAATTATATGGTAAGAGTAAATTTTCTTTAATAAAAAGCTACTAAGACTCTTCCAACATCATCATGCCATTTTGAGTTATCATGAACAATGGATGAGGATTCTCATGAAGGTACACCTAGTACTCGTCACAGGCTACAGCCACTCTAAGAGGTGCACAGTGGCATTTGGCTGTTGGTTGAATTTGCATGACCCCTCTGAAATATGACTAGAACATTTTTCATATGCCTATTGTCTATGTGCATATCTCCTTTGATGAGGAGTTTGTTTAGGTTACTTTTCCATTTTTAAAATTAGGTAGTTAATTTTCTTCACAAAATCTTAAAGAGTTCTTCGTGTATTTTGGACATGTCTTAAAATGTCTTAAATCAGTTTTGTCTTTTGCAGATATTTCCCCCAGACTGACATTTTGCCTTTGCATTTTCTTGATGTAATTGTTTTCAACATTAGCTATTAAATCTGAAATTTGATTATTTGTCTCTTTATGTCAAAAATGGATCAAAGGCAATCATCAAGCTAATTAAGGATTTTCCTTAGTATTGTCCTTGTAGATCGATGGTATCTTTGGTTTTGACAGGCAATCATGCCTAGTTTCCCCTATTTCTTAAGTGAGGGTGAAAACTATTGTCATGTTCTCAGGGACATCTCATTTGAGGCTGGCTTCCTCCCTCATCTGATTTCTATGGCAAACCATCAATAGATAATATCCAGGGAGAATGGCAATGGGTTGGTTCTTAGTCAGAAAGTCTTTACTTGTGCTAATAAGGCCAGGTATATTTTCTATTTTCTCCTCTAACAGTTTCAGGCTATTGGGTCTTATATTGAGGTCCTTGATCTATTTGCAATAGAGTTGTGTTTCATTCTTCTACAGGTATTGTACTGGCTGGTTTTGTGTCAACTTGACACAAGCTGGAGTAATCACAGAGAAAGGAGGTTCAGTTGAGGAAGTGCTGTGGGGCATTTTCTCAATTAGTGATCAAGGGAGGGAGGGCCCATTGTGGGTGGTACCATCTCTGGGATAGTAGTCTTGGATTCTATAAGAGAGCAGGCTGAGCAAGCCAGGGGAAGCAAGCTGGTAAGGAACATCCCTCTATGGCCTCTGCACCAGCTCCTGCTTCGTGACCTGTTTGAGTTCCAGTTCTGACTTCCTTTGGTGATCAACAGCAGTATGGGAAGTGTAAGCTGAATAAACCCTTTCCTCTCTAACTTGCTACTTGGTCATGATGTTTGTGTACGAGTAAAAACCCTGACTAAGACAGGTATCTATCTAGTTTGTCCAGTACCATTTGTTGAAGATTCTGTCTTTTCTTCAGTGTATATTTTCTCCCTCAGCCTATGTCCTCACACCCACAAAACTCTATAATCCCACAGTAATTGATAACCACTGGAAAGTGAATAACATATATTTAGATGGAGAAATAAAGACCAAATTTGCAGAATTTAAACTCCATATTCTTTATCATGGTCTCTGAAAATCATTCAATGGATACAAAATTTCTCTGGTGTATGAATTGGAGGTGGGACCTGTGGGAGAGAGATCAAAAGAGAAACACAAAGAAAGATCAAAAGTCAAACAGGTCCTATAGGTGATCTTCAGACCATTACTCTCTTTCCTCCCTTACCTCCTCCAAATCTAACTCCTCAACTACCTCATCCATAGCTATGTAGCAGACCACCTCCTAAGCCCCATATGTGCTTTCCACCATCTCATCCTTTTATCTCAGCTTCCAACTCCTGCAGGCATTCCCTGGGAACCCTCCGGCCATGGTGGTCAGGAAAGGAGAGAGGCCAGGGAAGCATGTAGGTGAGCTCCGGGTATTCACTCTCTCTCTCCTCTTATCCAAATCCATTCCCTCTATATCATCCCCAGCTCTGTAGCAGACTACCTGCTATGGTCTTTCCTTCTACTCTGCATCCATTTTCAGGGGCCTAAGCAGATCTCAGCAGCACACCCTGTTCTCCTCCCTCTGTGAACCCTCTCCAGCCCATCTACATTACTAAATGTTAGCTCCAAATACCAAATAATAGATTCTAATGGGAACCCTCAGTGGCCATTCCTGGCAGGATCTCAGAAGCATTTCTTACTAGGCAACCCACAGTCACCATACTCTCCTGAGAACTGAACTGGAAAAGATAACAGAAACCAAGGAATGGAACACCTACTCAACAAAGACAAGGCTAGACTAAAACTAAAAACTAAAATTACAACCATTTCAAACACAGATAGAAGCCTAGATGCAGTATAAAAACACAATCAATGACAGCAAGAATAATGTCTCTACTAAACACATCGACTCCACTGTAGTATGGCCTTGAAGTACAAGATAAAGGCTTCAAAACAGCATTTATGAATAGGTTCGAGGTCATTAAAGAGGAAATGAAGAAATCCCTTAAAGAAATCTAATTGAATTTACCTTAGGAAAATACAAACAGTAGAATGAAATCAAGAAAACTGCTCAAGAATTACAAATAGAAGTAGAAACAATAAAGAAATCCCAAACAGAGAAAACAAGAAATGAAAAATTTAGGCACTCAAGCAGAAAACTCAGACACAAGTCTCACCAACAGAATAAAGGAGATGTGAGAATCTTTGTCATTGAAGACAAGATAGAAGAAATGGATACCTCAAAGAAAATATTAAAAGTTAAAAAAAAACCCTGCAGGTTCAAAACATCCAGAATATTTGGGACACTATGAAAATGAATGAGTTGAAAGAATATATTATGAACTATATGGAACAATGAACTATTATGAAATAGTAATAGGAATAGGAGGAGAAAAAAAACTCATGTCCAAAGCACAGAAAATATTTTCAACAAAATCATTGAAGAAAATTTTCTTAACCATCCCATGGGCTGACACCAAATGCAGACACTATGACTGATGCCATGGTGTGCTTGCAGCCTACAGAATGGGAAAAAGATTTTTAGCAACTACTAATCTGATAAAAAAACTAATACCAAAATATTTAAAGAACTCAAAAAACTGGACATGAAGAAAACAAATAGCCTAATTAAAAATGAGGCATAGATTTAAATAGAGACATTTCTAGAGAGAAAACTTAAACATCTGAGAAACATTTAAAGAAATGTTCAACATCCTTAGTGATTAGGGAAATTCAATCATCTTCTCTGAGATTTCATCTTACATCAGTAACAATGGCTAAGATCAATAAAATAAATGACAAGTTTGCTGGTAAGAATGAGGAGTAAGAGGAACACTCATTCATTTCTGGTGGGAGCATAAACTTTTATAGACATTATAGAAGAAAGTGTGGCAGTTCCTCTGGAAGATGAGGATCTATTTACCTCAAGATCCACCTGTACAGATGTTGGGCATATATGCTAAGAATGCTTCATCCTACCACAGAGACACTTGCTCAACCATGTTCATTGTTGTTCTATTCATAATAGCCAGAAATTGAAGGGAGACTATATGTCCATCAACAGATGAATGAATAAAGAAAATGTGGTACATTTACACAATGGAACATTACTCAGCTGTTAAAAAAATAAAATCAGGCCCTTCTACCCTGTCCTTTCTGCTGGAGCAGACTCCTAGTTGGTCTGCTCCTGCGAAGATACCATATCCAGATCCATTCTTGAGGACCTGCTGCACTCAGAGCAGTTGAGGACCCCACTGCACTCAGAGCAGTTGAGCAGTTGAGAATCCTCTGCACTCAGAGTAGTTGAGGATCAGCTGCACTCAGGGCAGTTGGACAACAGCTTGACTGCTTCACTGAAGACCCAACAGTCTGAAGGCCTCCCAGGAGACCTACTTCAGCCAGGGCAACAGATCAGCAGCTTCTCTGCTCCTGTGAAGAGCCCCCAGTTGGAATACATACTCCACAGGTGGTCTGATACAAACAGGGCTGCAGGCCTACCAGGAGACTTGAAGCAATCCAGGGACAAATGAGGCATATGCCAGACAGTCACCCAGACAAACACCAGGAAT
Organism: Mastomys coucha; assembly: GCF_008632895.1. Taxonomy (NCBI): domain Eukaryota; kingdom Metazoa; phylum Chordata; class Mammalia; order Rodentia; family Muridae; genus Mastomys; species Mastomys coucha. The sequence goes on along the minus strand of NW_022196906.1, from coordinate 24,414,473 downwards.
ATCCAGATGGTGAAAGGCAAGCACAAGACCATAAGCAACAGAAGCCAAAATACATGGGAATCGTTAGAACCCAGTTCTCCCACCACAGCAAGCCCTGAATACACTAACACACCTGAAAATCAGGAATCTGTCCTAAAATCCTATCTCATGAAGATAATAGAGTCCTTTAAGGATGATATCACTAATTCACTAAAAGAAATACAGGAAAACACAGGTAAACAGGTGAAAGAATTGAATAAAGCGATGAAAGACCTAAAAGTGGAAGTAGAAGCAATAAAGAAAACACAAATGGAGGCAAACGTGGAAATGGAAAACCTAGGAAGGGGGTCAGGAATTACAGATGTAAGTATTACCAACCGAATACAAGAGATAGACGAGAGAATCTCAGGCATAGAAGATAGGGCAGAAGAGATTGACACAACTGTTAAAGAAAATTCAAAACATTAAAAACTCCTAACCCAAAGCATCCAGGAAATTCAGGACACAATGAAAAGACCAAATCTAAGAATAATTGAAATATAGGAGAACGAAGATTCCCAGCTCAAAGTACCTGAAAATGTCTTCAACAAAATCATAGAAGAAAATTTCCCCAACCTAAAGAAAGAGAAGGCAATAAAGGTAAAAGAAGCCTATAGAACACCAAATAATGAAGCCAGAAAAGAAAATCATCTCATCACATAATTATCAAAACACTAAATGCACAGAACAAAGAAAGAATATTAAAAGCTGCAAGGGAAAAGGCCAAGGAACATAAAAGTTAAATCTATCAGAATTACACCAGACTCCTCAACAGAGACTGTGAAAGCCAGAAGAGCCTGCTCAGAGGTCATACAGACTCTAAGACAATCAAATACCAGCCCAGGCTACTATATCCAGCAAAACTGTCAATCAACATAGATGGAGAAACCAAAATATTCCAGGACAAAATCAAATTCAAACAGTATCTATCTACCAACCCAGTCCTACAAAGGATTCTGGAAGAAAACTCCAACACATGGAAGGTACCTGCATCAAAGGAAGGACAAGATATTAAGCATCCCACAACAAAGCCAAAAGCAGAGAGCCACAAGCACATAAAGCCATCTACAAAAACAAACATATCAGGAACCAGCAGTCATCTCTCTTTAATATCTCTCATTATTAATGGACTCAACTCACCTATAAAAAGACATAAGCTAACAGACTGGATATGCAAACAAGATCCAGAATTTTGCTACATACAAGAAACAACACTTCAATAACAAAGACAGGCACTATCTCAGCACAAAAGGATGGAAAAAGGTCTTCCAAGCAAATGGTTCCAATAAGCAAGCAGGAGTTGCCATTCTAATATCCAATAAAATAGACTTTCAACAAAAGTTATCAATTGTGATGAAGAAGGACACTTCATATTCATCTAGGGGAAAATCCACCAAGAGAATGTCTCAATTCTGAACATCTATGCCCAAAATGCAAGAGCACCCAAATTCATAAAAGAAATGTCACTAAAGCTCAAAACATACATTGAACCCCACACAATAATAGTGGGAGATTTCAACACCCCACTCTCACCAACGGACAGGTCATTGAAACAGAAACTAAGCAAACTAAGTGAAACTAAGAAAGGTTATGAACCAAATGGATTTAACAGATATCTACAGAACATCTTACCCTAAAACAAAAGAATACACCTTTTCTCAACCTCTTAACTTCTTGTCTTTACTCTCACTTCTCCTCCTCCCTTCCCCCTCTCCTCCTGACCATGGCTGGCCTCTACTTTTCTATCTCCTTTCTCTCTCTCTCTCTCTCTCTCTCTCTCTCTCTCTCTCTCTCTCTCTCTCTCTCTGTCTCTCTCTGTGTCTCTCTCTTCCTCTCTCTCTGTGTCTCTCTCTGTGTCTCTCTCTTCCTCTCTCTCGCCCTCTCTCTCTCCCTCTCTCTCTTCCTCTCTCTCCCTCTCTCTCTCTTCTTCTCTCTCTCTTCCTCTCTCTCTTCCTCTATCTCTTCCCCTCTTCTTCCTCTTCCTTTCTCTCTCTCTCTCTCTCTCTCTCTCTCCTTTCTAAAATAAATGCCTTAAGACCATGGGAAAAAAAAGAATACACCCTCTTCTCAGCACCTCATGGTATCTTCTCCAAAACTGACCATATAATTTGTCACAAAGCAACCCTTAACAAATAAAAGAAGATTGAAATAATACCATGCATCCTATCAGATCACCATGGCATAAGACTGGTCTTCAATAACAGTGAAAACTACAGAAATCCCACATACATGTAGAAACTGAACAACTCTTTACTCAATGATATCTTGGTCAGGGAAGAAATAAAGAAAGAATTAAAGACTTCCTGGAATTTAGTGAAAATGTTGACACATCATATCCAAACTTATAGGACACAATGAAAACAGTGCTAAGAGGAAATTTCATAGCACTAAGTGCCCTGGTAAAGAAACTGGAGAGAGCCTACACTAACAATTTACCAGCACACCTGAGGCTCTAGAACAAAATGAAGCAAACTTACCCAAGAGGAGTAGAAGGCAGGAAAGAGTAAAACTCAGGGCTGAAATCAACCAAATAGAAACAAAGAAAACAATACAAAGAATCAGCAAAACCAAAAGGTGGTTCTTTGAGAGAATCAACAAGATAGATAAGCCCCTAGCCAAACCACTAAAGGGCATGAGAGGCAGTATCCAAATTAACAAAATCAGAAACAGAGGAAATTTAAAAAACATCAGATCATACTATAAAGGCCTATATTCAACAAAACTGGAAAATCTAAATGAAATGTATGGTTTTCTAGACAGATGCTACATACCAAAGTTAAATCAAGAGCAGGTAAACTATCTAAACAGACCCATATGGCACAAGGAAACAGAAGAAGTCATTAAACACCTCCCAACCAAAAAAAGCCCAGGGACAGATGGATTTAGTGCAGAATTCTACCAGACCTTCAAAGAAGACCTGATATCAATTTTACTCAAACTATTCCATAAAATAGAAGGAGAAGGAACAGTACCTAACTCATTCTATGAAGCCACAATTACTCTGATACCTAAACCACACAAGGACCCAACCAAAAAGGAGAACTTCAAACCAATCTCACTTATGAATATTGATGCAAAAACTCTCAATAAATTTTTGCAAAGCGAATCTAAGAACACATAAAAACCATCATTCACCACGATCAAGTAGGCTTCATCCCAGGGATGCAAGGTTGGTTTAGTATATAAAAATCCATTAACCTAATCCACTATATAAACAAACTCAAAGGAAAAAAATCACATGATCATCTCCTTAGATGCAGAAAAAGCATTTGACAAAATACAGTACCCCTTCACGTTAAAAGTATTGGAGAGATCAGGAATTCAAGGTCTATACCAAAACATAATAAAAGCAATTTACTGCAAAACAACAGCCAATACCAAATTAAATGGAGACATACTTGGAGCAATCCCACTGAAATCATGGACAAGACAAGGATGCCTACTCTCCCCTTATGCCCACTTCAATATAGTACTTGAAGTGTTAGCTAGAACAATGAGACAACAAAAAGAAATCAAGGGGATACAAATTGGTAAAGAAGAAATAAAGGTATCACTATTTGTAGATGACATGATAGTATACATAAGCGACCTAAAAAATTTTACCAAAGAACTTCTACAGCTGATAAACAACTTTAGCAAAGTGGCCAGATATAAAATTAACTCAAATAAAATCAGTAACCTTCCTTTATACAAATGATAAACAGGATGAGAAAGAAATTAGGGAAACAACTCCCTTCACAATAGCCACAAATCATATAAAGTATCTTGGGGTAGCTCTAACCAAACAAGTGATAAGACCTGTATGACAATAACTTCAAGTCTCTCAAGAAAGAAATCGAAAAAGTTCTCAGAAAATGGAGAGATCTCCCATGCTCATGGATTGGCAGAATTAACATACTAAAAATGGCCAACCTACCAAAGGCAATCTATAGATTCAATGCAATCCCCATCAAAATCCCAACATAATCCTTCAAAGACATGGTAAGAACAATTCTCAAGTTCATCTGGAAAGGCAAAAAACAAAACAAAGCAAAACAAAAAAACAAACACACAAACAAAAAACAGAATAGTGAAAACAATTCTTAACAATAATAGAACAGCTGGGGGAATCACCATCCCTGACCGTGAGCTTTACTACAGAGTAATAGTGATAAAAACTGCATGGTATTGGTACAAAGACAGACATGTTGATCAATAGAATAGAATTGAAGACTCAGAAATGAAACCACACTCTTATGGTCACTTGATCTTTGACAAAGACACCAAAAATATACAATGGAAGAAAGAAAGCATCTTCAATAAATAGTGCTAATCTAACTGGCTATCTGTATGTAGAAGAATGAAAATAGACCCATATTTGTCACCTTGTATAAAGCTCAAGTCCAAGTGGATCAAGGACCTCAACATAAAACCAGATACACTGAATCTAATAGGAGAGAAAGTGAGAAAGAGCCTTGAACTCATTGGCACAAGGGGAAATTTCCTAAACAGAACTCTAATGGCTCATGCTTTAAGATCAAGAATTGATAAATGGAACCTCAGGAAACTGGAAAGCTTCTGTAAGGCAAAGGACATAGTCAATAAGACAAATCAGCAACCTACAGATTGGGAAAAAATCTGCACTAACCCCACATCCTATAGAGGGCAAATAGCCAAAATATATAAAGAACTCAAGAAGTTAATCACCAAAATACCAAACAACTCAATCAAAAAATGGGGTATAGAACTAAACTGAGAATTCACAACTGAGGAATTTCAAATGGCTGAGAAGCACCTAAAGAAATGCTCAAAGTCTTTAGTGATCAGAGAAATACAAATCAAAACCACTCTGAGATTCCACCTTATACCAATCAGAATGGCTAAGATCAAATCCATTGGCTAAGTTCAATGGGTTACAACACATGTTGGAGAGGATGTGGAGAAAGAGGAACACTCTTCGATTGCTTGTGGTATTACAAACTGGTACAACCACTCTGGAAATCAATCTGGAGGTTCCTTAGAAAATAGGAAATAGGTCTAACTGAAGTCCCAGCTATACCACTCTTGGGAATATATCCAAAAGATGCCCCACCATGCCACAGGGGCCCATTTTCCACTATATTCATAGAGGTCTTATTTGTAATAGTCAGAAGCTGGAAACAACCTAGATGTCTCACAACAGAAGAATGGAAACAGAAGATGTGGTTCATTTACACAAAGGAGTACTACTCAGCTATTAAGAACAAGGACATCCTGAGTTTTGCAGGAAAATGGATGGAACTAGAAAATATCATCCTGAGTAAGGTAACTCAGACCCAAAAGGACATGCATGGCATGTCCTCACTAATAAGTGGATATTAACAACAAAAAAAGTACAGAAACCTAAGATACAGTCCACAGAACTCAAAAAGGTCAACAAGCTGAAGTGCCCAAGTGAGGATGCCTCAGTCCCACTTGGGAGAGAGAAGAAAGCTATCACAAGTGGGGAGGGAGGGAGGAACCTGGGAAGGAAAGTGGAGGGGAGGCAGTAGGGGAGAGGAGAACCTGATCTGGTATTAGGTAAGGGGAAAGGACTGAAGCCCTGAGGGACAGCAGAAAGAATGGAAACAGGCAACTTCAGGAAGTATGAAGGTGGGGGGACCCTCCAGAATGCACCAGAGACCTGGGAGGTGAGAGACTCCCATGACTCAAAGGGAAGGTCCTTAGATGAACTGCCTGACTGTAGAGAGAGGGAACTTATAGGGCACACCTCCAGCAGGAAGACAGTGCATCAAATGAGAGAGGGTGTTGCCATTTCAGAGTCAAAACTCTGACCCGTAATTGTTCCTGTCTGAAAGAACTACAGGGATGGAAATGAGAGAAGCTTGAGGAAACAAAGACCCTCAAGACCAAAAGGTCCAGCGACAGACCCAAAATGGGATCCATCTCAAGGAGAGGTCCCAAGGCCTGACACTATTACTGAGGCTATGGAGCACTCACAAAAAGGGACCTATCATGACCGCATTCCGGAAGACCCAATAGGCAACTGAAAAGAGTCAGATACAGATATTTTTACCTAACTAATGGACAGAAGCTGCTGACTCCTGTGGTTGGATTAGGGAAAGGCTGAAAGAAGTTGAGGAGAAGGGCGACCCTGTAGGAAGACCAGCAGTCTCAATTAATCTGGACCTCTGAGATATCTCAAACACTGGGCCATCAAACCATCAGCATACACTAGCTAATATGAGGCCACCAACACATATAGAGCAGAGGACTTCTGGGTCTGTGTTCAATCAGAGATGATGTACCTAACCCTCAAGAAATTAGAGGCCCCAGGGAATTTAGAGGTCAGGTAGGGTGGGGGCTTGGGGGTGGGGGACATCCTTGTGGAGACAGGGGCTGGGGAGGAGGTATGGCATGTGGAACAGTTGGAAGGTGAATGGGGGGGATAAAATCTGGAGTGTAAAAAAAATAAGTAAGTAGAAAAAATCATAGAACTTGTAAATAAATAAATGGATCTCGAAAAGAGTGAAGTAACTCAGACATAGAAAGACAAGTAGGGTCTATATTTGCATATGGCATATATTCACTTATATGTGGATGTCAGCTGTTTATTCATTGGTTAGTGAACTATAATCTGTATGACCACAGAGTTAGGCAGAGAGTAAGGGACTAGATAGCAAGGATGGATCGCCCCTGGAAGTGGGAAAATAGTTATAGATGGGCAAGTGTTTGGGAGTAGAATGGGAGAATCATACAGGGAAGGTGAGGGAACACAGGGGTAAGGGAAGAAAGACAGGGAGGGACCACTAAAACTAAGGCCCAATTGAGGTCACATGTAAATAGAATACAGTTGATACTTCATATATATATATATATATATATATATATATATATGCAATCTAAATGAAATCACCAAATAGCAGAGGAGACAGAGGTCCAACTGGACATCTCCTGTAACTAACTGAAGCTTCCAGTACCAGGAATGGGCTATATCTAATCAAGTTGTTGTCCAAAGGGAACCTCCAAAGAACTATTGCCAAGGCTATTGTGGCTTTCCACAAACTGATGGTAAGGCCCCTTTGCTGAAGACAACGCCTACATTGAACGCAGAGATGTTGAGCTGGTGCCTGTCTAGAGCCTTCACTCCATGGGCTAGTAGTATTCATGATACTGGAAAGTACTCGACAAACTACCAAAGAAAAAGGGAAACACCCACGCATATACAAAGCCTGCCATCTACAAGAATGGCCTGCTTATAATACATGCTGGTGTAATAGTGGCACAAAGCTTGGGAGAGTAACCAACTAATATCTGATTTAATTTAAGGCCCTGTCTATGAGATGGAACCCATTCCCAGTGCTGCTTGGGTGGCCAAGAACCCAAAACTAGATAGGCCAGGGACCTAGCGAAAACCTAATGCTACTGTTCTCCTAAAGTAATAAGTGATTCCTAATAACATTCTGCTCTACTCATAGATCTGTGCCTAGCTCAACCATCATCAGAGAAGCTTCCTCCCACAGCAGGTAGAGTCACTGTTAGACCATATGCAGAGGGTGAGTGACCATGAAACACTCAGCCATAAAAGGAACATCATCATCAAATCCTTTCCCTTGGGTCTCAGGGAACTCCATGGAAGTGAAGACAGGAAGAAGATAAGAACTATAGGGGATGAAAGGCAACAAAGAATCAAAGCCTTATAGACACAACAGGACCGACACACATATAAACACAGAGACTGTGACAGCATGCACAGGGCCTGCAAAGGTTTGGAACAGACTGGGTCCTACAGCTGAAAGAAGTGGTCAGAAGGTCCCATTCCTAACCAAAAGCTACATCCAACTGATAACAGTTGCAAATTAAAATTTAGTTGTTTTTTTTTTTTTTAAGGGAGTCTCACTGTTAAGGGTAAGCCCCATGCCCAATGGCCTCTTTTAAGGTTCTATGTTTCATAACATGAAGTCAGGGCATTGTTTTTGGTTATGAGCATATCCTTTAACAGCTGAGCCATCTCTCTAGCCAAGGGCATTTTTTAAAAAGCCTTATTCATCCTCTTTTGGAGGAGGGGAGTGAAATAAAAAAATCTCTTTATTCTTATCTATTTAGTCTGGATAGCCCAGAGACCTAGGAAAGATCCAAACACAACTGGCAAAAGAAAATTCCTAATGATATTCTGCTATGCCAGAACATAGTATAATCTTCATTTTTTTTTTTTTACGTACATAGCATGGCTTCTGGTTCTATTGTTTAGAGGAGAATTCATGTGGTCCAACCAAACATGTGTGTCTCTAATCTCTATATATTATTGTGTTTCTTTTGGATCTTCATTGTTGTTGCTGCTATTGTTTCTTTGTTTTGTCTTATTCTGATTTATTTGTTATTGATATGTTTTATGATTATTCTTTAGATGCCTGCTTGTTTTCTAATGAGAGACCAAATTAGGGGTAGACCTGGATGCTAGGGGAGATAGGGAGGAATTGGGAGGAATAGGGATTGGGAAAACTGTAATCAGAATGTACTGTATGAAAAAAAGTATATTTTCAGTAAAAGAAAAAAAAATCAAGCAGACTCCATATGAAGACTCAATTTGGGAGGTGAGTTATGACCTGCAGAGGTGAATTCTTAGCTGAGATGACAGGAGTCTTACATGAGAGACAAGGAGGCTGGGAACATCACACTGGGGCTGTACCTTGGCTAAACTCCAGCAAGCAGGTGTGGGGAGTTTCCTTAAGGAACTGTGTATGTGAGAAGGGAGCCCAAAGAGTAGGCTGCTGGGTTACTCTGGGAAGATGAAGTGGTAAGGTCTTTGTCAGTAGATTGAAGGGACTTTAGGATAACAGTCTTCCAACTCGAGGGAAAGATGGCAGAATGTAAGCCATTTGCACATTGCCCACTCCTCTGAGTACTCCACTGGTCACAGACACCTTGCCTGTGGACTCTTTATTCTGAAGTCCAAATCCTGGCAGAGCTTGTCTTTCCACTTACCAACATCTCCCCTGCATCAGTCGTGTCCTGCTGAGGCCCCGCTCAATGTCTCTGAACATGCAAAATGTCATCCTTCATGACCTTTCTCCTCATGAGCCATTTAATCTTTTTTGGTCCCTCTTGATACTCCCTACTTTCACCCAAAGGAAATTCAAGTACACAAGCATACCTGAAAAGGAAGCTTACATATTTTCCTCCCTTGCAGTATTTGGAAAATAGCTAAATATGAACCAGCATGCCAAAGCTGGGGAAGTATTATTAATTTGTTTCTTCTATCTTTAGGCAGAAGTCCAAAGAAACCATGGCTCAGAACACTCAGTTTTTAAATGTTGTCTAGAAATGTCAGCAACATGCAGTTTTGAGAAAGGACACCTAGTGTGCTGGTTAAGAGCGGGGCTTTGCTAGAGATGTCTGTGAATCAATTTTTAGTACCATGATTTACAAAACCAGGTGTCTTCAGACAGAGCAGCTGACCTTTCTTTGGCTTCGTGTATTGGGGCACTGATGTATTTACCTCCTAAGACTATGAGGGCTAAATGAGTTACCATACATGAAGTACGTATATTTGTCAGCACGGCAGACATCTCTGGCAGATAGTGAGTGCTACATCATGTGCGAGTACTTGCTGTTTTCAAGGAGAAGCATTTGGCTTTACACTAGACATTTTTCAGAGCTTCGGCATGGTGTCTTTTATCTTCCTTTAGTAGGATAGTGAGTGGAAGGCCTAGAGGATGAAGGAAGCTTTGTGAAATAAAAACACTTGCAAATTTTGAGGCTTGGTGTTCGGCTCAAAGATAGACAGTGGACAAGAAGACTCCAGCTGACATTAGTGGGTCCCCAGGAACCCACATTCTTCTCCGTCATCCATGCAGAATGTGTTTCCACTGCAGACTGCTGCCCAGTTTTATCCTTTTCATCTGTCTACAACAGGAACTTGTCTGTAGCGAAATGGAAAAAAAATCATTGTTTCTAATTTTTTTTTCTCTCAATGCCTCGGTCATCGAAAGTTTTACATCCAGGCCATTTGGGTGTCATCAATCCATCAGATTTAAACAGGACGGATGATGAATCATGAATGTTTATGAGGAAATGGTAGCAATTATAATGATGGTAATGAAGAATGAAGTGAAGAGAAGGTTCTATTGGGATGTTTCCCCTGAGCCTAGGATGGTAGAGAAAAGTGGTCCAGTGGGCTTGGGCACTGCCGTTGTACCAAGATGGATAGAGCATCTTATCTAACGGCCCCTGCCCTGGTTCATATCTTTTAAAGGAAATAAGTCTCTTGGAACCAGGTTTGCAAGTTTTACATTGAGTGAACAGCGATTTCCTATGTTAAGTTATTTCAGCTGAAGAATAGAGAATTGCTGAAATAAATGGCTGGAGAATTCAAATTGCATTCATTCTTGACATTGAGACTGACAAATAGCTTCATTCCCTGCTGAAATGAAAAGCTTATTATTCTAAGACACAGGTGGGTTCCAGGGAGAGGGGGTATCTGCATTTTATTTTCCTTAACTTTTCTAGATATAATGACATGATTTTCTGAAATCCTCCTGGGATCCCTCCCTTGTCCTACTCTACATTTGACTGGAAATGAAGCCAATTAAGACAGATTAGCCAGTATCAACCCCATTGGGACATCTGGGACAGCGTGAGCAGGATTTCTTAGGTAGATCCGAGTTGTAGGTTGTAGAGGTGATGTGAAAACCAGACAACCAGATGGGTTGATGTGGAACTTCTGTAGCCTGCACCCTTACTACCAGGGATCAGGTGTCTCAAAAGAGGAGAATGTCCCACATTTCTGCATCCCACACTCTCTTTTGGATTTAGGTGCTTTCTCCAGATCCCTGCAGAGTGTTTTTGTGAAAATTACAGGTTCTTAAGTGACATATCCTCAGTCCCGTGTACTCTTATCTTCCTGTCACAGGAGTCACGGCAAGGAGCCTTGTATTGAACATAGCACCCAGCTAAGTCATGAGCTCAACAAGCTGCAGCAGGCTCATGGGCTCCTGTGCTAGACTCACCTGGGTACTCATACCACAGAAATTTGATCCTCGTGACAATGTCCTCAGAAGAAATGGGGCACTTCTGCTCATCCTCTGAATACTGCACTTTCCAGTTTTAGGGAACAGGACCTTGATCACCCATTGTCTGTCTGCGTAGTCCTCTCCTGCTCCTTGAAGACATGCACATCTAAGAGGCTATCTGAATTGTGATTCATCACATTCCACCCCACTAACCCTTTGTGCTTTAAAGCTAATGAGTAACTTATAGAATCCCAGTGAGACTTCCTGAGTCCTGGCATTGTACATTTGGAAGTCACAGACTTCAGTTTTGTTGCCTTTCATTCCCTCAGTCTCCAGCAGGAGTCTGTTACGCCAAGTGTATGGTGGCCAGTATGTTACAAGCTATAGATGATTAAGAACATGTAAGAGCAGTTCTTCAAGTTAGGGAGAAGAGCAAGAATTGGGGAGGGGGTCATTTTTATTGTTTATAAAATAGCAAAAGCAATAACTATATTGCAGAAAACAAGCCAACTATGAATTGTGGCCAGTTAAATTAAATGAAAATCTCTTTGCCTTATCAACTCTATGTTTCTCATTTTATTTTTTTAGCTTAAATTTTTTTTAGTGTTGTGGGCATGGGTACTGTATTTATCATTTCCATTCATTCACTACCCCTTCAACTCTTCTGGTATTCTGTTCCCTCCCTACTCTCTTTCAAATTCATGACCCTTCTTTTAATAGTATTCACACACACACATGCACACATGTGCACATGAGCACACACATACACACACACACACACACACACACAATGTTGCTGGTATGTATATGTGTTTATGAATGACCACTTGGGGCTGGGTAGCCTATCAGGGAGCTTGTATGTCTAGAGAAAAACTAATTATCCTCTCCGAGGCTATTGATTTCCTGTAGCTCTTCATCTAGGAGTGGGATTTGGTGAAATTTCGCTCATCCATGGTCCATGTTGGCATGTCAACTAGTGTTGTCATTATTTGGGTCTTGTTTAAAAAACCCTATTGTTGAGATTTCATTAGTGCATATTCCTTGGCATCTCGAAAAAATACTATTTAGCAGGAGGTATTATAGTCCTCTGCTTTTTATTTTCAACCTCTTCTGTGATGTCCCCTGAGTCTTAAGTGTGGGGATTGAATTGTAGTTGTGTCAGTTGGGATTGTACATCCTGTGGTCCCCTATTCTCTGCACTTTGACCAGTTGTGGGTCTCCATCCATTACAAAAAGAAGATCCTTTGATGACTGATAAATGCTGCACTCATCCGTAGGTATAAGGATATGCATTTTGAATAAATATTTTATTAGTTTAGGAAACCTAGCAGGTTGTCTTCTGCTATCTATCTCTTCTCTAGCAATGGGCAGTGGACTAGATTTATGGTATCAAGCATGAATTCCTACTGATCAGGCCTTATGCCCAATTAAACTACTGTTGATTACTTCCAAATGAAAGTACAGATATTGGACCATTGGGGAATTGGACCATTGGGGAAATCTTGCTGGGACTGTCCCTGAGGCTCACAGGTTTTATGATTATTGACTGCTTTCATCCTTTGGCAGCCCACATGGCACCTTTTGTGACATGAGAGCTAGTCCTGAGAAAGGAGGCTTTCATGTTAATTCCAGTTCAGTTTCTCTAAGTCCTGTATCTGAAGCGTGTGGTATCTTTAGCAATGAGGTCTTGCCTTCAATTCCTGGGAGCCAAGGGCAATGGCAAGAGAGTGTCTTGCTTGAGAGCATCTTGTATTCCTGACCAATAATTGAGTGGTGGTTTCTTGTGCCTGGCAGTGGGGTTTTTATTAGATAATCAATCTCTTAAGCAGAGGAGAGGGGCACTATAGTATGTATATGTGTGCATATAAATAAATATATATTTGAAGTAAGTTTTATAAAACAGTATATATTCTTATGACTTTCACAAACATCCTTAATGTTGCCTCTTCTTCCTTCCTCTGTATTAATCTCTGTCTTTCCTCCCCAGTTAAAGGCCCTGCTATGCAGAGTTATCCCTTTATATTACTTCTATTTAATTATGCCCCTTCTACAGTTCTTCCCGACTCCTTTGGTCCCTTTCTACTTTCCTGGCTTCTAAGTTACCTCAGATTATATATTCAAATCTAAACATTTGGAGCTATTTACAAAGAAGAAAAATTCAGTGTTTATCTCTTTGGATCTGGGTTACCTTTCTAAGAATATTTTAGTTTCGAACATTTACCTGAAAACTTTGTGACTTCATCTTTCCTTACAAATGAATAGAACTCTATTGTGTTTACATACTACATTTTCATTATCCACACACCAATTGAAGGGCATTTAGGTCATTTGCATTTACTTGCCATTGTGAACAGAGTGGCAATTAACATGGCTGAGCACATATTTGTGGGGTAGGATGACAAGTCCTTTAGGGACATGCCAAGTAGTGGTATAGTTGGGTCATACAGTAGATATACTTTTAGCTTTTTGAGAGTTTTCCATCCTGATCTCCAGACTGGCTGGACCAATGAAATGCTGCCAACAGTAAATAAGGTTCTCCTTTCTCCACAGCCTCATCAGCATTTGTTATAAATTGTTTCTTGATCTTAGTCATTCTGATTGTGCTGAGAGGATATCTCAAAGTAGATTTAATTCATATTTCCCTAATTGCTATGGGTATTGAGCACTTTAAAGGGCATTTTTTAGCCATCTTTAGTTCTTATTTTAAAACCTCTATTCAAATCCATAGCCAGCTTTTAAAACTTGGGTTATTTTCTTGACTTGGTTTTTTGAGTTTTCTTTGTATGTTCCAGACATTCATATCCTATCAGATATGTAGCTAGCTAAGATTCTTTCCCATTCTATGGGGCTCCTCTTTGCTGGATCAATTGTTTCCTTTGCTCTACAGAAGGTTTTAGTTTGATGAGGTCTCATTTGTCAACTGTCAGCCTAAATTACTGAGTAAATGAAGTCCTATTCAGAAAGTCTTTTCCTATATCTATTCCATGACAGTACTACCTATGCTGTCTTCTAGAACTTTCAAGGGTTGTTTTATAAGGAGGTCTTGGAACCATTTGCAGTTGATTTTGGTGCAAGGTGATAGATATGGATCTAATTTCATTCTTCTACAGATGGGTAACCAGTTTCCCAAGCACCACTTGATAAAGATGTTGTCTTTGCTCCAGTGTGTATTTTTGGCATATTTTTATGTATGAGACAGCTGTAATTATGCTTACTCATATTTGGATCTTTTACTTCGTTCCACAGATCTACATACCTGTTTTTGTTTTGTTTTGTTGTTGTTTGACAGTGCCATATTGTTTTCATGGTTATAGCTGTGTACTATAACATCTTACCTGGTATGGTAATCCCTCTTGCATTACTCTTTTTGCTTGTGATTACCTTGGGTATCTGAGGTCCTTTCTGCATCCATGTGAATTTTAGTTCTCCCCCCACCCAATATTATGAAGAATGTCATGGGGATTTTGACTAGGATTACATTGAGTCTGGAAATTGCTTTTGGCCAGATGACCATTTCAACTAAATTAATAATACCAGTCCTTGAGAGTGGGATATCCTATTTGTGTTTTGGGTAGTTCTCGTATCTTTCAGGGTACACCTTTCTGTACTTTGGAGTTTTCTTTTATCATACAGTTCAAGATTTAGTCTATTCCACTAACCTAGGACTCTCCTTCTTCTGTCCCTGTAATTTGCAGATTTGGTCTTTAAATGGCATCTCAAGTTTTTGCATATACAGTAAATTATTTGGTTGAGTGGTTCACATCATCTATGTTATCTTCAAGTTCTAAAAGTCTATGTGGGGTTAGCCCATTTCACTGGCAAGCCTCATATGAGTTTTCCAATTGTTTTGTTGTTGAGTTTTCCATTCCACCTTTATTATGGCTTGAGTTTTCTTCAATATTTTCTCTCTCTCTTCATTCAATTTGTTCTTTTTCAACCATATATTTGTAAATATCAAGAAGGAGGAAACTACAGTTGCTAGTCTTTGCACACACTGATCAGTTACTCATGAACACTCACACTCAGACTCCCAAAGAATGCTTTGCCATCTAGGCAAAGGCTTTGCCATTTGGGTTGAGTTTATGAAATAGCCTTGGAATTACATAACACACAGAGCAGTAATTGCAGCTGTGTTCAGTCTGCCTCCCTCCCACCCATGCTCATCCTAACACTCCTTGGAGAAATTCTCTCTCTCTCTCTTTTCTGTTATATTTCCACCTTATTCAAAAGTTAATGGTTTTGGTTATAATTTCTTTGTTTTTTTTTGTTGTTTTTTGTTTTTGTTTTTTTGTTTTTGTTTTTGTTTTTGTTTTTTTTTTTTGGTCTCTTTTCTACCATTGCAGTGAAATAGCTGAGGCTTAATATATTAAAAGATGTATTTAAAACATTTATTTAGCGTATGATTTTGGATGCTGGAAAGCCAAATAGCATACATACCATAAGCTATGATGAGGACATCCATGACTACATTACCTGATCATGGATGATAGCACAGAGGGAGCATGTGCAAGAGAAGAGATTACATGAGGAGAAATGGAAAGAGAGAGACAGAGAAGTGTGAGTGTTTGTGGGGCATCATTTGCCTTTTAAATGTTCTACTACTTCTGTAGTAAATCCTTTCTAATATGGAGAGTAAACAATTTATATTTGATCCTATATTATATTATACTATATTATATTAGAAAGGATTTACTCATCCTTCCTGAAGAGCCACCTTCTTTCCTTTTTTCTTGTCAGATTTCCCATGTCCTACTATTTCCTTTACCCTCCCCTTACCGTTTTACCACTCAGAGGTTCCACCACATGTTAATTTTGTCACACTGTAGACTAAGACTCTAACATATGGACTTTTGGGAGACAAGGTTAAAATGTATATGTGTCACAGTACTCTTATTATAAGAGAACTAGGAATCTGAAGGACAAAGAAATAACACACAGGAAAGACAGGATCATCCAAATCTAGAGACCAAATGGACTTTCTACAGCTTTTCTTCTGTTCTAGATACTCCATAGCACAAAAGTATAGCTTTGAAGGGGGGGTGCTGCAGAAGTAGCTCTCACTAGTATTATCCTGTGTGTGTATGTGCATTAGAAAGGATATAGATGGTTAGAAATTGCATGTCCATAGTAGGAAAATTATGCTTTAAAAAAACCAAATAACAAAAGTATTACTTTTCTTAAAGAATGTCAATACTTTTTTTTTTAGATATGGAATGTCACTCGTGAGATTATATTAAATGAGCTTTCTGAGTAGTTTATTAAGGCTACTATAACAAACCACAAAAATGCAGTTGACCTATCAACAGAAGAAAAGTATTTATTACACTTCTAAAGACTGAGGAGTTCAAAATCAGTGTTAAAAGATTTGTTGTATGGTGGTTTATAACACTACATTTTCACTGTCTCCTCACATGGCAGAAGGATGAGGGAGCTCCTGAGGTTTGTTATAAGGACATTAATCTCATCATAAGCTTTCCATCCCATGAACTAATCACATCCCAAAGACTCTGTCTCATTCATTCACCTTGGGGGTTGAGATCTGAACATGGAAACTTGGAGGAAGGATGCCTATATTCAGGCTTTCAGACTAAATTTTCATGCTATTCAATTGTTGAAAATGGTCAAGCTTTCAGGCTTACTCTCTAATGCTGAACTATGGTAAAGTGGTGATGCTTTTAATGATACAGACAAAAATCAAAGAAGGAAAGTGAGGAAAGGGAACAAGTGGAAGGGAGGGTGAGTAAAGAGAAAGAGGAGAGCAGAGAGAGGAGAGAGGAAGCAAGTAGAAGAGAGTGAGGTCTGATCAAAGACAGAATAAAAGGAACGAAATCTGAGATGGCATCGAAGCCTTTCTATATTAGAAAGGATTTACAAACCTCACAGAAGAAATTAGAAATTATATATGAAGGACCAAAATAATTCAGCAAAAAATGCACAAAAATTAAATTAAAGGATATATAAGTGATATCCCAGGGACAGAAGCAGAAGCATGAAATTGTATTGCAGGATTCACTTGGGGCTTAGAGTTGACCTTGTTCATCATTCTAAGGAATTTCATCTTAACTTGTCTCGTCTCTCTACTCCCTATTCCATGCCCTGGAAATACCTAATTTCCCGTAGGTACAGCCTCACCACGCTCACAGCCCACTGGTAATAAGAAGAGTGCAAACAACTATATTAGAATGCTGTAAAAGTCGAGGCCAGCAGGCTTCAAAGGAGGATGGAAGTTATCTCAAACTTTCTTCACTTTATCAGAAAAGATGGATTATGCCTGCAATATACTGATGAACTGATAAAGCTTAGACCTCTTTCTTGCCTTCTGAATGTCATGACCTAGCTTTTGGACATTTGCCCTGGAGCTATCTTATGTGTCTTGTCAAGAAAACTCAGTTATCAGAGAGTGAATTCATTTGGTCTACTCATTTGATGTGAATGAGGGGAAATTTTAAGCCAGGTGAGAATTCAGTGGCACAGAATAGTAATGTGTTTGATTTAGTTACTGGTACATAGAAAAGGCTCAAAAATACTGAGTAGTATTTCCAATATGAAAGCACCTCTGTGCCAATACCCACTCATCCATTCATTTGTTCTATGACCACGGGAAAGTCCATTAGCTTCCTTTGTACTTCACATTCCTAATCTATACAAAAATGTTTATTAAAAATAAGAATAAATAAAAGAGCTCATCACAGAGAGAGTTGGTGACAATACAGAGTTATAAAGAACTTAGGTTTTTGTTTGGCATATAGTAAACTTTCAATAATCATAAATTACTGTAATTATGTGATCAGTATGTCTTTAGTATCTGTATTGAAAAAAGGCTCATTTAGACTACTGTAAGAAAAACAATGTGTTGTTAAAAGTGTTAGGGGATGGTCTCTGATAAACCATGAGGATTGAGAAGAGCTTCCAAGGTTGATTATCCTCTTCATCTTTGGCATATGGAGTCCACAATTCATTGGTCAAGGCACTGGTTTATCTTATGGACTCAGGATTATAGCTAAATCTCTGGGTATTCTCTAGTGCAAACTTTACAGAAAGACAGATTGGATTGTTTTGCCTAATTGCTATCACTGTTCTTCAGGACTGCTTGAGATCAGGTGACACACATTACAGAGACTCATACATCTCAGAGACCTAAGGGAGCATGTGCAGCCTGTCTAACTGCAATGATGAATGTGTTGTGTCAGATGCTAAGGCACTAATTGAAGTAAGTTTCTACATAAAACTCCATTAAAGTGTTTCTGATGTTCAGAGGTAATGAAGCAGTTTTCACTTCTCAGGTGGGAATTACCCTTCAACTTTTCCCAATCTAGCTAAAAGCATCTGTGTTCTTCATTATAACCAGTCAAGCCATGGCGTTGCACATATCTGGTCGTTTCGCTACTTAGGAATCATTCCAATAAACCACAGTAACAAACTAACTAGATGCAAGAAAGACTATGTGTTTAAGATCCTGAATGTAAAAAATATATTAATCCAAATATTGCATAAGGAAGTCAAGTTTACATGTAAGTTGTCTACACAAGAGATTGAAAGAGTCAATTTATCAATTATGGCAATACATTTCAAAAAGGTTGGAGTTCAGAGGTGGCACGGGGTTCAGAGACACTTTGAAGTATGTATTCATTTGACAATAATAAAAAATGTAATATAGGCTCTGGAGCTTGAATAAGAAGGTTCTGTAAGGTTCTGAATGTCTACACTCAGGGAATTCTCTTGCCTAACACTAAGAGTATTAAGGCTAGAGTTTTGCCTCTAGGAACATTATGCAACTAGACAAGTTCATAATGCTGTGTATCTTATGATGCCCAGAATTCCCAGGCATCAGTTATTTTACACTTTAATGTTTTGATTAACTGTGGGCCATTTCTTTTCTTTTCTCTTTCTCTTTCTATCTTTCTTTCTTCCTTCTCTCATTTTCTTTATCTTTCCTTTCTTTTTAAAAATTATTTTATTTGTTTACATTCCAGCCATTGTCCCCTCCCAGTCCCCTCAAACAGTTCCTCATCCCATTCTTCCTCCCCCTTGCTTCTGGAGGGTGCTCCCCCCACCAAGACTCCCCCTTCCATAGGGCCTCAAGTCTCTTGAGGATTACAGTCATCTTCTCCCACTTAGGCCAGACTAGGCAGTCCTCTGCTATATATGTCTTGGTGGGGGGACACCCTTGGACTAGCCCATGTATGCTGCCTGGTTCAGCCTCAGTCTCTGGGAACTCCCTGGGGTCTGGATTAGTTGAAACTGCTGGTCTTCCTATGGGATAGCTCTCCCCTTCAGTTTCTTCAGTCCTTTCTCTAATTCAACCACAGGGGTCCCCAACTTCAGTTTAGTGGTTGGGTGTAAGTATGTGCATCTGTCTCAGTCAATTGCTGGTAGGGCCTCTCAGAGGACAGCCATGCTAGCTAGGTTCTTATCTGTAAGCACATCATAGCATCAGTAATAGTGTCAGGCCTTGGTGCCTCCCTACCATGGACCACTTTTCCTTCAGTCTCTACTCCATTTTTGACCCTGCATTGTGGGGAGCAGTGAAGCTGGAGAGGCATTAGCCATGGCAAGATGGCGCCTACTTCCGCTGTCGACTCCTAGTAAACAACTGTTTGCGCATGTGCGTAGAGAACTGCTTGCGCATGTGCGTAGAGTGAAAAGATGCCGAGTTGCGGCCCATTCTGGGGCATCACGTAGGGTAATGAGCGAACAGCCAATCACGGGCAGACACGCCGCGCTGTGGGCAGACAAGCCGCACTGTGGTGTATATAAGCAGTGCGGATTATTGGCTCGACCCTTTTTTCTCCTACGGAGGAGGCAATAAAACGTTGCTGCAGAAGGAACCTAGTGTCCGCGTGTCTTCTTGTTGGAGAGAAGACCACGCGGCCTACACTGCATTTCTTTTAGACAGGAGCAAGTCTGGGCCAGAAATTTTGATCATGGATTGGTAACCCCGTCCCTCCACTTGAGGCCCTGTCTATCTACTGGAGGTGGACTCTTCGAGTTTCCTCTCCCCGGTGTTGGGCATTTTGGCTAAGGTCATCCCGACCACTGAGTCCTGAGAGTCTCTCACCTCCAAGAGCTGGTACATTCTAGAGGGTTCCCCTACTGTCTACCCCCAGAGGCTATATATTTCCATCCATTCTCCTGGCCTTCTGGGCTTTTCTCCTGTCCCCCATACCCCTACCATCATACCTGGTCTTGTTCTCCTTTTACCCTCCCCCTCTCCTCTCCCACCTAGGTCCTTCCCTCCCTCTGCCTCCTGTGATTATTTTGTTCCCCCTTCAAAGTGGGATTGAAGCTTCCTCACTTGGGCCTTCCTGTTTGTTAAACTTCTTACAGTCTGTGGGTTGTATCCTAGGTACTCTGTACTTCTTGGCTAATATCCACTTATCAGTGAATACATATCACGCATGTCCTTTTGGGTCTGGGTTACCTCACTCAGGATGATATTTTCTAGTTCCATCCATTTGCCTGCAAATTTTATGGTATCCTTGTTTTTAATAGCTGAACAGTCTTTCATTGTGTAAATGAACCACATTTTCTGTATCCATTCTTCAGTTGAGGGACATCTGGGTTGTTTCCAGCTTCTGGTTATTACAAATAAGGCTGCTACGAATATAGTGGAGCATATGTCCTTGTGGTATGGTGGGATATCTTTTGGGTATGGGTCCAGGAGTGGTATAGCTGGGTTTTCACGTAGAACTATTTCCAATTTTCTGAGGAACCACCAGACTGATTTCTTACAGGGTGACATATTAGCCTAACAAGTGCTAGCAATCCCTTCTCAGACCACACTCAGCCTTCCTTCCTTAGATTCGCAGGCAGTGGGTTAATTTGATGTTTATTAATACGAGCTTTTTTGGTTTGGTTTTGTAGTTCTGGCAGATGGAACACAGAGCTTTGTGATAGCAAAAAGTTCTGAGGGCAGACACTGTGGTGTGAGTCTATCTATAGTCCTAGCTCTTAGGAGGTTTGAGGAAGAGGTTTGAGAGTGATAGGCCAGGCTGGGCAAAAGAGTATGATTCTGTCTCATGGAAACAAAATATAGTTCTGAGCTTTGCTTTGTTTCCTGAGGTTGGTACGAATTTAAAATCAAACTTGTGTTCAGTGTGACTCTGTTTTAAAGTCTCAAAAGCTTGCGGTTATAATTAGAGAAGGCACATAGCTTTTCAGAACAAGTTGAACAGTAGTGTCCTGTCATGGAGATGAAATTAATGTGTAAGAGGTAAAGCTGAATGTTGAAAGTTCCCTACCTGAAGAGGCCCGTGGGCTTGTTGGACAGAGCCGGTGGGTACCACTTTACCATCCATCCAAAAGAAGCACATGCATGAAGAGACAGCCATGGCTCTGCTTTGATCCTTTTGAAGTTTCGGCTATGAAGGTCAGCTCCCAGCTGGCTCATTGGCAGTGCTGCTGGAGGTATTTTGAAGGTAAACAGAGGAAAGAAATAAGCCTGCATAGGAGATGTGTGTGTGTTTGATGAGGGCAGATGGGACAACCAAGGAAAGAACAGAGGCTGTCAGAAGAGACAGAATTAACCTGGGGAGAATTTTGCTTTTCCATATCAAGGCACCAGTAGATTTGAATTAGAGATTTAGGGCAAAATGGATCTATGGATAAAATGAATGACTAAGAGGTTGAGCCAGAACTCTTCATTTGACCCCAGGTGTTTGCTGGAAGGAGCACAGTTAATTCTACGAAAAGTTAAGGAGTGAACACTACTGATATTTGCATCTAATCAAAATTTTATGAAAGGCAAAAGCACGCTTTAAAAGAAAAAGAATACAGACTAGGATAAAAAAAATCTACATTCCCTGCCTCAAAGGGAAGTAGAGAAAGTAGATTCTTAGGCATCGTCTTTTCCCACAGACTCTGGAGTTTTTGGAGGAGAGACAGATTTCCCATGGGGAATACATACTTATTCATTTTATCTAGACTTTGGCAGAAAAGTACTAGATAAAGATCCTCATGTGGGACCTGTCTTCCTGCCTGCCTGTCCTCTCCCCTTTACCAAAAAAGCACCATGGTCATCCTCTATCAGGATCCTCCCCTAGCAATCTACAGCTTTGGCCTCAGTGTGCCTAGAGAACGATATTTAATAAAAACCCTTTAAAGTTGTACATTCTTTCTGAGAGAATTAAAGGGCCTTTGGAAAGAAGCCTACAGAGAAAAATCCATGAAAACGCCTGTGCATTTCCCTACAGGGGGGCTTTTACCAGAGGTTTGCAGGTTGGGCTGAATTGAAGACATCATTCAGCTTAAGTCTGCGGGGAAAACGTGAGGTAGATTAAGCAGTGATTGATAAATTAAGTGGGTAATTATTTCTATTTTTTAAAATCTTCACTTTAATTGCATTTCCCTTTAAATAGGGTAGAAGTCGTATGCTAAGTTCAGACAAGACATTTGATGTTTGGCAAACTAATAAAAAATCTGCATGGTATAAGAGAGTGACTCCCGTGCTGGTGCTCATCCATAGGAAAGGGAATCCTGGCCTATCAGCTCACCTATGTTAGAAGAGACAAGAATGGCCCTGAGTTCACTGTGGTGACTACCACTCAGATCTATATTTTACAGAGCATCCTTCCTAATCCCTAATTCTTCTACATCCTTAGAAGAAAAGTGGGTATATGGAAGTTGGAGTGGCTAACTAATCTTGGTTATTTTTTTAAATTAATTAATTATTTTTTATTAGATATTTTCTTTATTTACATTTCAAATGATATCCCCTTTCCGGGTTTCTCCTCAAAACAAACAAACAAACAAACAAACAAACAAAACCATGTTCCCTCCCCGAACCCCACCCCTGCTCACCAACCTACCCTTTCCCTATTCCTGGTCCTGGCATTACCCTGGGACACAGAACCTTCACAGGACCAAGGGCCTCTCCTCTCACTGATAACTGACTAGGCCATCCTCTGCTACATATGCAGCTGGAACCATGAGTCCCACCATGTGTACTCTTTGGTTGTTGCTCATCCTAAACCCTTCAGCTCCTTGGGTCCTTTCTCTAGCTCCTTCACTGGGGACCCTGTGCTCAGTTCAATGGATGGCAGTGAGCCTCTACTTCTGTATTAGTCAGGCACTGGCAGAGCCTCTCAGGAGAAAGCTATATGAAGCTCCTGTCAGCCAGCACTTGCTGGCATCCACAATAGTGTCTGGATTTGATGATTGAGTATGGGAAGGATTCCCAGGTGGGGCAATCTCTGGATTGTCCTTCCTTCAGTCTCTGCTCCATACTTTGTTTCTGCAACTCCTTCCATGGGTATTTTCTTCCCCCCTCTAAGAAGGACCAAAGTATCCACACTTTGGTCTTCTTTCTTCTTGAGTTTCTTATGGTTTGTGGATTGTATTTTGTGTATTCTGAGCTTCTGGGCTAATATCCTCTTATCAGTGAGTGCATACCATGTGTGTTCTTTTGTTTTGGGGTTACCTCACTCAGAATGATATTCTCCAGATCCATTCATTTCCCTAAGAATTTCATGAATTCATTGTTTTTAATCACTGTGTAGTACTCCATTGTGTAAATATACCACATTCTCTGTATTTATTCCTCTGTTGAGGGACATCTGGTTTGTTTCCAGCTTCTGGCTATTATAAATAAGGCTGCTATGAACATAGTGGAGCATGTGTCCTTATTACATGTTGGAGCATCTTCTGGGTATATGCCCAGGAGTGGTATAGCTGGATCCTCAGGTAGTACTATGTCCATTTTCCTGAGGAGCAGCCAAAGTGATTTCCAGAGTCGTTGTACCAGCTTGCAATCTCACCAGCAATGAAGGAGTGTTCTTTTTTCTCCACAACCTCGCCAGCATCTGCTGTCACCTGAGTTTTTGATCTTAGCCATTTTGACTGGTATGAAGTGGGATCTCAGGGTTGTTTTGATTTGCATTTCCCTGATGACTAAGGATGTTGAAGATTTCTTTAGGTGCTTCTCAGCCACTTGATATTCCTCAGTTGAGAATTCTTTGTTTAGCTCAGTACTCCATTTTTAATAGGGTTATATAAAATACCTTGGTGTGACTCTAACTAAGCAAGTGAAAGATCTATATGACAAGAACTTCAAGTCTCTGAAGAAAGAAATCGAAGAAGATCTTAGAAGAGGGAAAGATCTTCCATGCTCATTGATTGGCAGTATTAATATAGTAAAAATGGCCATCTTGCTGAAAGCAATCTACAGATTCAATGCAATCCCCATCAAAATTCCAACTCAATTCTTCATCAGAGCTGGAAAGAGCAATTTGCAGATTCATTTGGAATAACAAAAAACCTAAGATAGTGAAAACTATTCTCAACAATAAAAGAACTTCTGGTGGAATCACTATCCTGGACCTTAAGCTGTACTACAGAGCAATTGCGATAAAAACTGCATGGTATTGGTACAATGACAGGCAGGTGGATCAATGGAATAGAATTGAAGACCCAGAAATGAACCCATACACCTATGGTCACTTTATCTTTGACAAAGGAGCTAAAACCATCCAGTGGAAAAAAAGACAGCATTTTCAGGAAAAGGTGCTGGCTCAACTGGCAGTTAGCATGTAGAAGAATGCAAATTGATCCATTCCTATCTTCTTGTACAAAGTTCAAGTCCAAGTGGATCATGGACCTCCACATAAAACCAGATACTCTGAAACTAATAGAAAAGAAAGTGGGATAGAGCCTTGAGCACATAGGCACAGGGGAAAATTTCCTGAACAGAGCACCAATAGCTTATGCTCTAAGATCAAGAATTGACAAATGGGACCTCATAAAATTGCAAAACTTCTATAAGGCAAAGGACACTGTCAATAGGACAAAACAGCAACCAACAGATTGGGAAAAGATCTTTACCAACCCTATATCTGATAGAGGACTAACATCCAATATACACAAAGAGCTAATCTTGGTTATTAACTTGACACAACTGGTAAGAAAGATTCTCAACTGACAAACTGGCTTCATTAGATTGACCTGCGAGGGAATTTTCTTGATTGCTAATTGATGGAGGAGGGCCCAGACCACTGTGGGTGGTGTTATTCCTACACAAACAGGCCTGGAGGAGGTGAGAAGTGTACCTGAGCTCAAGGCAGCAAGCAGTGGGCCTCTAGTATCTTTGCTTCAGTTGCCTCCTTCAGGTTCCCCTGTGAGTTCCTGCCTGAATTCCCTCAAATGTGGACTATGACTTAGAGATATAAGGTGAAATAAACCTTTTCCTCCCATGTTGCTTTAGGACATAGTGATTATCACAACAAGAGAAACCAAAGCAGAGCAGAAGTAAAAGGAGACAACTGTGCTTTTATAGCTGTTTGGGGTTTTGAGCACTAGCATTAGGGCCAAGTCCACTTCAAATGGAAGTGAAGGCTGACCCTCAAATCACTGCATTGTGATTGTTTTGAAAAACAATTTCTTTTAGATATAATTGATAAAGACTGTAAAAAGGAAGTTGTCTCAGGAGACCTCGAAACTTAGTTATTGCCCATGTTGATTTTTGTGGCTCTACTGTACACAGTCGTCAAATTATCTATGGATAAGTACAACTTGCTCCATTTTGAATGTATGTGAATTTTTGTTCTTTTTCTTGATTCCCTGCAATTACTGGTAGACCCAGTTTGACATGAAGTGTAAACGTGAAAAGTCTTTGTCTTGTTTCTGATCTCCTCTATCAAAAACAATGCTAGCTTTCTTTTTGTTTTGGATGACATTTGTCAGGTTAAGAGAGTGTCTTTCTATCTGTCATAGGCTGAAGATATTTGCACAGAAGGAACTGCATTTTCTTGCATTTCTTAATAGAGACATTTTTCTACCTCTATCAAGTATGATGTTTTTATTCTGCTGATTCAATTAATTGATTGAATTTTAAAATAGTGAATCTAACATAGCTGTGACTTATTGTGCTTGTTTATAGAATGTTGGGTTCAACTGTCTGAAGCACTATTGACAGCTTAGTACAACGTTAAGAATTCACAGGGATATTAATCTGTGGGTTTACTTTCTTGTGGTCCTTGCTTGGTTTAGTTCCAAAGTAACACTGGACTCAGGAAGTATTTGTTACTTTTCAGTTTTCTTGGAAGAATTTTTAAAATTCATGCTGTATTTTTTTCTCTTAAATGTTTAACAGAAGTCTCCTATGGAGTCACCCAGCTCTGAAGTAGAACAGTTTAGTTGAAAGTTTGAAGTTACACATTTAGTTCTTTAATAGAAAATTGGGTGTCCTACTGGTTTTACTGAAGTCATCTTTGATAGTTTGTATCTTTAGAGAAATTTGAATTTCTTGTATACTATTGAAATAATTTTCAAAATGCTACCTTACTGGATTTTTAATGTTCATAGATATTTTTGATGAACAGACTTTTAATTTCATTGATTTTCTATATTGCTTTTCTATTTTCTGTTTAACTGATATCTCTTCTGACTTCTATCATTTTTTCTTCTTCTAGCTTAATGAATTTTATTTGTTCTTTGTCTTTATGCTAAAAGCTGAAATCATTGACTTAAGAGCTTTCTTCTTCTCTAAGGTTGGAATTTAATGCTACAGATTTCTTTCTTACTATGGTATTATACATACCTCACACACTATGGGACTTTAATCTTTCATAATATATCTTTCATAATTACAATATCATCAAATCTATACAATATTATATATTTTGTAATATATATTTGAAATGTATGTTTGACTATTGATTTTTTATTGACGTGTAAATGAGGATTTCCTCACATCTTTGTGTGATTCATTTTGTTTGACATAAATACTTTAAAAATCTACTAAAATATGTCCTGTGATATAGTACATTTTGTTTTGCACTCTGAGTGACCTTGAAGAGTATGTATTCTGCTACTATTGAGTATGATGCTCTCTACATGTCACTTTGGTCAAATGATTGTTAAATGTTCATATCTTCTATGTCGTTGCTACTTTCTGTCTGTTACCAATTATCAAGAACAGCAATGGATCTCTAGGAATAATGGTTGACTTTTTATATTTCCCCTTTATACCACTTATGGTAGTTTGAATTAGAATGATCCATGTAGGCTCATAGGCTTGAATATTTGATCCCCAGTTGGTGGAACTGACTGGGAAGGATTAGGAGGTGTGGTCTTTGAAGGGCTCTAGTAGGCCTGAGCATAAGAAACATGATTCTGGCAGGCCTTTCCCTTCTTCCTCATTCCTTCCACCTTGCTAAACTGTTAGATTACATTTCTAAAGCTAGTCACCAAAGTCTATTTCCTTATTTGGCCACTTCCTCCTCTTGAGGCTGATCATCAAGTCCAGCTATCAAAGTATTGAAGTCCAGTAAACTTCCTTTCCCTAATTAACGTGCCCAATCAAGATGAACCAGCTCATCCTAACACCAGGTTCCCCTTTTCCCTTTATAAACTGCCATTTACTTATATATTGGCCATTCTCTCCCCACCCTTCTATCCAAAGGCAATCCTTTGTCCTTTGGGAGCAAATATCTCTTCCTCCCTCTCCTTGTTCCTTTTCCTTCTTCCTTTCTGTCCTCTATCTGCTGTCTTTGTCTTTTATTCCCTGTTCTTTGTCCCTCTGGGGCAAATAAATCTCCTTTGTGCTAAGCACTTGGTCTTGGTGTGTCCTGTGCTAACTCAGGTCCTTTCACCCTTGATGGAGGAGGTGTGCACCAGGAGTGTGCTTTGAAGTTTCAAAAGCCATGCTGTCCCCACTTAGCTTTCTCTGCCTTGTGCTTGCAGATCAAGATGTGAGCTCTCAGCTACACTTCCATGCCATACCTACCAATCTGCTGCCACAGTCTCTGCCATGATTTCTTGAATTTTAACCCTCTGGAACCATGAGCCAAATTAACCTTTTTTTTCCCATAAGTTTCTTCTATCATAGTGTCTTATCATGGTGATGGGAAAAGAATGAAGAGTGCTTCTTTTTTTCTTGTTACCTTTTGAAAGTTTTAGCTGCATAATGTAGAATTGCCACATCCTCTCCCTGAACTGATCCACTCATCACTATGAAATGGTTCCTTTAATCTGATAATACCCTTTCCTTAGAGATGGACTTTCTTTTGTAGGATGATTGCCATTCATGTTTCCTTTACTATTATATCTTTTCCATCAATTTCAAACTATCTTTGCTTTTATATGTTATATATATTTCTTATAGATAGTATAATTTTTCCTTACTTGTTTCTTTCTCTCTTTAGATTCCAACATGAGAGCCTTTATTTTTCACTTGATTTATTTATGTCATAGACATTTAACAGTAGTCATTGATAGCTGTATTTAAATGTATCACTTTGCCATTTAATCTGTTTGTTCTTTGATGTTATGGATTTGGTCCAGGAAGAGCTGACCACGGTAGCCCCTTGACTGGGTCTATGGCAACAATGATGGAATATAGATTTTAGTAAGTAATAACTCAGGAATATCGGAGGAGAGGTGTCAGTCATGTGGAGGTTTGGGAGTAGGCCAGCCATTGAGCTGTTTAAGGCATACTAAAATAAAAGGCTGTGTGTGTGTGTGTATGTGTGTGTGTGTGTGTGTGTGTCATTCAAGAACCCAGAACATTAGAGCTGGTAGTGAGGAACATGCAGCAGCTGCAGCTGGGTCGATTTGAGGAGAGGTTAATTGGCTACCACGACATTTTGTTCTCCTATTAAATGTTTCTTCTTCCTCTGCATTAAACATGTTTTATAATTTCATTTTATCAGGGTGCTTGATGCTTTCAGATTCTTAACAATGTTATTGAGTTTTGCTCTGGGATGCATTTATGTTGCTAAGAAACATCTCAAGTCTGTTTGAACCTTTTCTAAGACTTAATGCAGGGACCACAGGAAACCCTGAGTGACTGAAGTCCTGAGCCAGTGTGTAATTGGACAGGCACAACCTGTTCAGAACTCAGAGAACAATTTGCTCATGGTAAATTAACAAACGAGGCTCACACCCAGGTTCAGGCATATGGCAAGACTTTCCTTAGGAGTCAAGCATGAGTGTCTATTGATGAGTGATCAGTGTATGCAAAGACTGGCAAGAGTGGGTGTTTCCTCCTCCTGGATATTTACTGTGAGAGTGCTGGCCTAAAGAGACCCACTGAGACTATCTAGTCCCTCCCACTATGCTATGCCTAATAAACACACAAAAGAACCAGCTTCATTGTATGTGTGTCAGTCCTTTCTCTTTTTTTTTCCTTTTACTGTTATTAATCATTCCATTAGTTTAATCTCAAATGATAACCCACTTCCCAGTGTACCACATTTTCTGTATCCATTCTCCTCTTGAAATACATGTGTTGTTTCCAGTTCTAGCTATTATAAATAAGGCTGCTATGAACATAGTGTAACATGTGTCTTTGTTATATGATGGAGCATCTTTTGGGTATATGCCCAGGAGTGGTATAGCTGAGTCTTCAGGTACTATGTCCAATTTTCTGAGGAACCACCAGACTGATTTCCAGAGTGGTTGTACCAGCTTTCAATCCCACCAGCAATGGAGGAGTGTTCCCCTTTCTCCACATTCTCGCCAACATCTACTGTTACCTGAGTTTTTGATCTTAGTCATTCTGACTGGTGTGAGGTGGAATCTCAGGATCGTTTTGATTTCCCTGATAATTAAAGATGTCGAACATTTCTTTAATGTTTCTGCACTAAAATCATCTGTCCCTGGGCTTTTTTTGCTTGGGAGACTTTTAATGACTGCATCTATTTCCTTGGAGGTTATGGGACTGTTAAATGGTTTATCTGATCCTGATTTAACTTTGGTACCTGGTATATGTCTAGAAAATCATCCATATCATCCAGGTTTTTTAGTTTTATTGAGTATAGACTTTTGTAGTAGGATTTGATTATTTTTTTTTAATTTCCTTGGTTTCTGTTGTTATGTCTCCCCTTTCATTCCTGATTTTGTTAATTTGGAACTGTCTCTGTTCTCTATGGTTAGTCTGGCTGAGGGTTTGTCTATCTTGCTGATTTTCTCAAAGAACCAGCTCCTAGTTTTGTTGATTCATTGTGTAGTTTTTGTTTGTTTGTTTGTTTCTACTTTGTTAATTTCAGTCCTGAGTTTATTTCCTGCCTTCTACTCCTCTTGGGTGAATTTGCTTCTTTTTGTTCTAGAGCCTTCAGATGAGCTGCCTGCTGCTAGTGTATGCTCTCTCCAGTTTCTTTTTGGAGGCACTCATAGCTATGAGTTTTCCTCTTAGTACTGCTTTCATTGTGTCCCATAAGTTTGCGTATGTTGTGGCTTCGTTTTCACTGAGTTCTAAAAAGTCTTTAATTTCTTTCTTCATTTCTTCCCTGACCAAGTTATCATTGAGTAGATAGTTGCTCAGCTTCCACACGTATGTGGGCTTTCTGTTGTTTTTGTTGCTATTGAAGACCAGCATTAGTCCATGGTAGTCTGATAGAGTACATGAGATCAATTCAATGTTCTTGTATCTGTTGAGGTTTGTTTTGTGTCCGAGTATATGTTTGATTTTTGAGAAGGTACCATGAGGTGTTGAGAAGAAGGTGTATTCTTTTGCTTTAGGGTGAAATGCTCTGTAGATATCTGTTAAATCCATTTGGTTTATAACTTCTTTTAGTTTCTCTGCGTCTCTGTTTAGTTTCTGTTTCCATGATCTGTCCATTGGTGTGAGTGGGATGTTGAAATTTCCTATTACTAATGTGTGAGGTTCAATGTGTGTTTTGAGCTTTAGTAGCATTTCTTTTACAAATGTGGGTGCTCTAGCATTTGGAGCATAGATGTTCAGAACTGAGAGTTCATCCTGGTGGATTTTTCCTTTGATAGGTATGTAGTGACCTTCCCCATCTTTTTGGATAACTTTTGGTTGAAAGTCTATTTTGTTGGATATTAGGATGGCTACTTTAGCTTGTTTCTTGGGACCATTTGCTTAGAAAAAAATTTTTCCATCCTTTTACTTTGAGGGAATTTCTTTCTTTGACTCTGAGGTGTGTTTCCTCTATACTGCAAAATGCTGGATCCTATTTATGTATCCAATCTGTTAGCCTATGTCTTTTTATTGGGGGATTGAGTCCATTGATGTTGAGAGTTATTAGGGACCAATGATAGTTGCTTCCTGTTATTTTTGTTGTTAGATTTGGAATTATGTTTGTGTGTTTCTCTCCTTTTGGGTTTGTTGTAAAAAGACTAATTTCTTGCTTTTTCTTAATGTAATTTCCCTCCTTGTGTTGGAATTTTCCTTCTATTATCCTCTATAGGGCTGGATTAGTAGAAAAATATTGTTTAAATTTGGTTTTGTCTTGGAATACTTTGGTTTCTCCATCTATGGTAATTGTGAATTTTACTGGGTATAGTAGCCTGGGCTGGCATTTTTGTTCTCTTAGGGTCTGTATACCATCCGCCCAGGATCTTCTGGCTTTTATAGTCTCTGGTGAGAAGTCTGGTCTAATTCTGATATGTCTGACTTTACATATTACTTGACCTTTTCCCCTTATTGCTTTCAATATTCTTTCTTTATGCACTTGGTGTTTTAATTATTATATGACTAGAGGAATTTCTTTTATGGTCTCATCTGTTTGGTGTTTTGTAGGCTTCTTGTATGTTTATGGGTATTTCTTTCTTTTTTTTATGTTTTCTTATTTACAATATCTCCTTTCTCGGGTTCCTCTCCAAAAAATTAAAAAAATAAAAATAAATAAATAAAT
The DNA here is from genome assembly GCF_008632895.1 of Mastomys coucha. NCBI lineage: Eukaryota > Metazoa > Chordata > Mammalia > Rodentia > Muridae > Mastomys > Mastomys coucha. The sequence continues at coordinate 24,382,891 of NW_022196906.1, read as the reverse complement.
AAATAAAACAATCCCCTGTTCCCTCCTCTCTCCCCCTGCTCACTATCCCACTCGCTCCTGCCTACTGGCCCTGGCATTCCCTTACACTGGGGCATAGAACCTTCACCGGGCCAAGGTCCTCTCCTCCCATTGATGACCAACTTGGCCATCCTCTACTATACACATGCTGCTGGAGCCATGAGTCCCCCCATGTGTACTCTTTGGTTGGAGTTTTAGTCCCTGGGAGATATGAGGGTACTAGTTAGTTCATGTTGTTGTTCCTCTTAAGGGGCTGCAAACCCTTCAGCTCCTTGAGTCCTTTCTCCAGCTCCTTCATTGAGGACCCTGTACTCAGTCCAATGGATGGCTGTGAGCCTCTACTTCTGTATTAGTCCAGTACTCTCAGAGCCTCTCAAGAGACAGCTATCTCAGGCTCCTGTCATCCAGTACTTGTTGGCAGCCACAATAGTGTCTAGATTTGATGACTGAATATGGGAAGGATTCCCAGGTGGAGCAGTCTCTGAATTATCCTTCCTTTAGTCTCTGCTCCATAGTTAGCCTCTACAACTCCTTCCATGGGTATTTTGTTTCCCCTTTTAAGAAAAAACTAAGTATCTTCACGTTGGTCTTCCTTCTTCTTGAGTTTCTTATGGTTTGTGATTTGTACTTTGTATATTCTGATCTTCTAGGCTAATATCCACTTATCAGAGAATGCATACCATGTGTGTTCTTTTGTGATTGGGTTACCTCACTCAGGATGAATTCTCCAGGTCCATCCATTTCCCCAAGAATTTCATAACCTCATTGTTTTTAATAGTTGAGTAGTACTCCATTGTGTAGATGGACCACAACTTCTGTATCCATTCCTCTGTTGATGGACATCTGGGTTGTTTCCAGTTTCTGGCTATTATAAATAAGGCTGTTATGAACATAGTGGAGCATGTGTCCTTATTACATGTTGGAGCATCTTCTGGGTATATGCCCAGGAGTGGTATAGCTGGGTCCTCTGGTAGTACTATGTCCAATTTCCGGAGGAACCGCCAAACTGATTTCCAGAGTGGTTATACCAGCTTGCAATCTCACCAGCAATGAAGGAGTATTCCTCTTCCTCCACAACTTCTCCAGTATCTGCTGTCACCTGAGTTTTTTATCCTAGCCATTCTGACTGGTATGAGGTGGAATCTCAGGGTTGTTTTGATTTGCATTTCCCTGATGACTAAGGATGTTGAAGATTTCTTTAGGAGCTTCTCGGTCATTTGGTATTCGTCAGTTGAGAATTCTTTGTTTAGCTTTGTACCCCATTTCTTTCTTAATGTTAGTAAAGTTTTCTTCTATAATTATGTTGAAGGTGTTTGCTGGCCCTTTGAGTTGGGAATCTGCACTGTCTTTTATACCTATTATTCTCAGATTGGATCTTTTCATTGGTTCCTGGATTTCCTGAACGTTTTGAGATAGAAGCTTTTTGCTTTTTGTATTTCCTTTACTGTTGTATCTATGTCTTGTATCTTCTGCTGCTGAAATTCTCTCTTTTATCTCTTGTATTCTGTTGGTGATGCTTGCTTCTATGACTCCTGTTCTCTTTCCTAGGTTTCCCATCTACAGGACTGTCGCCCTTTGAGTTTTCTTTAATGACTCTACTTCCATTTTTAGATCCTAAATGATTTTGTTCAATTCCTTCACCTGTTTGTTTCTGTTCTCCTGTATTTCTTTAAGGGATTTATGTGTTTCCTCTTTAAGGGCTTCTACCTGTTTACTTGTGTTCTTCTGTATTTCTTTAAGGGAGTTATTTATGTCCTTCTTAAAGACCTCTATCATCTTCATGAAATGAGAGTTTAGATCTGAATCTTGTTTTAAGGGTGTGTTTGGGTATCCAGGACTTGCTGTGGTGGGAGAACTGGGTTCTGATGTTCCCAGTTGAATGTGGCCTCCCATTCTCTGACTGGAGCCTGTCCTTCCTGTGATTCTATGATCCTGGATAGTTGAGCTGTAAGTGGGGTGTGGGCTGTGTCAGATTGGGTTTCCTGCTAGAGCTCTACTGGAGCTGGAAGGTGCCCAGATCTCTGGCTATTTGGGGAATCTGCTTCCACAGGTCTCAGAGGTCCCTGTCTGCCAGGTCTTGGGGTGGGGTCCAGTGCCAGGTCTCTGCTTGTCTGTCCTTTCTTTATTTACTTGTTGACAGGGTTCTTGGACCCAAGTCACAAGTTGAGGCAGACTAGAAAGCATTTCACCGGATGCTGATTTTTTTCCCCACTCTCCACTCCCATGTAGGCAAAAATATTCCTGAGTTCTCTCATACTTTCAATCACAACTTTGTTTATGGTGTCAAATGATAGACACACCTGTTAAGGAAACCTTTCCAGATTCCTTCTATTCTTCTACAAAAGTCCCGCCCTTTTTGGTATTCTGCTTATATTCCTTGATTTCTAAGAAATCCCAGCTGCAGGCTAGGAGCTGCACTTTTCTGGGGAGCCCTTCTGCTTATTTATTATGTGAACTAAACTTTCCCCATTTTAGTATGGGACATAATAGAACTTACCTTGTTATTTGTCTTTACCTTTTCAGCAATCTTGGTCTCTGCCCCTTGACTTTTGAGGTCTGACATCTTTAAAACCACTATTGCATCCACTTGTATTGTTCCTTCTTACGTGTTTGGAAGAGGATGCTTTCTCCAGCATCAGTTACTAGTCCCAGTATTCCCATTTGAATGTTCATAGAAAATGATAGAAGTAAGACAGCCAGAAAGCAGTCATTGGGAGGGGTTGGTCTTAAGGAAAGGGAGCTAGCAGAATATGGGTGAGATAAAAATAGAAAGGAAGGATTTTGGAAGTGAAAATTTAAGCAGGGACAGGAGTTTACAAATTATGGACATTAGGAGATAGAAATTAAACAAAATGAAGAGTGTGTAAAAAAGTCGTGTAGAAACTTACTACTTTCTAAGTCGACTAAAAAGTATAAGAGAAAGGAGGAGAGAGGCAGAGAGCGAGAGAGAGAGAGAGAGAGAGAGAGAGAGAGAGAGAGAGAGTCAGTATCATGGGATCTTTAAAAAAATCAACTCAATGATAAGTTTGAGATGCCTGGAAGCTTTCTTTTCGCTATGTAGCTTTCAACATGCCAGGTGATGCTATGCTTCTGGAAGAGAAAAGCTATACACAGTCTTTCCCAGCTGTGAATGTTATGAATTTTGATAACAACCTTCCTATGATATGTCCGTGGGTACAATAGTGGCATGGTGGTTCTGGGAGTTCCTAACTCTTCTCTTTTTGGGTTTGACACTTACTTAGCAAGAGAGAATTCATCTCTGGTACTTTAAGTCTAGTCAACACTCCATTGTTGAGGAAGGCTTGGGCCTGAGGGGCAAATGTGCTACTCTTTAGCTAAATTGTCACAGTGCCAAGTTAGCTATTTATGCTTACACCCATAGAAAAGCACTGTCCCCAGAACATTTGTTTGCCATGTTTTATGTCCTATTCCTAATTCTATAACATTCTTTTTCACATACGCGGGCATTCATTGAATGTTGGTTAAAACACAAATAAGTTGCCTATTACATTGCTTTAATTATGTCCGAGTAGCAAACTAAACTACTAATCTCTGTCCTTTTTATTTTTAAAAACTCAATTAAAGAAGAATCAAGCTGCATTCTGTATTTTATCATGCCTGTAGGGAGTTTTGCTGCAGAAATGTAAATGGCTTAACCAAGGCTCCAATGTCCACCTGATGACAGTTTAACTTAATTGTGGTCAAATTACCTTAGAGACAATTAACAGCTTGCTAGGAGCTGAGCTTGACAATTCAAACACAGGAAAGCCCTTGGGTGCCTGCGATTCCACATACTGCTCCTGGTGCTGGAGATGGAGACATGCCATCCACTGCAATAGGAAGCCATCCTCACAGCTATGATTAAGTTGTGCTGTGGGGCAAGTGACTCCCTGCTGAGGAACGCCAAAGTGCTGTCAGAAACATCACTGTTCAGCAGTCCTTCCGCACACCTTGTCATTTTCCTTCCCAAACCAGAGTAAGCAAGAGGCAGCATTACTGCTTCAATATGAAGGCTGGCAGGATAATGACTAGGGTGTACAGAGGGGGGCCTGACAGGAGCAGTGACTGGACAAGAATTTATGTGCTTCAGAGAGCTTGCATCACGGAGGACAGTCAGGGTCAAGTGTAGCACAGATTGTTCAGGAGGCCAAGCTGAGAGCTGACCCTGGGAGGCATGACAGAAAGAGCAGGAGACTGGGGACCTGTCCAGATGGTGACAAGGGCAGAGAGAATAGTTTCTAGGGCTATCTGACCTAGATTAAGAGGGCACATCTCACTTCATCTCTGCTTTAAACGAAAATAGAAGTGTGTGGCAGCTTCTGTGGCCTGGGTGTGGGTCTCACCCGACACCACAGTTCAGAGTTATTTTGGCTCAGAATAACAGAGTGATTCCAGATGCGAAAGGCTAGACTGTCTTGGTTTGAGGTTAAGACAAAGCAAATTCCTAAATACCACTGCATCACTTCATCATTACTATCACACTTCCGGGAATGAAACAGAAAATATTCCGTACATCTTCAGTAGAAAAGACCTTATTATAGAAAACAAAGTGCTTCAAAATGGCTGGCATTCCCACAGGATGTGAGGGATGAGTCTGTTTCAAATTTCAGGGCACAATACTAGAGTTGTAGCCTATGGAGCTGGGGCCAGAAGCCCCATCCTTACCCAAATGCCTGGTGAATCTCAGAAATCTGCAAACTGGCCCCTGGAGGGCCACATTTGAGTGTTGTACCCCTCACTGGTTCTCACATTTTTAGGGATTTGACTATCTACCTACCAGCCCAAGCAACAATCAGAAGATAGCTGCTCTGCACTCTGTCCTCTGTCACTCAGGCGTATCCAATTGACAAACACAGAATAGGGGTGAGTGAAAAATGTGCTTTTGCTTTTAGTGTTTTATGCACTCTAGAATTGCTGGGATACAGGGAACACAAAGGAGACATGCTGGGCATGAAATTCACAGAGGTGCTCAGGCAAGCCCAGGTATTCACTCCATAAAAATTGTGTCATTCAGGGAGGCCACTCTTTAGAATTTAGTATACCATCTAATATATAGCCAGTGCTCAAATAATTACTAATTCAATCAACATTAGTTTAAGGAGGAAAATAAAATAATGTTTATTTTTTCTATTCCACTTCTATTTAGTGAATCTGCTTCTTCTACAAGTCAGTGGCTTTGTCATATGACAGGGGGGAAAGTTGATAGAAATAGGAAAAATACTAGTGTTTTTTTTCCCTACTGTTTTTCTCTCAGTCAATCAATATAGCTCCTCTTACCTTTGTACAGAAAAGCATGGGTCTTTCTCACCAGCTCAGCCTGGTGTGCAGTGGACCACGTGGGTATCCTATACTTCAGTTTAATCTAGTCTTATTCTTTGGAGATGGGGTCAGCTCCTGTAGGATGAGCCATAAGACTGCTGTTCCACTTCAGATGTGAGAAGCAAGTCAGATGTTTAGAACCTCTGTCCCAACCACCTCTTTGAATCTGACTAACTTTCTAGAACTTAAAGGAACACAATACTTATGCCTGCTTGTTTATTATAAATGATGTTTTAAAGGTTAAAGAGAAGCAGTTAGGGGAAAGAAATACTTAGGCAAGTAGGGATGTCAGAAGGCCATGGAATTCTGTGTCTTTCTGTGTGTGCCATGCTGCCCTCTCCTGTTCCCTGGAGGTTGAGGAACAGGATGAAAATCCAACCTCCCAAATCATGCCAGTGTGTTTCTAGAAACATTTCTTCTTTCTGAAGGTTCCCAAGGGGCAGTTGTCCCAGTAGCACATGAAAGGCACATCTCAATTCAGAGATCTATAACTAGGAAACAGATAGAATCCAAATCTATGCTTTTTATACTATCACAAGAGTATTGGTTGCAGAGCCTGTTTGGCCACATTTTACCTAATGTCAACTCAGGGTGTAGTGCTTCCTCCAAGCCTCCAAGAATGTATGAGTCTTTCCATACCATCCTAGGCTTTTTCACAAGCTAAGCCCCTCCCACACACGCTTAACTCTCTTGCACAAAATTACAGCATCTTAAAACCCAAGCATTATGATGCTTCACTCAACTATTATTTCAAGTATAGATAACTACGGGGATGAAAATAATGCAGCACAGTGATTATATTTTTCTTATTTTATGTGTATGAGCATTTTGTCTGCATGCTTTTCTGTATACCTCTAGTACGCCTGGTGCCTGCAGATGCCAGAAGAGTATGTTTCGATCCCATGCATCTGGAATTACAGATGGTTATCAGCTGTCTTGTGGGTGGTATGAGTAGAACCTGGGTCCTCTAGAGAGCGGCCAGTACTCTTAACCACTGAACCGTCTCTCCAACGCATCAGTGACATATTATATAAATATGGAGATAGTTTCAGATATAAAAGAAGGGGTGAATCTGGACAGGGACCCCTAGAGAAAATAGAAAAGAGAAGAAAGGAAGTTTTGAATGTAAGAAATGGGTCAGTAGCCATCAGAAGTCTCTGGAAAGCAGAGGCAGGCAGATCTCTGAGTTTGATTCCAGCCTGGTCTACAGAGTGAGTTCCAG
>NW_022196906.1:24350799-24376322 GCF_008632895.1 Mastomys coucha | reverse complement strand
AAACCTTATCTTGAAACAACAACAACACAAACAAACAAACAAACAAAATAGCCTTTAATTGAGTAACTGAAACATCACCAGGATATATGTCAAGTTTGTTCCTCTGATGCTCTTTGTCAATTCTCAGTGTTTGGAGATAGTGGCTTATGGAGGACCTTCTGATCCTCTCCTGTACCCCCATCAACTTCTAGTTTCCAATCCACATGGAGTGCTGAGCACAGTTGCAATAGGACTGATACTGAGAGCAGCTTCAGAGGCCCAGTAATAGACATTTAAACCTCCGTTGCTTTATTCAAACCTCTAGAGGCCAAACTGAGACAGTTGTGGAGATCAGCAGAGACAGATACTGACAAGGCAAACAGTGCTAATAGTTGGAAGCTTAGCCCAGGCAGCAAAGTCTACTAGGGGGAAAGGAATGGTATCCTTGGCCTAAGTGTCTGGGAGTGGTCTAAAATATCATCCTGAGTGAGGTAACCCAGACCCAAAAGGACACACATGGTATACGTGTATTGATAAGTGGATATTAGTCCAAAAGCTTAGAATATCTACAATACAAATTCACAGGCCATATGACACTTAACAAAAAGGAAGACCAAAGTGTGGATCCTACTTAGAAAGGGAAACAAAATAATCATGGGAGGTAGAGGGAGGGAGGGACCTGGGAGGAAGAAAGGAGGGGGAGGGAATAAAAGGAGGGGCAGGATCAGGTATAGAAAGAGACAGAAATCCAGAGGGTCAGGAAAATGAATAACAATATGTAGTAGTGGGGGATAGGGAACTAGAGGAGTCACTAGAATGTCCCAGGTGCCAGGGAAGCTAGAGGTTCCCAGGACCTAACGGGGATGACATTAGCCAAAGTACCCAACAAAGGCGAGATAGAACCTATAGAGGCCACCTCCAGTAGGTAGGCACAGCCCCCAGTTGAGGGATGGGACCAATCATCTCAATATGTTTAACCTAGAATTGTTCCTATCCGAAGGAAAATGCAGGAACAAAAAATGGAGCAGAGATGGAAGGAAAGGCCATCCAGAGATTGCTCCATCTGCAGACACCAAACCCTGACACTATTGCTGATGTCAAGAAGTGCTTGCAGACAGGAGCCTAGTATAGATGTCCCTGAGAGGCTCTGCCAGCACCTGACTGAGCCGGGAGACTCCAATGGAAGAGTTAGAGGAAGGACTGAAGGAGCTGAAGGGGATTGCAACCCCACGGGAAGAACAATAATATTAACTAATGGGACAACCCAGAGCTCCCAGGGACTAAACCACCAGTAAAAGAGTAAACATGTTCTATGGCTCCAGCTTCATATGTTGCAGAGGATGGTTTTAATCTGGCTTCAATGCGAGGGGAGGCCCTTGGTCCTGTGGAGGCTTGATGCCACAGAATAGGGGGAATCTAGAAGAGTGAGGTGGGAGTGGGCTGGTGGGTAGAGAAGTACCCGCTTAGAGGCAAAGGGGAGTGGAAGTGACATGGGGGGTGTTCAGAGGGGAGACTGGGAAGGGGGACCACATTTGAAATGTAAATAAATAGCATAACCATAGAAAGAAAAGAAAAGACTAACAGTGAAGTCAACAGGTGGTTCAGCTGCTGTTGGAGATTCACAGAGCTGCAGTCAGAGGCAACTCAGAGGCTCCACAGAGCACTTGACAGACAACTACAACTGTTTTGCTGTGGCAGAGTAACTAGCGGTCAGGGGAGTTAGAAGGGCTGAGGAAAGGTCTGCCTGTGCAGATCTCAGTCCTGTGGCTAGTTACCCACACCCAGAGTGCTTAGTAGATGGTCTCCAGCTAGATGTTAGGCATCCCTGGGGGTAAAACCCAGAGAGTCCCAGAGGGGTAGGAAAACCTGGCCAACCCATAATAATGCAAAGATGAATGTGGCTTGCAGAGGCTCTGTGATTTGAAGAAAGGAAGCTATTGAAGTCAAGAATGTTCTTACCATTATTGGAAGCCTGTCTGGTGCAAGTTCGCTGCCAGCATAAATCACAGGGAAGACAAGAGTCCCCAAGTCTAGCATCTGGCATCTGTAGTTCTGAAGAACCCAGGAAGCAGGTGCTCCAACTTCTTAGTTTTTTTTTTTTTTTTTTTTTTTTGGTATTTCCACACCTCTCTTGACTTCTTTCTTTTTACAATTCTTTATACTTCCATGTTTTTTTTTTAAATTCCTTTTCCTACATTTATTTAAAATTTAATGCATTTTTTCACTATCAAGCAATGTTCTAGCTTTCATTTTTATTGTTTTCATTCCCCATCCCCCATTTCTGGACGTATATTTCCTCTTTGTGTTTTTTATTTCTACTATATTCTTAAGAGTATTTTGATTTTATCTTAATTTTTAAAAAGCTTTTTTTAACCTCATTTTTGAATCTTCTTACATTAATTTTGTTTTGGGGACTTCTTCATTATTGGGGAATCTTTTGTTGTTTTCTTTACTTTTATATTTTTGAGTATACTGTTCCTTTTCCTTTCACTACATGCTTCCCCAGCTCTTCTATTATGTCCCCCCATTCATCTGACCTTCTATTTTCCATCTTCTCTTTGACCTACCCTCCTTTACTTCAGTTACTATTTCCAAATTCACCCTAAATAATTTTAATATTATAGTACACACCATGTTAGTTTTTCCTATTTTTATAAAAATTGATGATACATAAGTGGTGTTTAATTGCTTGTAAGTGTACCTCCATCTGCTGTATAGTTTGGTGGGTACTGGGGATTGACCCTCAGTAGTTGGCTGATCATGAAGAGCTTCAAATAGAACTGGAAAACATCCCAACCCAACAGATACACATTTTGCAACATAAAAACACAGGACACGAGAAAAGAAGGTCAAACAAAAGCTAGTCTGTTTGTTTGTTTTGTTGTTTTTATTGTTGTTGTTTCAAGACAGAGTTTCTCTGTGTAGCCCTGGCTGTCCTGGAACTCACTCTGTAGACTAGGCTGGCTTCAAACTCACAGAGATCTGCCTGCCTCTGCCTCCTCAGTACTTGGATTAATAGCAAGTGCCACCCGCCAAACTAAAAGGTTTTATTCCAAGAGCAAAATGTTGGTTGGTGATCTCAGAAGTTTACTAGTAAAAAATGATCAATGACCCCAAAGAAGTCAAGGATGAACAGAAATAGGGAAATAAGCCCAAGACCCTGGAGAGGAAAACTAGCAACAGAATTGGGGAAATGGATGAGGATGTCATCAATGTGAATGGAAATGTCCCCAATGCTGAAGAGAAACTCAAGAAAGAAACTGAGCAAAATTTTGAGACAGAAATCACTATGTGACCCCGAGAGCCTCAAACTAACAAAGATGCCTCTGCCTCCTGTCCGTTGGATATAACAAAGGCAACCCTGAGGGGATGTTTATAGCTCTAGTGTCTACAAGAAAAAAGCCAGAGTAATCTCAAATAAGCAACCTTATTATGCACATTAGGCCATTGGAAAAACAAGGACAAACTCAATCCCAAATCTTATACACTAATGACCAGAATACTAAGACAGAAATCAAAGAAATAGTTTCATTCACAATATCAAAAACAAAACCAAAACCAAAAAACCAAAAAACCCAAAAAGACAAAAAACAAAAAACAAAAAAAACAAAAAACAAAAAACAAAAAACAAAACTAAAACCAAAAAACTTGGTGTGATTCTAACCGAGGAAATTGAAGAAGACAGAAGATGAAAAACTGTGCATGCTTATGGATTAATAGGATTAATGTTAAAACTGGCCACCCTACCAAAAGCAATTTACAAGTTCAATGTGATTTTGGTAAAACTCCAAACTGAAATCTTCACAATAGTGTCTGTCTGTCTGTGTGTATGTGTGTGTGTCTGTGGGGGGTTGTAATCTTTAAAATAAAACTTAAACTTTATATAGGATCAGAAAAGACCTTGGGCAATAAGAACTCTGCTGCAGATTTCACTGTACTTGATTTCAGGTTATGCGATGGAGCCATAATAATAAAGTCAGCATGATGTTTACACAAAAATAGACACAGATATCAGTGGGAAGGAGATATAAAATGGAACCAGACAGACGTCCTTACAACTATAGCAACACAATTTTTGACAAAGAAGCATAAAACACCCGTTGGAGAGAAAAATAAATAAGCAAAAAATGAGCCTCTTTAACAAATGCTGCTGGGAAAACTGGCTATCTACAGAAAGTAAAAGAAGGAAAGCTGGTCCTTTCCTCTCCCCGTGCACAGAAATAAACTCAATGGCTCTCATATCTCAATGTTAGTCTTGAAACTGTGAAACTGTTGGAATATCAAGCAGAGAATATAAAGTAGGTGTAGACATAGGTAAGGACTTTCCAAGTATGACTCCAGCCACTCAGGAAATAGTCTTCAAGTGGGATCTCATGAAATCAAAAGCTTCTGCACTTCAAAGGAAACCGGAAAGGGAGTGAAGAGGCAGTCTAAGGAACCAGAAAAATCATTACTAGCTTTACATCTGACAGGGGGTTCATTTCCAGACTATACAAAGTATCTAAACGTCAAGAAAATAAACTCCCTGACTTTTTAAAAAAAAATCATCTATGGAACTGAACAGAGTTCTCAAAAGAACAAACACAAATATCTAATAAGTACTTTAAATATTCAATGTCTTTGGCCATCAAGGCAATGGAAATTAAAAGTATTTTGAGATTTCATCTTGCTCCAGTCAGAATGGCTGTCACCAAGAAAGCAAATGATTACAAATGCTGGTGGGGATGTGGGAAAAAGGTCAACATTTAAATATGAGGAATCCTCGAAGCTCCTTTTGTCTCCATGTATTCTTTCTTTAATGATGCCAAACATTCCCATGATTATGTGCATGAGTAAGTGCACGTGTGTGTGCATGACTGTGCATGACTATGCACGCATGGTGTATGTGTGTGTGTTCCATGTTATACCTTGAGTCTAGGTCCTTTTTCTCTGTACTATAGGAAACTGATACAGTCAGAAAAATATGAGCTCACAAAAAATACATACAAATGGATATCTTGAGTTAAATAATGATTAATAAGAAATAAACATTTACTCTCATGGAATGATTAATGGAACAAAGAAAAAAATTAAGTAGGCATCAGGACTGTTTGGAAGAAATAAAGGAAAAATTTTAGAAACATAAAGCAGAAATAAGTACATATTAAGAAAAGCTAGAATGATATCAGTTAAATTGATCAAGGAAGAAGCAATAAAGTTTGTTTTCCATAAAAGCAATGAAAACACTGGAAAAATTATCAGAATAAACCTTTTATGAACTACAGAAATTAAACAAAGGCTGATAACTGTTATTGATAAAAGAATGATGGTTAAATCTTAGAGAAAAAAAACGAGCTTTGTCCCACTTTAACCTGCTGATGTCTTACTCATCTACTGCTCCTCTAACCCAAAGGTAGCCTGGAAAAGAAATGCTCTGTATTTCTAGTGCCAGACAGAGCAGACAAGACCTGGTGCCCATTAAAACACTCACTTTGAAGGAGAGGTTGTTACTTTATCTGGGTAGTGTAGTTTTTAGATAGAACCCAGTTTCCAGGCTTCTGTTTAGCTGTCCTTCCTGGAACTCACCACTTTCTCCCTCAGGACTGCATATTGGATGATCATAGCAACTTGGGAATACTTTTATATTTTAGGTAATCCTAAAAATTAGATGCTTGCTTAGAGCTGTGTTCATGCCTAGGAAAGAGCTAGACATCTCTCAGCTTTTACTGGTCTTGAGATGTAGAAGAATCAGAAATAAAATTTAACACTGAGTTGCAATTGCTTGAGTATTGAATATGTGTCCCAACTTGCACACAGATCCTGTGATCATTGCCTCTTTTTTCCATGTCTTTGCTGATAGAAGGACTCACTATAGAGTTCTGCACATGGCTAGCTAAATATAGTACCAGACATTGGACAGCTGAGAGTGGTGGTACACTTTTCGGCATCAACCCACAGCCTCAGAGAGCAGAACATGGCAGACAATACAGGGTCTTACAGGGATCACAATGCGGAACAGATTAAGCAGGAGCTGTGGAAGCAGACTTTGTATTTACTGGCTCCTGTGGAAGTTTGTGAATGGCTGTTTTAGCAATAGCTGAGTTATTACTGACAGGGAACTGAATCCTACTTCCTGCTGGAAGCAAGCTTTATACTTAGGCTCATGATGAGAATGGTTGTTTGATAGCAGACTTGTTTCTGGGAACATGGTAGGGAGGAGAAGCTGAAGTTGGGCCCTTAGAGACCCTCTCAGTTTCTCTTGCTTGTCAAGATACAATATTAGACCTTATGTTTAGGCTGTATATCAGCATTGGCAAAAGCTGGAGGGTTTCATGACCATTGGCATTTAATGTCCAACCATTAGCTAAACACTAATCTAAGCAAATTCAGATGGGAGCAGCTGGAGATGACAGGCAAAGACTTTGGGGAGCCAGCTCAGAGACTCCTGCTAAACAATTAAACGGTATCAATAGGAAGGAATAGTAAATGAACTCCTGGAAAAGATCTGATTTTCAGCTTCCATATGTACTATGGGCTTATAAGAAATGCAAATATTAGAATATATAAGTTCTATCCAAATCTTCCCATGTATCCTTGCCACTTCCCCTTTAAGCACAGGGGAGTGAATGCACAAATTTGAATGGTCAGTGGTACCTGGTGGTGACAGTGAGTGGGTGGTGATGAGTGGGAGCACTGGAGACAGGTGGTCAGGAATAGACTGTGTTGAGCAGGAATAGACTGGGTTAAAATGCACATGTTTTTAAAAAGAGAAGTTACCATATATCTATATATTTAAAATAAAATGAACACAAAATATGGATATTGGTAACATAGTCACTCACCAGAAGGTAAATAGAGAATGTATACCTTTAACTGGTAAAAATCATTTGTCTTGTATAAGACAGGAAAGAAAACAAATAGGGCAGAGAATGTGAAACAGAAATAAATCTTAATATATTGGTAATTCTAATAAATGTAAAAGTGTTACACTCACTGATCAACAACATAGTCCTAGACTATTGTATAGAAAATGTATCCAGCAGCATTTTTTATATTAAACATAATTCAAACAAGTAATTAGAATAGCTATCAGTATAGTGATAGGAAAATATAAATCTGAAACTGTGAAATGGAAGCTTGGATGTAATAATAAAATAGAAACTATAATATAGTTAAAAACTTCATGAAGACATACAGAATGGAGAAACGATGATATAGTGGTTACAAACATCTCTAACGTAACATCAAAAGGAAAAGGTATATCACACAATAGAAAGTTTGTATTGTAAAGATAAATTTTCTTCCCTAATAGTATACAAATTCTGTGTATTTTTTTTTACTTTTATAAATGGATAAAATGATCCTAAAACTTATTCACAGATTGCTAAGGCAGTTTTGAAAGAATAGAACATCCAATGAGTTCCAAATAAGACACTTAATGATATTAAAAAGCAGATAATGATAGTATCATACTAGTCCAAGACCAAACTAGTGAGTGATGGGGTAGAATAGTCTTGAAGAAAGTCAGTGGTTACATGATAAGTCAACACAAGAAAAGGTATTACAGACCAGCAGGAAGGATGGGCTAGTCAGGGTATGCTCACACTGTGATAATACACTGGATGCTGTGACCAAACACCTGACCAGAAGTAACTTAAGAGACCCAAGGTTTACTCTGGCTGACAATTTAAGAGGATAGAGCCCTTTGTGACATGGAAGGCACAGACATAGGGTGGTGACCATCTTGCATTCATGGTCAGAAAATATGAATGTGCACACTCAGCTCACTTTCTCCTTTTTGTTCAGTCTAGGACACTAACACATGGAATGGTGGCGTCCACATGCCAATGTTTAGGGTGGCTCTTCTAATTCCAATTGTTTTATTTTAGAAATTTTCTCACATACCCAGTAACTTATCATACTGATTCTAACAAGTTGACAATCATTAACCATCACAGATACCTTACTGGTCTTGGAACAGCTCAATTGTCTATTCTACATACATTCTTCTTCCTAGCAGATAGAACTACTATTATTGGGTGTCACTGCATTAAGTAGACACTTATGTCTACATCCTCAATGAAAGCTCCAAGTGCCCCAAAAGGCAGTCACTTTCTGTTCTATGACACCGGGAATTTCTATGAAAGAGAACAGGTTTAGCCAGCAAGGGACATTCTTCTTCCCACAACTGTACTATTGGCACTGATTCTGAGTGAGTCCATCTCTTGACTATGAATTGAAAAAATATAAAATAAAAGCCAAAGAATCACAGAGATTATAACACATGAAGCCATGACAGTCTCCATCAAAAAAGCCTTTTTCCAATTCTATGAGCTTTTTATATTTAAAGGAGAATCAGACATGTTCATGAGGTTCTAATAACATCTGTCTTGTCTTCCAGGGCTGCTGCCCTCATCATGGTCTTCTGGTGAAGGCCTGTCACTCTAAGATATAGTATACTATTGTTAAGATCTTAAATGTCTCTCCAAACTTTAACATATGTTAAAGCTTTGTCACCATCCTGGTACAATCAGGGTGTTTTGGAAACAGTAGTGAGGTGAGGCATAGTCATTGGAACATACCATTAAAGGAGATATGAGACCCCAGTCCTTCATTACCTCTTCTATGTTTCCCAACTGTGCTATGTGTGATTTTGTTCCACTTCCACTTCCACAATGATGATGTACTTTGTCAAAGGCACAAAGGAACCAGACAAGTTAATTATAGGCTGACACTCTGCAACTGTGAGTCAAAATCAACTCTCTCTATACAAATTTGCTTATTTACTTATTAATTTCACTTATTTACTAATGTAGCAGCTGACTAACATGAGGTGGAACAAAATACATTGCCCCTCGAGTATGTTCATACAAGACAGAAGAGATAAGAGGAAAAAGACAGAGTCTTATTAAAAATAATACCAGTCACTTACTGGAGGGTGATAGAGTAAAGAATCTCTAAGTGTATCGGAAAGAGAGGCCAGAGTGATTTAAAGGTATTTTCTAACTATGTATCTAAGAAGTGAGGGGATAGGAGAAAGACTCTAAGGAAGAGGATGGCTTGTGACCTAAGTATAGCTTGTATTTATCATGGGACAGTTAATATTAGCTATACTGTATTCATATGAAATAGGAAAGCATTGTTGAATGCAGATACATGTTTTTAAGCAGAATGAAAAAGAATCTCAATGATTGCTGTGTTTCTGGATGATAGTGAAGTAGGGGAAGCTTCATGGAAGCTTAGCTGAGTGATGTGACCCCTGTATAACAGGGTTTGGAACTTAGACTGATAATGTGGACTAACAATATGACTATCTTTCTTGTACAATTGAAAGGATATTAAAGAATCTCTCCCAAGATGCAGGTCATCAATGTAGAGGACAAACTTTGTCCTAGGATAATATAAGGTATATAAGGTGAGATAACCTCAACAGCATAGACTAAAGACAGTGTGATATTTAATCTTGAATGTCGATTTTATAGGGTTTAGACTTATCATGGAAAAACACCCTGGTACAGATCCATGAAGGCAGTTCAAGAAAGGTCTTACTGAAGTGGGATGGCCTGTCACCCCACCATTCCACAGAGGTGCTGACTCCACTGGATCCAAGACCCTGGCAGCGTTACTCTTCTTGGATCTCAATTGAAACTCAAGCTTCACCTCTCCACACACAATGGTATCTAATGGTCTCTTGCCAGAGAATCTGACCTTGCCCTCTATTGCCTGTTTTCACTGGCTTTTAGAATTCAGGCAACAGAACTGGAGTGGTAGGGCTACCCAAGCCCCATTGACCCACTATGATTCAACCATGAGCCCCAGATGCCAGACATCAATCAATAAGATTTGGTGTTTTACCTGTTGGGCATCAGTCTTGCCCTGGTCCTGTATTTTCTTACTATGCTTCCATTTCTCCCTTTGGGGCTGGGAATGTTTATTTGTTGCCTTAATGTATTAAAATCATGTCGCCTTTTATTTTGTAAGAGCTCAGAGTTCAATAATTGCCTTGAAACTCAGAAGAGACTTGAATGTTTGTCATTCAAACAAGATGGGACTGTGGAGATGTTTTAATTGGGAGTGAATGCACTTTGCTTTACAAGATAATTATAGCCCTATAGAGGCAAGAGGTGGAATGTTTTAATTTAAAAGTCATGTATTTAGGTGTCAAGGTGACAAGGAGTGGACTTGTGATGATGTGATGGTTGGTTTTAATGTCAATTTGCCACAAATTAGAATAATCTGATTAGGGAGCTATAGCTAGAGAGTTATCCTGATTAGACCCCTTAAGTGATGTAGAAAGACCCACCCCAAATATGGATAGTAGTCCAGATATAAAAGGGGGTGGCAAAAGAAAGATGGTTCTCCGTTTGCTGACTTGGCTTTCCATTTTGCTTCAGAGTTGATTCATCCTGTTGATACTACCAAGGACACCTTTGCTGATACCAGAACCAATGTTTCCAGGTTTCCATAGTTAACTAAGGTGCAGCTCTCCAGGGATTTTCTATACTTGGAGTACCAGATTGGAACAGCTGAGGCACCCAATCTCATGAGCTGAATGAAACCTGGGTTGCTGGAATCTCAAATGTGTGACTGCCACTGTGACAATATTCCAATTGCTGATTCAGGGCAGCCTCAAGGGCAGAGCATTGTTGGATTCTCAGCTTTATAGGTGTGGGACAATCGCTGTTCCTATTTTAACATAAGTTGATCTAATAAAGTATTTTAATATATATATATATACATGTACATATATGTATATATATATTAAAATACATACACACACACACACACATATATATAATAGGATATATATATATACATATATATATATATATATATATATCCTATTAGTTTGTTCCTCTAGAGAACCCTGACTAAAAAACAGATAGTTAATCTTGGTTGTCAACTTTAAAGGATTTAGAATTACCATGGAAACTCACTTCTGGGTATGTCTGTCAGGGCATTTCTAGGATAGTTTAACTGAACAGTGAAGATATATCTGAAATGTGGGTTGCACTGCTCTACAGAGGTCCCAGACTGGATAAAAAGGAGAAAGCAAGCTGAGTACCAACACATATTATTCTGTGCTTGCCAACTACAGACATTATGTGACCAGATGCCTCATTCTTCTACATCTGAGCCTTCCCTGCCATGGTATACAATACCCTTCAACTGCGAGCCAAAGATAATCATTCCTTATGCCGCTCTTTTATCAAGTATACTGTCACAATAATGAAATCAGAAATTAGTACTCGCAATGTGATGCAGTATGGTTTGAGGAGGAACAGGACAGGGTTGTTACTCCTCAACAGCTACAAGACTGTCAACAACAGCCCTGTCCTGTTGACAGTCACATAACTAGAGGCCTGTCTTTCTCTCATTCTGCCTTTTCTTCTAGATGGGGCAGATCATATGAACACTTTTCAATGGCTGGACTCTTTCTGGAAGATTAGGCTAAGAAACTGAGTGCCAGCAACAAAGAGAAAGGAGTGAGTGGTCTTAGCATGAACCATAATTGCATGGGAACTGTAAGAACTTTTTTGAACGAGCCAGAGATTTTAATGAATGTAGGAGATTATAGAAATCATTGGGCTGGGCTAAAATTGAAATAGGAGTACAATGAGAAGATAATTAAATATGTGCCCCAGGCAGATGGAGTTGTCAAATTCAAGTTGTACCAAACTGAGTTGGGAAGTGGCTTCTCGAAGCAATCACTTCCTGACTGGACATTAGAAATACAGTAATTCATGAACTTGACAAAAATCTTTATCTTGTTGAATTGCTTTCTAGTGCCTCTGAACCCAGAGTTCATCTACCAAAGATCATTTAAGCCATGCAGCCCTTTTCTTACTCTCTAGAGCAGTGGTTCTCATCTTCCTAAGCGGAAACCCTTTAATATAGTTCCTCATTCTGTGGTGACCCCCAACTATAAAGTTATTTTTGTTGCATCTTCATAACTGTAATTTTGCTATTGGTATGAATTGTAATGTAAACATTTCTGGAGATAAAGGTTTGCCAAAGGGAGTGCAAACCACAGGTTGCAAATCACTGCTCTAGAGTGATCTGTCCAATAGAACTGTCTACAGTGATGGCCATGTTCTTAAGTCTGTGATGCCAACAGTTGAAAGTGTCTAGGGTAGTTAGCCAACTGAATTTTACATGTTATGTAACTTATTTGAATGTAAAGAGCTTCCTGTGTCTAGTGGCTATTTCAGTGAGCAGAACAGCTCTTGAGTTTTGGTAAAACTGCACAATCTACTTTCATGTTAATCCTTCTTAGCTCCTTAAGACTCAAAAAGTGAACTACTTGATAGGCCTATGGATGCTTGAAGAATAAAGTGCTTTCTTTCTTTTTAGAGCAAAGATCTTGACAGATAACAAAATTTCTTAGTGCCTATGTCTTTGGGACATTAATATTGCTGCTGATCATCTTGAATGATTTGACCTTTTCTAGTCAGAGAAGTATATAATAAAACATTTCCTCATTATTTTCTGTCAGGGTTTTAGCTCACATAGTCCTGACACTTTATGCTTGCTGCTTTTCTCCCAACTGCTGATTATTTGGAAAGGAGGAGGAATGGAAAAAAAATCTCATATACATTTCACATACAGTATATAAAATACTAAACTAAGAGATGTCTCCCTAGCTACTTACAAGCCACCCCATGGCTGTGGAACTTTGAGGACTTCTTATCTTTGATGGTGAATAAAGTTCCATAAATACTAGATCCCTACACGTCATGAACATGTTTAATTTTCTCATACATTATCCAGAGCAGGCTCAAGTTGTGTTGGACTTGAGTATCTGAAGGAGTTGGTCAGCGCCTTGTAGGTGTCTGGACTGTGTCTTCAAGTCTCTTGTCCTTTCCTGTATCTTTTCATTTTACTGTTAGATGACAGCCAGTAAAGTTCCATCAATCAGGTCTGTATTGAAGAGGGAAGTTATAAGAAAGAGTAGAAAGATTATGAAATACAACCACTGCTTTTCTAAAGAATGTTTGATCTCTTCTGAAAATGCTGTACATCTGTCATGTGCCATGAACGCGTCTGTTGAATAGATATCCCTGAGCATCCTAGGAGGACAGGAAGCAGGCATTTAGCCTGACAACAGCCACTTCAGGCAAAGAGAAAAAAAAAACAAAAAGCAAAAACAAAAATAAAAAGCAAAAAACTCCAAAACCAAGCTTACTGAACCAAGAGGAAGAAGGAAATGGATATCCAATAAGTGACTAACAATATTTAACACTGTGGGGATCTGTCTTAGCTTTCTCTGCATAGTGAACAAGTTTTCCCTAAAGTGAAAAAGCAATTACTGACTTTTTTTTTAACCAATGGCCTCTAAATCACAGATCTTCCAGCATGTGGAATTAGGATGAATAAATGCTCATGACAGACACAGCTCTTCTCAGAATCAGCTTTTTGTTTCAATGAATAATGTTAATGGGTTAGTTCATTTCAGAACTGGTATTCTCTCTACTCTAATAGGGGGTAGTCTCTCAAGAGACTCCCCAGCTACTCATACAAATTCATTTCTGTCAAACCCTACAGTCAGTCTGACAGACTCACTTCAACATGGCTGGGTTCCTGCATAAATTTTTCAGGTGATGAATAAGACACAAATGTAGAAAAGTGAGAAAGATTCAAGAAATCAAACAAACAAAACTGGGTCTTTCATGTATGTGTGACAGAGAGATTGGGAGGGGCTCTGTCATATAGTAAACATTGGGAGGATTAGTCTACATGAAGTAAGAAGTGGAAGATGCTTGACCCATACTCCAAGCTTGCCTGGTCTATGAACATCACTAATTCAATCACCATAGGTAGAGACAACTCAGATGTCTTTAGATAACTTTTATTTGTTTAGTATATAATTACCCATTTCAGTGTGTTCAATGCATTGCTTTCATAAACATCTTCTGTAAATATAAAAGTTAGGAAGAAAAATCTAGGTATGTGAATTAGAAAGGCTTTCCATCAACTTCCTACTTGAGTTTTTTTCCTGTTGTAGTGACAAATTAGCCTGGTAAAAACAGTTTAAGGAAATAGAGGTTTATTTGGCTCAGAATTCCAGGTTATATAGCCCATCATTGCAAAGAAGTCAAGGCAGCAGGAAGTTGAAGCAGCTAGTAACATGACATGCATAATCAAGAACAGTCAGCAAGGAGTTAATACATAAACGTTCAGCTCAACTTTTCCACTCTGATACTATCCAAGATCTCTTGCTGAAATAGATGCCACTCATTTTAGGTGGGTTTTCCCACCTTAGTCAACATAATCTAGATAATTCCCCCCCCCCAGACCTGCCTAAAGGTCAACCTATCCTAGACAGTCTTACATTGAGATTCCCTTTCCAGGTGATTGTCAAGTTGGTAGTAAAGTCTAACAATTACCTCCAACCTTTAACTATATGGGCTTTCAGGGTCCTCTGGCATAAATATACTTCATACAAGCTCCCAGTTCTCTTCTCTATCTTCACAGCTTTTAAGTAGAACTTCTTTTTCTGTGTGTTATGCAAGTAGCTGAACTGGTATCTTTAAATGTGTCTATTAAAGAATCCATTGGAGATTCTGGATCTTAGAGCTAATTATTTCTGACAGACTATTTTAAGAAAATGATTGAATTTTGTGTGTGTAATGGGATGAAGGGTTAAGTGGATGGGGAGAAAGAGTTAGATGGTAGTTTAGGAGTTTAGATGAGAGATCATGGCTACTTGTCTTAATTGGTGCTGATGAACAAAACCAGCTTGGGGTCATTCAAGATATATTCTGGAAGTAAAATAGAATTTATTGATGTTGGGTTCAGGTAAGCATATAGAACAAATAACCATAATTTTCATAGTTGTTAAACAACACCTGACAGAGCACTGGTAATACTTGTTATCTAAATGTGGAATGGGAGATTGCAGAAGTTATAACACATGACAGACACAGCATTTCTACAGTGGTTGACTATTGAAACCTCATAGTTTTTGATATCAGTTGGGCTGAGCTTTATTATTTTTCCTTCTTTGCATGTGTGAGAACTGAACATGAAACCTCATAATCCAAAGGCATGATGTAAGAGGAGGTGATAGTTAGAGGAAAATGCATCTAAAGAAAGGAAAGAGCTCAGTAGACAGCAGAAGATGGTAGACATACAAGGACCACTGGAATCTGACTATGGAGGACAGACAAAGGGCTTTGAGCCATGTGGCCATGCGTGATGAATTATACTGTTGTGCCAGAAAGCATTTGTGAACCCCAAAAGATAACCAAGGAACTGACTTTTATGTAATCACACTTGGGGTCTTTATTTATAAGCCAGAGCTTGGGCCATACCATCATCTCTGATGTAGTAGAACAGGAGGGTGCAGCCTTGAGCTCAATTTTAAGTAGCTATTTATAGAGGCAAGAAGTGGGGTATATAGCCTGGTATACACTTGATTAGGGGACCATTATTGTCTTTAATGTATTTGGCCGGTGTGTAAACTTAACTTCTGTTTTTCTCCTGATTGGTGGTTGCTAGGAAGTGAAGTACCAGGGACAGGCTTGTAACCTGGAGGTGCAGATTTGTTGGAGAGTAACCTAGAAACTGGTGCTAGGGGCTAGCTTGTTAGTTAATTCAAGTTAAACCTTAGGTTAGGTTTTCTAAGATGGAGTGTGAACCTAAGATGGAGTTGATCTGGCCTCTCAATATCTCAATTGATATGCTTTAAGAGATGTATGCCAAAGCCTTGTTTGTTTGTTTATTTGTTTTGATTTTGTTTTTGGAGTGAGGAAAGGTAATGTTTTATGGAATACTCTTGTTTTTCAAGCAGAGGTTGAATTCATTAGAATGCTAACTTTGACATAGTTCAACAGGTTTTGTTACCTCGAGCACATATAGAAAACCAAATTTTGAGGAAACCTGATTTGGAAAGAAAGAGGGCATGATTCAGAGGCACTGAGGAAATATGTGATCAGTATTATATTGGATTTTGTGAAAAACAAGGTTAGGCAAGTCCATTGTATACAAGTTGCCAATGGCCTTAGAAATAACGTGGACAGGAATTCATACTAGGCATACTTTTGTAAACTGCTTTTATCCACGGAAAGAAATTTTAGAAAATGTCATTATTAAGTTGATAAATATATGCAGTCTCATCTATTGGAAAACACTTTTAGTATTTTAGTGTATTTCCTAGCCTTGTGCATGGGTATGAACATCTACATATGTCTAAATTTTATAATAATATAATTAATGATCGCAAGCATATTATATAAACACTTTATAACTTTAAATAGTTCTGGGAGAACTTTTATTCAAAGTATCCTCTACAGAATAAAATTTCACATCAGCATAGGAGTTCCCCCTCTATCCACTGTGTTGTATTTAAGCTTTTCCTTCACACACTGCTGTCATCTACTTCCATAATGGATTCTAGTATTTGACACTTGTTTATTTTTTCTATCACAATCCATTGCCGTTAATGTTCATAGAATCGGTAACTAAGAAAACTTTCCAGTATTAGTTACTGATTAAAAGTAAGGGCAGTTTGGGGTTATGGTTTGTGCTCCCAAATAGCATATTTGGACTCTTTCATATTCTTTCCAGAAACTAGCTGGCTTTCTTACTTCACTGTCTTCTCAGGATTTTGAATTCCATTTTTAAATATGAAAAATGATGTCAGTTCATTAATTTATGTACTTGATTTCCAGGAGACTATCAATAATTTTCATGTTGGTCTTCATTTCTCTTACATCTTAGTCTTTTGTGTTTCTCTCTCCGATCTGCCTTCATCATATTAGATGGTTTGGACCCTAAGGGCATTCAGAAAACTAAGTGCATTGACTACATGTCCACATGGACTTTTACCCAGGTGCCTGTGACATGGGCAGGTTACTGTTTATTTCCATTGCTCGTTCTCAGTTTCTTCCATGAGATATAGTATTCTGAGGATGTGTCTTCTTTTTAAGACACATCCTCTGAATACTCTAATATAGTATAGCACACATCCTCTGAATACTATATCTCATGGAATACTATATCATGAACACTATATCAGATTTTTCAGAGGCTGTCTTCTTTTCCCTGTAGTCCTAAGAAGCATTCTCTCAGTTGACGGCTTTCTCTATTTCCATAGTTCTTTAAACATCGTTAGTCAAAACTCACAGGTTCCTGAAGGGCAATGTGTAGATTATGTATTCATCGTGTCCTAATTGTAAGTCTCAATGTACACACCACCCAAGCAGCAACAAATCTAAGTCTTAAAAATAATACTTTGCATAATTAGCTGACAGGAAGGCCTGAGCTATTATTTAAGTTCATACATAACATTAGATCATCAAACCTTAATTTATGCTCTGCTCTTTCCAGAATGATTGAGCTGTTTGGGGGTTTTATTTATGACACATGCTTAGATTCATTTTGCAAGGCTGATAATGTTGAGATAATGTGAATTTATAGTTAGCTCTGACAAGAGGCCATAAAACAAATGGCTGGATATTTTCTCTGTTGCCACAGGCTCAATTTGTAACATAAAGTACTTAATAATTGTTATTAATGAACACGCTGTGATTGGTATATAGACACAGCTGGAAATCACATCTGTTAGGAGGCAAGCCTGGGGTTGAGTAAAGTGCAAACTCTACAAGGAACTCACAGCTACAAAAGGAAATGACATCATAGGGGCACAGGAAGTACCCAGAGATGTTAATTGCACTTGATAGAAGATACTTAGGACAAAGTGCTACAACTATTTGATTCTTTTTATTTTATACCACATAACTCCTGTTTCTTATTATGATCCAAAGTCCTAGATCAAATCATTAATTAAATACTAATTATGTTTACAGCTAATATTTTAGATAGAAGTAAATAAAAACACACCAAATTCAGATAGCCAATTTATGTTCTGAACTTAGCTTCTGTGCTTCGTCTTGGCATTCCCTTGTCCCTTGAAGTTGTTAGCTTTGCCTTTGTTCTTTCAAACATGTGGTTTTTCTGCCTGTGTACATTTCCCTTACCTCTGTCTGAGGCCACTTTCCTCCAAGTATTTAAAACAAGGAATGAACAGTTTCTTAAGTTATGTACATGATCTTTTTGTCCCCATTCCCATTTCAATTCTTCTATTTAACTACCTACAGCTACTCTATTACATTTGTTGTACCATTTGTTGATATGTGTTCCCTTGCAATATATTTTGTTCTATACGTGTATTAATGGAAATAATTGTAGTTTATTTGTCTTTGTTTGGATTTCTATTGCTGCAACATAACACCATGACCAAAAAGGTGGCTGGGGGAGGAAAGGGTTTATTTGGCTTACACCTCCACATTGCTGTTCATCATTGAAGGAAGTCAGGACAGGAACTCAAACAGGGTGGGAACCTGGAGGTAGCAGCTGATTCAGAAGCCATGGAGGGTTGCTGCTTAGGGGCTTGCTCCTCATGGCATGCTCAACTTGCTTTCTTATAGAACCCAGGACCAGCAACCCACAAATGACTCCACCCAGAATGGACTGGTCCCTGTTCAATCAATCACTAATTAAGAAAATGCCCACAGCCTGATCTTATATAGTCATTTTTTCAGTTGAGGTTTCCTCCTTTCAGATGACTATAGTTTGTATCAAGTTGGCATAAATCTAGCCAGCACAGCTATACATCTTATTTATTTCATTTACTTAGCACTTGAGAACCAGCCTTGGTGTTCTGTGAACTTCTAGTTCTTCTGCTTTGTTTGTTTGGAGAGAGAGTTTCACTATGCATCCCCGGCTGGTCTGAAACTCATAGAGATATGAGTCTCTACCTCCTGAGTGCTGGAAGTAAAGTTGTGTGCAGTGTGCTACCAGCCCTGGTTTAGTTCATCCTTCCTTAAGACTTCCACAAACTTCACAGGTCCCCACCAAACCCCTTGTATGTGTTTTCCCAGTCAGTGATGAACCATTTACCATAAATGAGACTACAAAGGATACTCTTGTGTAGGACATTTCTGTGTTGGGCCCTATTTGGCCCTGTTTTGGGCCTTGAGGACAAACCCGAGCCTGGCTCGAGTTTTGTAAACTGTCTCAGTCACTTCTGTATTGGAGTGACTCAGCACGACCTGCTTAAGCCTGCCTTTGCCTAGCTACTGCTGACTTAGAATCACTTTGTTGGCTCTGTCAGTCACCCTATACCCTTCCTCAACTTTCCCCTCCCCCTAGGTCATCTCATCTCAGCAAAAAGCCCCACCTCCTCTCTCAGCCCTTTATAAACAAAAAAAGATGGAAACAATTAAAAGTTCCTGCTTTGATAGACTCTGGGCTTGGGGTGGCTATTCTCTGGAAGGCAGGAGATCTGAGGAGACTGGGAGAGATTCGGCTGGACTAGGTTCTCTCCTCTCAGCCTGGACCTGCCAGCACAGAGCCGTCACTGGACTTTTGGGAGAAATTATTTTTTTTTAAGATTTACTTATTTTTATGTATATGAGTACACTGTAGCTGTCTTCAGACACACCAGAAGAGAGCATCAGATCCCATTACAAGATGGTTGTGAGCTACCATGTTGTTGCTGGGAATTGAACTCAGGACCTCTGGAAGAGCAGTCAGTGCTTTTAACCGCTGAGCCATCTCTCCAGCCTATGGGAGAAATTTTTTATGCTTAATTAGTGACTCATAAATCACATGCAGCCCTGCCTTGTGTGAGTGCCCACCGAAAGCTCTCAGGACTGTGTGCACTGCTGGCGTGTGTGCCTTTTATTCCCATGTGTTTCCCCCTCCCCCCACAACTGGAAATACTGAATTCTGCCTTTTAACTGAATTTACAAGGAGAAGATAATGTTATTATTTTCATTTGCTTCTCTGGTGTGTAATCACAGAATGGCTCTTAATTCTTGTTTGCTCCTGGGGCTTGTTCTATTTTAATTGCTTATTTATATTTTGCCCAGATTTTTTTTTCCCTCTCGGGATATCTGTCTCTTGTTGACTTAAAAGAGTTCCATGTGTACTTGTAAATTGTCATTTTAGATATCACAAATATTTTCTTACAACCTGCCAGTGCTGTTAACTTTAATGTATTATCCATTAATCAGGCATAGTCATTTTTGATGGTATCATATTTAACACATTATAATTTAGGATTGATTCTTTTAAAGTATTTAAAAGGATGTCTCTAGATCACAGTTACATATTCTGATATATTTCTTTTTATTCTATTTCATCTTTTGTTAAGTAAAAATTCTGGATTCTTCCTTTGTATGCGATGCTGATCAGAGCCTCAGACTAACTTTCTTTCCCAGAAAACATGCTCAATTCCGTCTCCTTGGATCCTGGGTGCTATATTTATATAATTATCATGAGTCAAATTCCTATTTCAGGCCAAAGCCTCACAATGGCTTAGAAGAACACATATCCTCATGTTTTCACCCTTACTATTTCACTGTAATCCTGTATGGTCCTGAGACATGACCACCATGCTCCTGCATGGCTTTTGAATCTACTTTTTTTTTTCTTTTAATGAACTTCAAGTGCTTACCCTGGGTACCCATGTGGTTCCCTCTCAGACCTCTTTCTCTGAGGCCTATTCAATATTCTCCCCTTCCACTTCTGATTCTCCCTATCTTGGTCTCTTCTTTAATTTATTCCTTAGGTCTATCCCCTTCTAATGGTGTTATAATTTACTTATTTCATTGGGAGCAGAACCTTCAAAATGGGAGAAGTACCTGCCTGTTTTCTTTGTTATGCATTTTCTGGCAAGTGCCCAGAAAAGTCAGACAGAAGACATATTTTGGAGGTGCTAGAGAGATGTCTCAGAGATTAAGAGTGATAACTGTTCTTTTAGGGATCCCGAGTTCAATTCTCACCAACCACATGGTGGTTTGTAAGTATCTATAATGAGATCTGGTGCCCTTTGTGGTATGCAGGCACAACTCTGGAACACTGGAATATGTGTGTGTGGTGTGTGTGTGTGTGTGTATCATATGTATATATTAAGTGATTGACCAGAGTCAGACAGAATAATTTGCTTCTTTTAATGTAGGTTAGAAACTAAGCTGGGCTTTGTAAGTCTCCGTTGCAACATTTAAGTGTGAGCTGTCATTCTTCTCAGAAGCAAGCTGACTGGGTCCACTAAACCCACCTGAAGATAGCTTTTAAATGTGTATTCTAAAGCTAATCATAGCCCTAAACTGCAGGATATCTCCACGTGTCCTATTCCTGTGTTGTACAAGTGAACTCTGGGTCAAGTGTCAGTGTGAGGTGCTTTCCTGGAAAGACTGGGAGAGCCGTACAAGGAACATCACTGGGACAGGTGAAAGCTCAGGCCCCTGACAGAAGCTTCATTCTATATCTTAAAAAGATCTTAAAAATGCTGATTAGATGAATAATAAATGAGCATTGTAATAAATTCCATTAGTTTATTAAATATTCAGAAGGAAGAAAAGGTCACACTGAGACATCTTCTGTTAACATTTTGGTTGCTGCCTCCACACTCATTTCACTTCCCATTATGTGCTGCTACATGTTATTTTAAAGAAGTGATCATGTTCATGTTTTTATTGTGGAGATATTTTACGTCCTTTCTCCCTGCATTCTCTCTTTCAGCCTTGCACGTGATCCCTGCAAATATCAGCGTGAAGCATCCCATCCATGTGTAACCTTCTCCATAAGCAAACATAACAATTGCCAAGTTTTAGTGGTGTGTGTGTGTTTACCCTTCTTGTATTTCTTTAACCATTTTAGTTGTATTCAGTGAATTCATGTTCGTGTGGTACTGCGAACTAAATGTAAGGCCTTTGGCGTGAAATCCAAGCACTTCACCACTGAGCTCTGCATGCATAAGTTATAAGTTAATTCTTTTTAAATTATGTATGGGGTGTTTGGGCAATTATTTCTCAAGTACATTTTTATTCATTTATTGCTTTTCCTTTTAGTCTGTTTCTTTAGACAAATATTAAATTCCTAAATATTTTCCCACAGGTAATTTGGGTTGTTCTTCTCAGTTTTTCTTGTTCCTTAGATTAAATATATTTATTATTTCTGTTGTTAAACTAATTGACCCTTTCTTCTTCTTTGTTTTAATATTAAGATCACCTAGTGTTCTGTTATTATTTCTCCAGAAATTGTACACCTTAATTCTAGATTTCCCATTTTGTGCTGTTCATATTATCTATTTCTATATTGCAATTTCTTATCTGTTTACTTATGATGCTCATCTTTTTCTTTAAATTTTAAAAAATCTTGTTACCCACTTGTAATATATAGTCATCTTGGTTCTATTTCTGTTTATTTATTTTTTAAAATAACATTGGATCTTGTTTACTGTCTCTTTCCAAGTTTAATAAATTTTTATTAGAATTTGAATACTGAGCATGCTATGGTATAACTACTCTATATTATTTTATATTTTTCTTCAGAGTAATTATTCATGTTTAGTGGCAAGTTATTTTGTATCTGTTCCTTGTGCTGGAGTACATTTATTCTGAGAGGTTCCCTTTATTTCCAAATACAGTAATCCTAGGTGTTTCTAAATTCTTCTAATATAGTGTAATTCAAACTTTTAATTTAATTTATTTATTTTGTTTGTTTGTTTTTTGTTTTTTGTTTTTCAAGACAGGGTTTCTCTGTGTAGCCTTGGCTGTCCTGGAACTCACTTTGTAGACCAGGCTGGCCTCGAACTCAGAAATCCGCCTGCCTCTGCCTCCCAAGTGCTGGGATTAAAGGCGTGCGCCACCACCGCCCGTTAATTTAATTTTTATTAAATGTAAAATTACTTAATTTGATATCCCTTAAAAGGAGCAACAGTGAATGCCTCTGGTTTCTATTTAGCTGTTACTTCCAATGGGCATTTTTAAATTGAGAATTACATATATGTATATACCATGTTTTGATCAAATCCATCCTTCATCCCATGTTCTCTAACACCTTTCCTATTCCTTCTCCACTTCCCCCTCCAACTTCAAGTGTTCTCTCTCTCTCCTTCTCCCACCTCTATCCTTTGTGAAACCCACCAGGCTATTTAGTGCTGTACGCACATGGAAATAGGACCATCCTACTGGAATATGGGTAACTTGTCAGAGCCCACATCGCTGAAGAAAACTTATGTTTCTTCATCCAGTAACCATCAATTGCAGATAGCTTCTCAGCCAGTGGTAAGACTTCATGAACCTCCACATCCATATTGAGAATTCTATGGGCTTGACTGCATTTTGTGTAAGCAGTCATAATCAATTTCAGTTTATGTGTACACTGGCCCTGTTGTGTTACCGAATACTGTTTTTATGCTGATGTCTACTACCTCTGGTTCTTATTCTCTTTCTGTTCCCTCTTCTGATAATCTCTGCACCTTGGGGTAGGGAGGGTATGGTGAATGTAATCTATACTTTCCATTTAGAGCTTAACATTCCATGATGTCTTATTTGCTGTATCCACATGCAGCAAGTTGTGGATTTCTGTATTAATCATTATCTATTGCAAAAAGAACTTTTCTCTCTGATGAGGGCTGAGAGATACATTAATCTATAAGTGTAAAAATAAGCTCTTAGGAGTCAGTTTAATATGTGTCCATGTAGTAGAGTAATTGTGTACTAGGTTCACTACAGCTATGACAAGCATGCTACTGTCATTTTCCTTGCTTTCCCTCCAGAGTTTGACAGTAAATTCCCATTTCTAAAGATACCACATTCTCGAGTCATAGGACATAGTGAAGTCAAGCTGGTATGACTGGGAAGTTATATCCCTATGGCTAGCTGTTTTTTTTTCCTTGTATTGGGAGATTCTGTTTGTGTTACAGGGGAAGAAAAGTATTTATCAATCATCCTATCTGTGAACCATGTGAACTATAACAGTGCCAGGTCCAAGAGTGCAATAGTGGCACAAAATGTTAGAAGTAACCAACCATCTTCTGATTGGACTTGAATACCTCTTCAGCTGAACTGCTCAGTGCTTCTTCATGAATGTGAAATTCATGACTCAGCATGCACAAGTTTGGGGATTTCTTTGATTTTTCTTCATTTCTAAACTTCTATTTTAAATTTTCAGCTTCTTCAGAAATTTTTGATTCCCACCTGGGTCTTCAAGGTGAAAAGACTATGATTCTCTGCTTGGACTCTAGGTAATGCATACACATGACCTCAGTATATGTAGGGAAAAGTAGAGTCATAACGGCAAATGTATATGTTAACCTGGCTGACTGGCTATACTACCCAACAATTCAATCAAATACATTAGTAAGGTTTGCTGTAGAGAGAGAATGTAAATGTGGTTACTATCTACAGCCAATTCTACTTAATCTTATGTATGAGATTATTCTCTGTGCTATGGTAAGCCTTGTTTGATCAGATGAAAAGCCTTTAGAACAGAGGTTTCCATGAACAGGAAGTTCTGTCTTAAGACGAATATTAACTCCTGACTGCGGGGTTTCAGGCCTGTAAAATCTTACAGTTATGTGGCCCAGATGTCATTAAAATGTCATATAACTTTACTTACATTCATAAAATTATTTTTATATGATTTAGTTGATAATAGTATGAATAAATGTGTGTGTGTTAGTTCTGTCTCTCTTAAGAACCCTGATAGATATGCCACTTAATCTTAATTTTTGTCTGCTTTTGTATCTTTTTATGCCATAAATTACATATATATATATATATATATACACACACACACATATTCTAGACTATATAGCTGTAACTACATGGTACTATGTGAGGGGTATTATTGTGCTTTAAGTTTAAATTACCGTACTTATGACATCTATAAAAGAAAAATGCCTATAACCTGTAAGTTCCACTTGCCCAAGGACAGATAAGTTCCTAGAATGCTAAAGCCTATTATTCATATAAGATAATAACCCATGGGTTTTTAGTTCTGTAAACACTCTTGGTTGCCCCAACTACACAGAATATGCTTGATTACACATAGGTAGGGAATATGTAGGCAGGAAGTACATTAGGATGTTTGCTTGCCTCTCATTGGATGCATATGGTTAGTATGAAGCCTTGTGGGTCTTTCCTTTATAAGCCTCGAGCTAATGTAATTTAGTTCTATTATCTGGAAATTCCAAATATGGACCTGGCCAGGAGCCATCATCCTGGCTAGCATTTAATAAAGCTTGCTTCAAATTTGGTTCAAAAATTTATTTTCTGGAGACCTCAAATTCTAAAGCTGGACTTTTTTGCCATGGCTCTGAGGCTAAAGGGACCTCAGGAGGTGCGCACTTTGAGAAAGTCAAAGGCTCTGAGGCATACTTTTGCTTTTGTGGACTACCAGAGCGAAATGCCATGCTTTAAAAAGCAGCAAGCATGTAGTAAGTCATAGTAATTTTCTGTGACATCTGTCTTTGTTGTGACCCTGTTCTGGGATGCAGAGGGGTTTGATGGGACCCAATCGTCATTAATACAGGGCAAAAAACCAAGACATTGCATGGCCCATCTGTGGTTCTTGGTCTGGTCCTGTGTCTTGTTTGTCTTGTCTTTGCAGAAGTTTTGTTGTAAACATGGAAGCCAAGAGGGAAATGAAAGGGTTAGAGTTAACTGGATGTATGAACAATGATAGCTACCACGTGTTTTGTTTCTGACTAGTTTCCTTTGTGCATGTAAACTTTATGTGTTCCTGGTTCATTGTTTGTGTGTTTGTTG
>NW_022196906.1:24334469-24350789 GCF_008632895.1 Mastomys coucha | reverse complement strand
TTGCCACCACTAACACTATTTGCCATGGCTGCTTTGATGGCCAGAGCTTTCTTATCTTTGAGCTTTCCGACCATTAGATTCAGTTTAGCATGGATTAAAAAGTCTTTTGGGTGTAGATAATATTAAAGTTGTTTTATGTGATTCTACTTTATTGAAAAAGGTTCTGGAGTTGGGTTATTCCTCTCCCTCCTCTAGACCCAAGCATGCTTGTTTGCCCACCAAATGTTCTGTGTCAGATGGGCCACCTAATTTTGTGACAGGGAAAAGAGAGCAAAGCAGAACAGATAAAAAAGAAGTAAATTGGACTATTAGTTTAACTTGAGTGCCTAAAACTTTTGCTAAGGTGTAGATCTAATCTTAAGATCTATAAGACTTTTATGAACTTTCTGTACCTCAAGATTTGTAAATTTGGGCTGGAGAGGTGGCTCAGGGGTTAAGAGCACTGTCTGCTTGCTCTTCCAGAAGTCCTGAGTTCAACTTTCAGCAACCACATGGTGGCTCACAACCATCTGTAATGATATCTGGGGCCCTTTTCTGGTGTGTCTGAAGACAGCTATAGTGTACTTATATAAATGAAGTAAATCTTAGAAAAAAAAAAGATTTGTAAATGTAATGGATATGGTTAAAAATTTGTGAAAAGTTGAAACTTGTAACACAGGGAGTTAATAATTAAAAATGTATACATAGGCAATCTTAAAGGAACCATGTGACATGACACAATCTTGGGATATAAACAAGATGTGGCTTGCTTTCATCTTAGCTGCTCTTCTCCATTTGGATGAGGGTAGCCATGGGGCTGGCAGCCATCTTTGCTAGGATCAGAGAGAATAGTGCAATGTGAGTTTACTACCATTATGACTTAAGGTGATTACCTGGTATACATCACTGGAGGGGGCAACAACAGATATCCAAGATATTTTGGATTAGGATGGATTTTTTTGTATGATAATTTTTGTCCTGAAAACATAGTGATAAAGAACAGGGTTTATAAAAGGATTTAAAAAACAATACCTGTTTAATATTGTATTAAAGCCTCAACATCATGTGTTCATATACAAGAATGTATCTTGTGTTTGTAGCTGAACTTTGTAACATGAGAGTCACCCAGGTGGTACTGGTTTTAAAGATATTAAGGAGTCATAGAGAATAGCTGAGACTTGGCACTGAATGGCAGGGCTGGAGTTCCTGATGAGAGTCCAGGAGAGGAACTCCAGCAGTTTTGGAGATACAGATGCATGTGATGGCCACCATGAACGGTATCCACAATGAAATGGAACCAGCTGGGACCTAAAAAACAGGCTGTATGTGCTGCTGTAGGCAGAGCCAGAGAGATTACCTGAGTTCCTGAAGAAACTCAGAGGATTATATGTGAACCCCAGATGTTGAGCACTGAACTGTTTACACTGGTGGATTTTAGTTTTTGCTTTGTCCAGAAGAAAGAGCTGTGCCCAGTTTCTTCCCTCTTAAAATAAAAAAAAAATGCTTAATTTATTTTTTTGATATTCTAAGAGCCCGCAGTTGAGAGATTTTTAAACATGTTTAAAAGGAAATTTTTTGACATAAAAATATTTTTAAACTGGGTATTTTCTTTAAATTTATAAGGAGTTCTCTTTTTGTGAAGAGACACCATGACCACAGAAACTCTTATAAAAAAGTTTAATTGGGGTGGCTTAGAGTTCAGATGTTTATTCTATTATCATCATGAGAGAAAGCATGGGGCTTGCAGACAGGCATGGTACTTGAGAAGTAACTGAGAATTCTAATGGTGTATTTTCAGGAAATAGGAATAGAGTATGCCACTGGGCATGCCTTGAGCATCTGAGACCTCCAACCCTGCCCTCAGTGCCACACCTACTCCAACAAGGCCATACCTCCTAACAGTGCCATTTTCTATGGGTCATTTCTATTCAAACCACTACAAAGGCTATGGGACACTTTAGATTTATAAAATGTGTTATATTATGATGTATTTATTCATATGTTGTCCTTTAAAAGCAAATAAATAGCCGGGCAGTGGTGGCGCATGCTTATAATCCCAGCACTTGGGAGGCAGAGGCAGGCAGATTTTTGAGTTCAAGGCCAGCCTGGTCTATAGAGTGAGTTCTAGGACAGCCAGGGCTACACAGAGAAACCCTGTCTCGAAAAACAAAACAAAACAACAACAACAACAAAAAGTAAATAAATAAATAAATAAATAGGGCATAGTGTTGAACATCAACACTGTAGACCAGAAACTGGTATATTCCAATCTTATGATGCAGCAAGATAACTACCTATACAGTCTGACATAGAATGTCAATCCTAACCACAGGTCTATTCAGGCTAACAGTGGCTGACTTAATAATGTATGTCTAGCTTCCTTGTCTTTGCTAGTTTTCTTAAGCTTTAGCTATTTTGATACACTGAGTCATATAAGAATGTGATATTTGTTAATGGTACAATATGTATCAGGGACAAACATGTAAATCCTAATCTTATAAAAAGCTACAAACATTGTAAACTGTTAAAGACTTTTAAGACATTCAAGTCACTTTATACGTGCCCAAGTTCTTTAATGTGTTCAGAACTATGCTCATAGTCATACTAAATCCAAATGTAATTAATTATATGAATAAGCTTTATTAGCCTCTTGTATATGTTTTCAAGTTTAAATCTAAAGCAAAGAATAAAATACAAGCAATATTATTTAAAATCAGGTATAGTTAATAGATAACCCTCAAACCTTTTTAGAGATCTGCTGATTATGAAGTTTAAAATGTTTAATGAAAAAAGATCCAGGTATAACTTTTTACTATTCCTTTATTTAAAGATCCTGCTTTGCAGTGACTGCTCTCAGTAATCAACCACTTATATATAATAGTAAATAATTATATTTTAAAAGATTTAAGGCTTATATTAGTTGTAAAGTTCTAAAAGTAATTTAAGGAATATAAATACAAGTTGTAAACATCTGAGGATATGAAAGCTTAGTAACTTGTGAGGGTCTGAGAAAGTGATTTAAGGTTTATAAAATATAAAAAATGTTTCAGATTTCTTTCTCCTTCTATGCTACTGTTACACTAACATTTCAAAATTTCAGAGTTTTAACATTGATCAATGGAGTTTTGATAAGCTGATAATGCATTGACTACTATTATCAGTCACAAGCTCAATATTTTAAACTTCCATTGGTTGTCTTCTAGGTAATAGACATAAAAGTGCTTCTCATCATGCTAAAAATATCTCTGTCTAATTTATATCTGGAGGAGAAAAGATTGTGTCTGCTTTTTAACCCAAAGCCATAGCTTTGTACATCTCCAGGTACTTACAGATACCAGTTAGCTGATTTTTCTACAATGTGGATTTCATTACATATTACAAATAGTAGGAATGTTAATATACCTACATTTTTTATCTTTTTATAAGCTTAAAAATTCACATAAGCTTCATGGAGTCAGAGGAGTCATAAGAACCTCTTACAGGTTAATGGACTCCACATAAGTAATCCTGTCAATCAATAGCACAAGTGTCTCTACCTACCTATTTCTGAGGGTATTTCTATCTTGAGTCCCCCAGACTTGAGACTCCTCCCCTCCCTTAACTCTCAGGACCATGGGACTGAGAGTTCCAAGTGTAAGATTTTTCTTTAAGTTTCTTAACTTTAACTTTTGTCCTTAGTCTATATTTGTCCTATCAGATTTTCACTGAGCTGAGAGATACAATCCAAAAATCAGCTGTGGATTTCGACTGCTCCAAACAGCTATGAGCCCTGAACTTGCTGAAAGCTGATGTGAACTTGTCTAGCTGATGTGATTGCTCCCTGGACAGGAAAAATCTGGACAGCAGACTCTTCTAATGAATGTCCACTCATGAATCCCCTCCTGGCCTCTGACAAACATTCCAGCCTTCCTGGGCTCTGAGAGTAACATACTAATTTGAGCAGGAAGTAGTTACAGAAGTTAATAGACCACCTCTTATCCTCAACAAAAGACTGAACTGTTAGATCAAAAGGAAACTTTCCCCCAAAGGGTACAAAATGGCTATTTATATTGCTTATTGGCATATCAGGAAAGGTACCTGTTAAAACCAAGTAAACCCAGATCCATCAACAATAGATTCATTAGCTGAAATATTTCTACAGCAGTATAGGGAGCTTAAACCGATTTATGTAAAACGAAGTGGTTATTGTGTGCCTTTCAGAGAAAATTGTTGTTTCTATGCAAACCACTCTGGAATCATTAGAGATAAATTGACTGTACTCTGGGAAAAACAAAACAAAACAATAAAGCAACAAACAAACAAAATTTCAAAAAAAGAGGATCCAAGACGAAATAAGTGACTGGTCCCCATTTCCATTAGTTAGTGACTCTGATGTTAGCCTTCACAGGGACTTTGGCCCTTTTTTAAAATTCGAATTATTGTTGGCCATTGCATCATTTATACCTTAACACAAACTTCCGTCTGGGTACCATTAAGCTGATGGTTATTAGGTTTCAATATAAACAGATACTGACCACAGAGTCAAGAATTTGACTCAGTATCCAACTCACAGGCAAATGTAAGGAGTGATGCTATGTTTTAAACTTAAATTACTGTATTTACAAGATCTATAAAACAAAAAATGTCTCTACTTTCCCAAAGATAGATACCTTTCTGAAATGCTGGGGGCTTATAAGATAACAAGCCACATGTGTTTGCTTCTGTAAACATGCTTGGTTGCCCCAACTGCTGTCTCAGTCCTCTCATAACTTTTCCTTCTTATTTTTTTAAATTGTTTTTACTAGTTC
This sequence comes from Mastomys coucha, assembly GCF_008632895.1. Lineage (NCBI taxonomy): Eukaryota > Metazoa > Chordata > Mammalia > Rodentia > Muridae > Mastomys > Mastomys coucha. The sequence goes on along the minus strand of NW_022196906.1, from coordinate 24,346,023 downwards.
ATTTATTATCTTTATATAATTTGCCCAATCTCTTCCTAGACAGCCTAAATCTTGAGTAAATATAAACACATGTGAAATGAATCATCTAGTGCAACAGGAAAATTACATTAGACTATGTTATTTCCAAGTAGAGAGAGCTGTAACCTATGGAACATGTCCTATTCAGATATCACACTACTAATCCATGCACATTATACTAAGGGCTTTACCTGAGTTGTTTCATTCCACCTTTGAAACTGTATGATGTTCTTACCTCTAATTCAATCCTGAAACAGGTAACTCACAAAAAGACCAAGGTTGCTTTGATTTTAACCACTATGACAAAATGCCATTGAGCCTGGAAAACAAGCTAAATTGTGGCAGCTTGAATTTGGGACTCTACACACAGAACAAAAAAAAAAAAAAAAAAAAAAAAAAAAAAAAAAAAAAAAAAACAAAAACCAAGAACTGTTTGAATGAACAAAGAAAGTAAGCAAGCTTTGTTCCAAAAAAAAAAAAAATGCTATCCCAGCAGGGAGTTGTAAGCGCGTCTTTAATCCCAGTATTTGGGATGAAAGTTTGAGGCTAATCTGGTCTACATGAGTTTTAGGACAGCCAAAGGTACATTTTTTTGAAGCACTATCTAACAAATAGAGCATTCCACCACTCACACTGGGTAGCCTTTCTTATTCACCAATAACTAAGGAGCTGCTTTTTATCAAGAGAATTACAGGTTAATCCATTTCTGTCAAAAGTCTTCATAAAGTATTCCACTGTCTTCAGGGCTTCATGTTGTAAAAAACCAAAAAATCCTTTGCCTATTTTTTTCTCTGTGTAGGCAACTTGTCTTCAGTGGGTCTCGATCTGGCCTGGGATTCAATACGCTTTTTCAATATTAAGATGCATTTTCTTATCATAATTTATTTATTACTGGCTTCTTTATCAGTTCTTCTATCTTTTCCATCTGAAACTCCTATAATGTTTACATTTTTAAAAATAATATTGGCACTCTTAGATTTACCTCATTCTTTAGTATTTCCACATCTTGTTTTTAAACTTTTGTTGCATTATGATGTGAAAAGTTACATGATTTCAATTTATCTGAATTTGTTAACATTTAAAAATATATTTTAAGTAAATAGAATTAAATCACATTCTTGTTTCCCTTTTGTACCACCGCTTCTCCCAGAGACCCCCCTTCAATACCTACAATATCTTTTTTGTTATATTCCTTAAAATTTATAAAATATTATAATAATAAAAATAAGTATAAAAGTAGTTTGATATAAAACAGCAATCCATTTAACAGTCTTATGTAGATGCTCGTCTACAGCAATAGTGAAAATACATTTTTCTCAATATAAATTTTAAATAACTCCAAACATATTAACTGTATATTTCAAAATACGACATCACTACTAGTATTTTCTTAAATGAACATAAATATATAAAGTCTTTTTGTTTGTTTTGTATTTAGTAGAGTTTAACATCTTGGCAAACAGTGAAGTCTGTTTCACAAGGTTTTAGAGATATCAAGGACTCTATTGGACCTGTGTGAGAGACCATTATGTTACATTCTAGTAAAGAATATGGCTACATTCTGCTCATCCCCTGAGAACTTGAATGAGGATAGATTTAAAAGATAATGGACTAATCACTTTGTCAGAAGACGTTTCAAGATGAGAGCATTTGGACTGTGGAAAGGCTACTGCTCACTGCTCATATCTAGGTTTATAGAGAGAACAATAGCTAAGCAGAAAGGTGTATAAAAAGCGACATTTAGTAGGGGAAAAGAATGAGTTTGAAGTTGTACAGGAAAAGGCTGAGAAAGCAGCTGTAATTGTTAAAGAGATTAGCTACATCAAAGAGAAACCTCTTGCTCTGAATTGGGACAATAGGAACTGTTCCTCCAGGACAAGATCAAGGGATCATCAAGGGCTCCAGCTTGTGAAAATGAAAATGTATTGAAGAGAGTGTATCCAGACCCACTGGGTGGAAGTGGTTCCCAGCACAAAACCAACCACTTGGGGGAAGTGTTTCACCAGCACCAACACTTGTGGGAAGTGGGAGTAAGTAAGTGTCTATGTGGATGGGTGATAGTGGTGATACAGTGCAGTCTAAATGGGCCAGACTACATCTTCAGCTTACAATAGAATCTGGCAGCGTTTTTAATGAAGCACTGGCTTGGCAGTGCTACAACGAAATTTGTTCCAATGTTTCAATGTGTGGCAGGTCACAGTCTCTCTGAGTGTTAATCCAACAGATGTGAGTAGACAGACCACCCACCCAAATCATCATGGTCAAGTTAAAGCAAACTTTATGCATGCACTCTCCCTCTAAAGGTGAGCTTCAAGAGATCAGCACTGGACATGGGAGAAATAAGGTTTTCATAGCTCAAGGGTAGGGGGTTTCCAAACGTGGGATTTGGTAGGCAAATAAGCAGAGTTATGGATGCAGAATATAAGCATAATAAATTGGTCATACAATGAAACAAAGACATGGTTGTGAGGTGGTCATAGCAACGTCTCAAGACAGTGGCCTGGATTCCATATAGGCAGTACATAATCATCTATAGTCAAGGTTATAGGAGGGGCATAGATTATCCTTTAACAAACAGATTTAATCATAAGCAGAAATGAATCTAGTTTGATTTTGTTATTAGATAGCTTTTAAGCCCAAGATAGAGACAGACTGGTTTATCACAAGGAGACTCTGAGAGCCCATTTACTTGGCTCTGCAGGTGAAATCTAAGTTGAAATGGAGACACAAGGATGTTGGAGATGTCAAGACCATACGATATTGATTGAGGAAAGCTATAGGCATGCAGTGGAGCTGGCTTAAGAGAGGAGATATATGTACTGCAGATAGTAGATCTGGATTTGTGGGACTACCCAAGGCCATTAGATCCAAGATGATTCTTTCGTGAACCAAGGAGGACAGGCATAGAGTGAAGAGTTCTCTCTCTGGGCTTAGCCTTGTTTTGGCTCTATCATTTCCTTCCTTCATTTTGATCTGCGAATATTTACTCTGTAGTACTCTGTATTAGAATTTTGCAACTTGTGCTCACAGTTAAGAGACTGCCTTGAGTCTCAAAAAGAGACTTTGTTTTTCAACAGTGTTGGGATTATTAAGACTATGAGGCCTTTTAGAGATGAACTAAAGGTATTTTGCATTATGAGATGAAGATGAAACCTTAGAGCAGGTTCTCAACCTGCGCAATCCCTTTAGCAAACCTCTATCTCCAAAGAAATTTACATTATGATTCATTACAGTAGCAAAATTACAGTTATGAGGTAGTAACAAAAATAATTTTATGATGGTAGTTTACCACAACATGAGGAACTGTATTAAAGGGTTGCAGTATTATGATGGCTGAAAACCACTGCTTTAGATAACAGAATTTAAATGGATGTGTTTGAGGAACAAGTAGACAAAGGCAGAGTTGTGATGGCTGATTTTTACTGCTAACTTGATGGGATTTAGAATCATGATGTGAACACATCTTTGGGTGTGTCTATCAGGATGTTTCCAGAAGTGTTTTAAGAGACCAGGAAAATCCCTCCCAAAATATAGTCAATACCAAGACTGGATAGGACCTAGGGGAAAACAACAACAACAACAAAGGGAGCTAGGTATCAGCTTTCATTTCTGATTCACAAGTACAGACACCTGCTTGGCTGCCCCACCAGTTGGTCTCTATCTCCTGATGAGCACATCCACCAGCTTTGTCCATAATTGTGCTTTTCTGTCAGTACTTTGTTACATCAAAGAGAAAGTGAACGGATATGGATACTTGCCATTTCTTAAATTTAATTTTATTACTTTTGGTGATGGTTATAGAGTCTCTCTCTCTCTCTCTCTCTTTCTCTCTGTTTCTCTCTTCCTCCCTCCATTCCCCTCTTCATTCCCTTCCTTTCTCTTTCTCTCCCTCTTGCTGTGAGTTTAATTGTGTTGGTCTCTCTAGGTGTGCCTCTTCCACACTGTTAATCTTCATTTCATTTTGCTTCCTATTTCATTAGCTTTTGATTTTTATAATGCCCTTATTCCAATTTCGTTTGTATTTATTCTGATCTTGTTTTCTTAATTTGTTAAGATGGATCCTTATTTTTATATTTTTAGTCTTTATTTCTACCACCAGGATTTAGGGCCACAAATGTATTCCAAGTATTACCTTTGCTGTATCTTTCACATTTTAACTTGAAGTACTTTTATTTGTTTTAGTTAAGGACTTTTAGGTTTCCATTAAAATCTTGTTTCTTAATCTTTGAGTTATTTAGAAGTGTTTTATTTTGCAATCTCAATTGTTTTCTTTTGTTTATTGATCTCCATGAGTACCTTCTTTTCACTTAAAAGGGAGTGATTTTTTTTTTATTGCTACTGATTTCTTGAAATTTGTTGAGTCTTATTTAATGGCTTAGTATACTGAGAATTTTAGTAAATGCTCCATGTGAATTTTAAAAGTTCTAGTGTAATTATTGTTGGTTTTTTTTTTTTTGTGGATAACCAGTATCAAGGCACTGCCTTCTATACAAGAGTTTTGGTAGCTTTAAGAGGTCAATCCAGAAGTTTGTAGGTGATTCTGGAATTGTTTATTTTATTATTAATCAGGATGTCTGGAGAATGAGATTTCTATCCACAGGCAAATGTGTTGACAACAAACCTCAAATTTAGGCAGAATTAGCCATCTACTCTTAGAGCATAATGTACTGAGGTGGTCTTCTTTGAAGTAAATGCAAGAGTCAAATGTCTTTTATAGACATTATATCAGATTACATGGTCCCTGCCAGAAGCCTGGTTCTACAAGAAAGAGAACAGGGACACTCTGATAACTTATACTGTAAGTTTTCTTTCTTTGATGAAAATCAATTTACTCCCCTGGGGAGGAGTGTTAAGTTTGGAAGAAGAGCTACAGCATCACCCCAATGGCCACCACACCAAAGTTAAACCTTGTGTCTTCTATATATTCATTAAATGATGCTTGCTAATCACAGTGATCAAGTTGTTATAAGCCTCATTTCATGCTAGCTGTGCAAAATATATAAAATGCATCTATAATATTTTAAAAATAGATATACAGAGCACCATATTATCCAAGAGTGTTCACTTTTTACTTACAGATTTTAATTTGTTTATGAAACACATGCTTTCTCTTCAGAGATAATAGCTTCTGTTGTATTTTCCTAATTTAATTGCTCTAATAATTTCATTTTTTAGTCCTCTTTATTAACAGGATTTTCACTGTACATCTTCTCCTGCGTACAGCTTTACCTTGCCTCATGGTTTTCCCTTTCATTTTTTGTCTTTGTTTTCCCCTACTTTATTTTGGTCGGATGCATCTTTTTTGTTTGTTTGTTTGTTTGTTTGTGGTTTTGTTTTTGTTTTTGTTGTTTTGTTTCGAGACAGGGTTTCTTCCATATAGACCTGGCTGTCCTGGAACTCACTCTGTAGACCAGGCTGGCCTCCAACTCAGAAATCCACCTGCCTCTGCCTCCCAAGTGCTGGGATTCAAGGCATGTGCCACCACCGCCTGGTGGTCTGATGCATCTTTAAGAGGAAAAATAAGGCTGCAACGGACAGGAGGTGATCTCTAAGACAAAAGGATTGCTGGAGTGACAGCAAACAGAGGATTAGCGTGAGAGGCTCACACCTTCCCACCAATGGGGTGGGTGACCACAGAGGAAGCAGCAGGGTCTGGACTGGCTGCATGGATGTCACGGTGCTGTGTTGTTTCTTCCTCCCTAGTTCTCAGGACTGTACTCTCCTCCTGCAGCCCTTGGTAGTTCAGTTGCTATCCTTGCATGGTTGCACAGTTCTGTCTGCCCCTCACAAGTCTTTGTCCACCCTCTGGGCTCAGCAGAAGGAGGTTAGTGCATGGGAATATGATTTTGATTTAAGTAACGTTTTCCCCCTTTATTAGCCTGTCACTAGGAATGATGGCTCTATTTGTTGGATAATGACAAAAGGTGACAAATGATAGAGGTGATTCTAACTCTCTCTGTTCCTAAGAGAGAAAAAAATGGCAATTTTGATAAGACAGAGAGTGGACCACAGGATCCCGTGAGATGTCCTCTGGTGAAGTGGACTCTCAACCTCAAGTTATGTTTTCCACCTTTTGTGCCAATTGAAGAAGTATGAATTAGCCTCAAGGAGGCAAATACATCTAAGCATATTTTAAATAACACAATACTTTTTCTGTTAATTCTTTCTAAAGTCAATAAAACCCCAAAATACTGTAAGTCAGACAGAAGACCCTCAAAGTCGTGGAGAAATATGTTGAGTGATCAGGTATTTGGTTTGGAGGAAGCAACAGAGTAATGACTCCCTAGCTTTTTCTTTGTGTCTTGTCTATTCTAGGCTTATTGCTGTGGAAAATGACAGTGGGGAAATAGACACAGAGGAAAAAATCTTCAACAAAAGAGTTCTCTTTCTAGCAAAAGATAAAGAGAAGAGATTCTAGAAAGAAGGAAAAAATTTAGATAGCAACTACTCAATGCCAGCCAAATAGGAAGGAAAAGCTGTGGTAAGGTCGCCAAGCGACAATGAAGAGAGGTAGCCTAGCATTCTGTGGCATGGGCTGGGGAGTCCAGGATGGGTGCCTAGGAGGCAACATGGAGGTTTCCAAGCGGTGGAGCTGAAGACACCCACCCTCAGCAGCATACCATTCTGAGTGCAAGCATCTTTCGAATGAAGGGATCTGAGCTCATTCTTAGGTGAAGGGAAAACCAAGACAATTTGGTCTAAGTAGAGGTGCTTTCCTGATCGCTCTTTAGCAATATAATTTCTAAAGAAAAAATTTACAATAGATGAAATATCTTTGAGCATCAAGGAGAAAAAAGCAACTATACTGGGTTTCCTTTAGAACTTTCAAAATTGTATTTCATAACTTAGAAATTATAATAGTATTGATGTTATTCATACATCCAACAGAGAAATATTTAAGATATTATTGATAAGAGAGGGTCTAGGAATATAAAAATTGTAAAGTATTTTTTATTTACTCAAGCTGGAAAATGGTGGTCAGATTTTGAACAGTTACATAAAAATGATGTATTTACAAAACCTCTAGGAAATCTGCACAAAGAGATTCAGTTAAACAAAAGGGAGATTATAGACAGTGTTTAAGAAACAAGAGAAAGAAGAACAAAAACTGCAAAAACTGAAATTAGGGAACCAACAGGAAACAAAAATTAAAAGGGGTGTTATCTTTAACACATCAATAATTACATTAAATTTAAATGGCCTAAATATACACTTAAAAAAAAACAGGGATTGGCAGACTGAATTTAAAAAAATATGACTCAATTATCAGCTAACTGTAATAAATACTTACTATGGGCAATAATAAATAAATATATACTAACTGCAAGTTGAAATTCAATTGATAGGAATAGATAACTTACACAAACATCAATCATAAAAGGCAGAAGTAGCTACAGTGTTACTAGTTAAAGGAGACTTTGGGTTATAAAAACTATAAGAGACATTATATAAAAACTACCCAAATATATATGCAAGAGATGACATGGATGCAAACTATGACGCAAGTGTGAAAGGAGCAGTAGGGGTGGGGGGAATGAATAGATAGATAGATAGATAGATAGGTAGATAGACAGATAGATAGATAAAAGGAGAGATTGACAAGTCTACATTGATAGTGGGTACTACAATTCTCCTTTTCAATAATTGATAGAAGGCAAGAAATTCGCAGATAGAACTCAGTGCTGCCATCAACCAACAGCTTCTAATCAACATTTACAAAACATCCCAAGCAATGACATTACATAGGCATTTTTTTAATATTCATGGAAAAAAGATAATATTTTGGGCCAAAAAAAAAACCAAAAAAACAAACAAATTTGAAAAAAAGAGACAGAAATCACATAGAAACTGAAAGCACAAAGACAACAAGAATATTTATAAATATTTGGAAATCAAACTGAATACTTCTAAGAAAGAAAACCCACAAGTTAAAGACATTTGGAAATCAAACACAATACTTCTAAGAAAGGAAACCCACAAGTTAAAGACATCCTAGGGAAAAAATATGCTCAGACATTGAACTGAACAAACAAACAAACAAAACCCATAACATCAAAATTTTGAGAACAAAACTAGCATTGAGAAAATTTAAAGTATTGAAGTTACACATTTAAAAAAATGGGTGTGGAATCGATGATATAAACTCTCACCTTATCTAAATGAAGAATCCAGATAAAGAAGATGTCTAATGAAGTTCTGAGGAAGAGATAATAAAGGTGGAGGAAGCTGGATTGAGAAAACAGAGAATAAGGGAAACAACACACTGAGTCTCAAAAAGAAAAATCTGAAGTTACTTTCTAAAACAGACTCCAAGACTGACACAGACAAAGCAGAGAAGAGAGAGGTGATCAATTTCTGGAATGAAATGGATATCATCGTAGACTCGACAGATATCAAAAGGGCATAAGAGGTTGATACTGCTGTGGGTGGAAAGAGAAATGACTCCCATAAGCTTGTTCCCTAGCTGATAACTGCTAGGGTTGCAGAACCTTTAGGGAATTGAACCTTACTAGAGGAAGTACATCACAGAGGCTGCTGGGCTTTGAGTGTTTATAGCCTCACTAACTTCCTGTTCACTCTTTCCATCCTTCCTTCCCTCCTTCCCTCCCTCCCTCTCTCCTTCCCTCCCTTTCCTGTATGTGGATGAAAATGTGATTTACCAGCTCCCTGCTCTCTGGCCACGCCATGCCTTCTTGCTATGATGTTCTGTCTCTTCTTTGGAGCCACAAGCCAGAGTAGACCTTTCTTCCTGCTTTGGTCCTGGTATCTTATCACAGCAACAGAAAAGTGACTAGTGATACAGACAACCCTATAGCTACAGACATAACACAAACTACCATAGCTCTCTCCATATGAAATGGGTAATTACAGTGAATAACCCTTTAACTATTGGAGAAATTGAGTTCATAATGTAAAAACTCCTGGCAACAGAAATCTCTAGACTCAAATTGCCTTACTGAAGAATTCTGCTACACATTTAAATAAAAATTAACACCTTTTCTAATTAACACCTCATTGAAAGGGTTACAAGTCTAGTGTAGAAAATAAAAGAGAAAATAACACTTACAAATTCACTTAATGAATCTAATATTGTCTTGACACAAAATAACATGCAATGCTGAAAATCATCAACATCTCTCATGAATTTGGGTCTAAATAAACTCTTGGTAAAATATCCACAAATTAACATTGGCAATATTTAAGAATTTTATGCTACTATATGCTATGATCTGTGACCACAAATTAAAATGCTGAAACATTGTTACCAAAATAAGATTAATATATTAGGAAGTAGACATTTGTCAGAGAGATTCTTCTTCACATCTTTATAGAATAGACTTCAGGTGCAAACGATGAGCCAGGAAATGGGATCTTATCAGCCCCATACTTACCAGCTTCTTGATCATGGGTTTTCAAGCATCTAAGACTGTTAGCAATAAGTTTATGTTAACTTGGGCACCCAGTTTATGGTATTTTTTTGTTACAGTAGCCTGAGTGTTGTCAGATATTGTGATCAAGTGCTGTTTATTTGGGTGCTTTAAGGTTGTTTAATACTGAAATGTATCAATTGTATTTGCTATATATTTTTTTTTTGTTCCTGAGATAAATTACCATGACCAAATGCAACTTAAGAAAGAGCTTATTTTGGTAGAGGGCTAAATGTTCATAATATCTAGAAAGACATGTTGCCTGGATCAGGAAGCTGACAGCATATCTTAGCTGCACACACAAAAAGTAGAAAGATTAAAGTGGAAGTGGGGAAGGCTAATATCTCTCTAGTTCTACACCCGATGTTATACTTCCTCCAGCAAACATCCACATCTTAAAAGCTTTTATGGGACTTAAATGAGCAGATAAAGGGAATCAGAGCAGCCCTAAAGATTGGAGATACTGTTCAAAAACACAGAAAAACTCAGTGCAGAAAAACAAAAACAAAAACAAAAAACAACAAAAAATGCTGCTTCTTCAAATTGACAAAAAGTTGGATTCAATTCTTATAAAAATTCCAGAAAGCTTTAAAAGAAATTAATATACAGAGGCTGGAACACTGGCTTAGCTTTCTGAGGAACTGGCTTCAATTCCCAGTATCCACATGGTGGCTCACAACCATCTGAATCACCAATCTTAGGGGATCTGGTGCCCTTTTCTGGTATCTACAGGTTCTACATGCAAATGATGCACAGAAATACATGCAGGCAAATCAGCCATACACATGAAATAAAAACAAGTAAAATATAAAATCAATATACATAATATTATCCTAAAATATGAACTAAAGGCCGGGGTGTGGCTCAGTGGTAGAGCACATGATTATATAACATGAACAAGGCTCTGGCTTCAATACCAGCATTGCAAGAAAGCAAAGGTCAAGAAAAGATAATTATCCAAACAATTTTGAAATAAAAAGTTGGTAAAGGTAGGGACTGAGGCAAACATGGAATCTATTATTGATATCATTTGGTTATTGTTTCACTTCATATTTCTAAGATGATTAAAAAGAAGCTATAAGTTATGTAATAAGGTCTCGAGCATGTGTCATTTAAAGATGTAATTTGTAACATAGATCATAAAGATGAGACAGAGCTTTATGGGGATACATTGCTTACAGTGACTGATGCTATGCTGTCTATCAGTAAAAACAGACGATTGTAAGTACCAATGAAACCACAAAAATACACAGAATGCAGACAAAATATGTATTCAGACAAAAGTTAACTAAAAAATTGATCTTTATGTCTATTTATAATAAGGAATTTATACTGAAGACCAAAAAAATAGATTTGGTGACAAATGGCTGTAATCCCAATATTCAGGGAGCTGAGGTAAGGGCTTGGGTTTTAAGGGCAGCCTGTGCTACACAGAGATACCCTGTATATTGCAAAGACTAAAAGCTCTAAAACCTTTAGAAGAAAACCATGCTTGTGGCATCAGACTGGGCTTGCTGTTGGTGTCTTGAATGTGTTACTGATTGCACAGCCCAATGGAGAGAAAGTTAACTGACATTGTCATTCACGTACCAAAGAGCAGCAGGCAAGGACACGTGAGACTGGAAATTAATATTGAGATCATAAAACAAACTTATGGGTGTCAGGCAAACCAAGCAGATCAGGTTAAGCATGGTCCAGTTCCCCTTAGCAGACATTGTTCCCAAAGGCAATACGTAAGTTAATGATAAGCACATGGGAAGATGCTCAGTGGACACCGGCCCTCCTTAGAGAAATGGAACTCCATACTAGAAGGCATTTCACACCCTCTGAGGTGATTACCATGTATGTTAAAACAAACTAGAAACAACAAGCACCAGTGATAAACTTAGAAACCAGAAGCCTGTGCATTGCTGTGGGAATGACTCAGTGGCCATTAAAATATAGGGTGGCTCTGCAGCCAGTTCACAACACCCAGAGGAAACTCCACTCCCGTGCTCTAACATGCCCAGGATCATAGGTGAGGAGGACACAACATCTGTCCCTGTCACGGACACCTGCGTGATGGCGGTATTTGAGGTGAAAACTTCAAGGAAAGTCAGCCTCCTGCC
>NW_022196906.1:24326003-24328051 GCF_008632895.1 Mastomys coucha | reverse complement strand
GTCCACCTGGCCAGAATCCCTCGTCCCGCGGAACAAGGGGCCCCCGCGAGAAACCCCAGTCCGTGGTATGTCCCAACATCAGGAATAACTGGGACCAGGAGGACCAGGCATACAGGAACACCACCAGCCCAGTGGCTCAGGTTGTTTCTAGTCTGTCTGGGCTGGTGCCCTGAGCAGACCTTGGGCACAAGCTCCACAGCCAGTCCACAACACCCAGAGGAAAGTTCCACTCCCAGGCACTCTAACACACCCAGGGGCAGAGGTGAGGAGGATACAGCATTTGTCTCAACACCAAGAGTAACTGGGACCAGCAGCACCAGGCACACAGGAACTTCACCAGCCCAGCGGCTCGGGTTGCTTTCGGTTTGTCTGGGCCGGCTGGTGCCCTGAGCAGACCTGGTGAAAACTATGCAGCCAGTTCCAAAACTCCCAGAGGAAGCTCCACTCCAGGGCGCTCTAACAAGCCTAGGATCACAGGATCCCAGAATCACAGGATCACAGAGACAGCTTGACTTTGAGGAGTTCTGACACAACCAGGATCACAGGAAGGACAGGCTCCAGACAGATTTAGCAAGGGCCGGTGGCACTAGAGATAACCAGATGGTGCAGGGCAAGCGTAAGAGTATAAACAACACAAACCAAGGTTACTTGGCATCATCAGAACCCAATACTCCCAACCATAGCAAGTCCTGGACACGCCATCACACCGGAAAAGCAAGATTCAGATGTAAAATCACTTCTCATGATGATGATACAGGACTTTAAGAAAGACATAAATAGCACCCTCAAAGAAATATGGAGAACACAGGTAAACAGCTAGAAGCCCTTCAAGAGGAAACACAAAAATCCCTTAAAGAACTACAGGAAAACACAATCAAATAGGTGAAGGAAATGAGCAAAACTGTCCAGAATCTAAAAATGGAAGTAGAAACAATAAAGAAATCAGAAAGAGAGACAGCCTGGAGATAGAAAACCTAGGAAAGAAATCAGGAGTCATAGATGCAAGCATCACCAACAGAATACAAGAGATAGAAAAGAGAATCTCAGGGGCAGAAGACACCTTAGAAAACATTGACACAACAGTCAAAGAAAATGCAAAGAGCAAAAAGCCCCTAACCCAAAACATCCAGGAAATCCAGGACACAATGAGAAGACCAAACCTAAGGATAATAGGTATAGAAGAGAGTGAAGACTCCCAATGTAATGGGCCAGTAAATATCTTCAACAAAATTATAGAAGAAAACTTTCCTAACCTGAAGAAAGAGATGCTCATGAACATACAAGAAGCCTACAGAACTCCAAATAGACTGGAACCAGAAAAGAAATTCCTCCCATCACATAATAATAAAAACACTAAATGCACTGAACAAAGAAAGAATTTTAAAAGCAGATCAGCTGGGGCCAGATACTGCTTGCCAAGATGGATGTTCAAACCCAAGAGGCTCTGAGCCTCATAAGTCAGAAGCTGGGACCACAGGGTTCATCTTCTGTGCCTCTGAGCAAGTTTCTCTCCAGCATGAACACAGCCAAGCTGATCCTGGAAAAAGCCTCCAGGTTGCTGAAGCTCTTCTGGAAGGTCTCAGTCCCCACCAACGGCCAGTGTTCCTTTCACTGTGAGCAGATTGGAGAAATGAAGGCAGAGATCATGAAACTACACAAAAAATTGTTTGAACAAGATAAGCTGCAGAACACAGCAAAACTTCTACAACAGAGCAAGCGCCAGGAAAGAAATCATCTTTGATCAGTTGGTCGTCACCCACCAAGTCCTTCGGAAGGCCAGGGCAAACCTGGAGCTCAGGCCTGGAGCTGCCCATCCAGGAACATCTAGTCCCAGTAGACTGGGCTTGTGACAAGAGCTTTCAGCTAATAAAGCTTGTGGCCCTGAAAAAAAAGTAGCATATTAAGGCAGGCCTATCAGAATTACACCAGACTTCTCACCAGAGACTATGAAAGCTAGAAGATCTTGGGCATATGTCATATAGACCCTACAAGAACACAAATGCCAGCCCAAGGTACTATACCCAGCAAAACTCTCAATTACCATAGAT
>NW_022196906.1:24304236-24325411 GCF_008632895.1 Mastomys coucha | reverse complement strand
TTCTTAATATCTTAATATGAAAATTAATATTACCAACATATTCTAATTGATTGAAATCCAAAAATATGGGGAATTAGAAATTTGTTGGCCATCCAATGGTCTCTCTAATTTGATATTTGGAGAAATAGGTCCAATATTGTATGATCTATATACACTTTCAGCTTGTTTGTTTGTGACAGTGTCTGGCTGTGTACAACATAAGGGTCTTGAAATCTTGCTTCTCCTATCTCAGCCTCTCTATTAGTAGCATTGTTTATTTCATGTTTTTATACTATACTATGGTTTTCTGAACATTTTGCATATTTCAAAAATATTTATATACCCAAAAGAAACGTAGACAATCAAATTGGGAGGGGGCTTGTAAGAAAACAACAAAGAGTGAGACTGAATGCTTTGCTTAACGTTTGTAACTCTTGTATCAAGTTTGAAAAAGAGGACTTTATAAGTTACTCTTTCTCTGAGATGAATGCTTTTCAAAATTATCAGAGCCAATGAACCAGATTCTTATCCTCACCTAATGTCTGTGCCACTCTCCAAGCAGAATCATTGTTCATTGAAACAGTTGGTGAATGACTTTGTGGATAGAACATCTTAATGCACACACTATTTCATAAATGAATATAACCTGTTCTCTGTGGGCTGAGAATAAGGTCACTCACTCCAGTCTAATAGCTTTGACCATAGCAGGAAATCTGTATCCAAAAATCGTGCCTAAAATTCATTCCTTGGTGCAGCAGAACTGTCAACTCTCAGCTTAGCTACGATGGAGATAAAATCCTTTGGGGATGTGAGGGTCATTGAAGTTCAGCCTTATTACAATGAAATCCAATGTCTAAAAATTGTTCTTATTTTGGGCTTGTACCACAGTAAGAGCCAAGACTTTAAGCTCTACTAAATACAAAACAATCAAATAAACAAAAAGACTTTATATATTTATGTTCATTTAAAAAATACTAGTAGTGATGTATTATTTTGAAATATACAGTTAATATGTTTGGAGTTATTTAAAATTTATATTGAGAAAAAGGTATGCATTTTCAGTATTGCTGTAGACAAGTATCTACATAAGACTGTTAAATTGATTGTTGTTTTATATCAAACAACTTTTATAATACTCATTTTTATTGTTATGATATTTTATAAATTTTAAAGAATATGACAAAAAAAGATATTGTAGGTATTGAAGGAGGTCTCCGGGAGGAGTTGGGGTACAAAAGGGAAACAAGAATGTGATTTAATTCTGTTTACTTAAAATATGTTTTTAAATGTTAACAAATTTAGATAAATTGAAATCATGTAATATTTCTCATCGTAATGCAATAAAACTTTTTAAAAAAATGTAAGGTGGCTCCCTCAACGGTTATTTATTTATTTTTAATTTTTTATTGTGCACAATCAAGTCACATGGTACTTGTTACAGAAGGATACTTTCACATACATACATATTTTGACTTGAGAATCTTCTGCAAGTTTTCTAACTTCTGCTTCTTCCACCTTTCTATAAGTCCCTGTCATTTATTTACTTCTCTTTCTGTATCCGTTTCATAGATAGATAGATAGATAGATAGATAGATAGATAGATAGATATAATTCTGTGCACATTTGATATCTCAAATATTCAAATACAGGATTTCCCTATTTCTAGTTATACACCCATGGACATGGGAAGGAGAAGCTGGAAAAGATACTTTTGGACAGCATTGCTCACAATAACTCAAAGGTGTAAACTATCGGAAGGTCTATCAGTTCATGAAAAGATAAACAAAAGGAGATACCTACATGCAGTGCCTCTTGAATACCTTAAAACGGGTGGTGTTCTAACACGAATCACAATGTGCATAAACTTTGATAATATTGTAAGTAGAATAAGCCAGGAACAGAGGATATATGTTATATGATTCCACTTATACTAGACACCTCCTTGTTAAATTCAGAGGTGGATAAACTATCACACAGGGCTGGAAAGGTGGCTCAGCAGCTAAGAGCTGTTCTTCCAGAGGACCTGGACTCCCAGCCTCCGCATGACACTTCATAACTAGTTGTTACTTCAGTTCCAGGAGATCCAATGGCCTTTTCTAGACTCTCAGAATACCAGGCACACACGTGGTTCACAGATGAACATGCAGGCAAAGTGCCCATATACATAAATACATTAATTTTAAAAAACATAAATTATCACATTGATGATAAGATGTGAAGTGGTTGGGAATCATTTTAAAATTTGATTATATTTATTTTATTTATTATTATATGTATCGATTAAGGTGTGTTTTTTATTAGATATTTTCTTTATTTACATGTCATGTGATTTCTCCTTTCCCAGTTTCCCCTCCAAAAAAAAAAAAAAACCCAAAAACCAACAAGAACAAACCCCTGTTGCCTCCCCTCTCCCCCTTCTTGCCACTATAATATAATGGTCTCCCGCATTCTCCTAGATGTACGTAGTGTACTTTGATCATATTCGGCCCTTTATTCCCTTGTCATTTCCTCTCCCAGTCCCATTCCTCTTCTCAAACATTCCTCTTTATGCTTTCATATTTATTTCTTAAAGTCTAGATTCTGAATGGGAGAGAAAATGCAATATTTGTCTTTCTGAGTGTGGCTTATTTTGCTTAACATCATGATCTCTGGCTCCATCCATTTTGCTGCAAATGACATAATTTTGCTCTTTATGGTTGCATAAAACATGGGAGCCAGTTTGAATGGGTGATAGAGTTTGCTTGGGAGGATGAATAAGTTCTGAGAATGGATGTTTGATAGTTTTGCAACACTATGAATGTATTTAATGCCACTAAATTTTATACTCAAAAAATGGCTAAAATGGTAGATTTTATGTTTGTGTATATATGCATACGCGGATTATCAGAGTGAAGAAGCAGAAGGCAGAGAATTCACTCGTATAATTTTTTTTCCTGTTTGCACTCAGTTGCTGTGATTCTCTGGTGTCTGCCCTCTGCTGTGCAGTTCAGTGACATCTGGATTCAGCCTTTGAGTTCAGTGATTCCAGGGAGCCTCTGGACTTGATTATTTTCTCCCTTGAGAAGGAAGATTTTCTTTTGTCTCTTTCAGTGTATGTCACAGAACTTCTTTATTCTCTGGCAAGCTGGTGTTCTACTGCTTCTTGAATGATTATCGAGGCTTACAAATGTGTAAGATGATAGACACCTCAAGACTTCTGGCTTTCAACCCAATCCCCCTTCATTGGAGCCACTCTCTATTTGCCACATGATCTCTCTATTTCTAGAACATCTGTCATCGAATCCATATCTGTGTATGAATGTGTTCTGGTTTTCCTCAAAATAGCTTTAGCAATGGGTACAAATGGGCACATTGCCTAAAGAGTGGTGGCAAATTTCACTATAGCCGTCCAAATTTTCTCCTTGTGTACTTGACATTGCCTTGACTTTCCCATTCCCAGAATTACCTATATTGAGGTAGCTTTCCAGACAAAACTACAACCTACCAATCAGCATGTCTACACAAGATATTCTGAGAGCTAGGTGTATTTTTCTGAAAGTGTTTTTCTGCTTGTTTTTACTTTTTTCTTTTTTGTTGTTTTTGTTTTTGTTTGTGTGTGTGTGTGTGTGTGTGTGCTTGTTTTTTTCGAGACAGGGTTTCTCTGTGAAGCCTTGGCTGTCCTGGAACTCACTCTGTAGACCAGGCTGGCCTGGAACTCAGAAATCTGCCTGCCTCTGCCTCCCAAGTACTGGGTTTAAAGGCGTGCGCCACCACCGCCCGGTTTTGTTTTGTTTTTACTTTTAATGCCTTGATCCAAATTCCAATTTCCAATGGGCTGCAAAATTAGTTTTTGTGCTGTTGGGTTTGTTCCCAGCAGAGGGCGCTGTCACCCTATGTGATATTCCCTGGGTACTCTGGCATCCATTGATGCTTTAATTTTATATTCTTGTCAACATTTCTAAACCCCAGCTTTGGTGACTATAACCTTGGGAAAGCATCCAAATCTGAGGTTTCAGCAACAGTTCAGAGTTTATTGGAAAATAGTCATCTTCTCACAATGGAGGCAGCTCTATCCGGTTTTAACCAAAGACCCAGGGACCCGACAAAGCTACAGTTGACAAGAAAGTTATCAGGGCAAACATCTTCATCTATATTCCAAGATCCAGCTTCCTTTCTCTTTGAATGCTTGGTTTGGAAATCAGACCCATTTTCTGCAAGGTGCAAGAAACGTTGAGCATGCAAGCCCTGCTTGAGTATGCCGTGTGCTGGGAAAACACACTTCCCAGACTAAATTAGCTGAGCACGCAGGGAGATGACAGTTGAGAAGACAAGGGAGTAATATATTTTTCATTCGACAGCAAGCTAACGGAGATTATTGTTGCTCACGGGGGAAGCTGGAGAATGCTGGGCAGCTGTGAAGGCTGAGGCCTTTGGGATTGCTGCCAAGGGGAGGTGACTTACATGCTCCAGGCCATAACAACTTCATAGGCAGTGCCGAGAGTGACAGGCTGACTTATGCTGGAGGAGTTACAGTCTGTATGCTTGAAGGCACTACTTAGCCACCACCCTCCCACATCTGCAATTACCCAGAACCCAGAGAGGTTTGAAAACAACTTTTCAACTTTCAGTTATCCATGTGAATGTCTGTGGAGAGCAAGCCTGTGGTTATCTGCCTTAGATAGCTGCTGGCGGGGATGAGCGATGGGGTATGGACCTTGCATTTCTTGCTGTAAAGGTCAAGTCTTTCTTCGTAATAGACTGGATGGAATCAGGCCCTGTGGCTGAGAACTGTGGGCAAGAGATGGCAATGACCATTTGCTGAGGCCCTACAATGTCTTGTGTCTTAGCAGCCCCAAAGCCCTGTAATAACAGGACTGCTATCCCATCTTTCAGGGTGCAGTAAACTTAAGAGAGGTTAAGGAGTCCCTCTGAGGTCCAAGAGAGAGCCAGGACTGCTCCGAAGCCTGTTTGCTAGCACAGACCTGATTCCTTCCATTACAGGGTTCCTTGGGATGTGAGAGGTTTACAATCTACCAATTAGGTAGCTCAGTTGCCTTCCTAGGGAAAGTAGATTGGCTTAGGAAGGAAGATTGTTATAGAGAAAATGCCAATAAGAAAGAGGTAGGTTGTGTCATGACCTCCTTCCAGGGGTCAAAGATATCATCTAGACCAATTTCCTATACTGCTTCCCTGAGGGAAATTACACACTGAGCCAATATTGTCTGAGCCCAGGCTGTAAAACTTGGCCCCATATAGGTTGGTCTGGGGCGTCTACAAAGAACATTCCCTTGAAGAATCTTATTGTAACTTTATTGCAGCCTATAGGGAGGAAAGCAATGTAGGAAAAACAAGGACTTAGTGGGGACCCAGAGATGACTATGAAATGCTCGGGTGCTTTCAGCTGAGATCCTTTGTTCATTCTGAGGACATGATGATGATGACGATGACAATGATGATGATGACAAGGTTTATGATGAAGATGATGACAATGAGGAGGATGGCAGTGTGTCTGACTTGGTGAAGCACAGGATGGTGCATGGAGACATTTGATTCATAGGAAACCAGATCGTTTCTCAGGATGCATGCCGTCAAGTGGGAACTCTAGAAATCTTCCCCAGTCATATGTTAGAGGCAAAGCCTAGCCAATGAGATAGCTACCAAGAGGGAGAGAACCCATTTGCCTCTGTGTGACCTGGAGTTGCTCATTGTGCAGTGTTATTCCTATGACAGTACCACAGGCTTGAAGTCTGTGGCCATGGCAGGAGGCTTACCAAGATCCTCTTGGGTAGGGCAAGGGAGTGAAAGCATTTCCTCAGCTAGGTACAGTGAAAGCTCCATCGTGATCTAGCACCAGCAGCTCAAGGAGATGGCCTGCTTTTGTTCAAGTATTTCCCCCCTTCGAATATTCTTCACCATCCTTCATAGCTGGCCATGTCCTAGCCACTGTTCAAGGCTCCCTTGTCATCTCCCTTTTCTTTCTTCCTCCTTTCTGTCAAATGTTGGCATTGAACATCACCTTTTAGTTTCAAACTGAACTTATTGGTTACCGAGAAAGGCAGACCACCCGCCCTTTCTGGCCACTGTTATGGTCAACAACTATGGTCTTTAATTATAGTCACCTTTTATGATCATGAGTTATAGCTAACAAATTATTGCCTGTTACAGGGATAGAACAGTTGCAGCATCTTTGCTAACCTAAAGTAAATCCAAGAAACTTACACAGTTGTGAGGATAGTCGCTGAATGCAGATGGTTATTAGGACTGTCACAACCAGGACTGGAAGACACAGGAGACTGCAGGCTCTGAGAAGCTTGGAAGGGATCTAGATGATCATTAATGATTGATGCAAAGGGTTGAACTGTTGAACAATTCTGGATCTTGAAGACTCTTTAGTTGAATCTGAGATTCCTCTTCCTGCTCAGGGGTTTCCTGGAACTGTAGAGCAGAGTTAGTAGAGATAGTGACAAAGTCAGACTCTGTGGGTGAAGGCTGAGTGGGTATAGAAGGGTTAGCTCTTATTAACTGTAGAAAAATGAACACTCCCTCCACCACAGATGTTGCTGTTTGCCAATCCTCTAAGCATACCCTTGTGTATGGTCATTCTGAGTCTTCCTGCCTGCAGGCCCTTGTATATGAGCAATTCGGGGGGCCAGGGCAGAGATTACAAGGGTTCAAAGATATAAACATTGAGGATATTCTGTAATAAGTGAATGATAGCTTTTCAAACATGCTTGTTACATCAGCAACCGGTTACCTTACAGAAGAATGCTGTAAAACACATTTAGTTACCCTGTACCCTTCTCTTTCCCCTCCCCCAAACCTGCCTCTTACTTTAAAAAAGATTGGGGAAGAGTCCTCAATGTGAAGAATGGGGAAAAAAAGATGAAATTATAACTCCTTGCATCTAGCCTCTAATCAGAAGCATGGTTATATATTCCTGAAGTAGGAAAAGGTCAAATGTGTCGTGTAAAGAAAGAAGCGGTGTAGCAGGTAACTGGGCATGGATGTTAGCATCAAGCCTTTTTCATTTAGATCCATGCCTGAATTGAAGGCAGGTTGCCTCTCTGGCTACAGTGACTTCATTTTCTTACTTTAATCTTCCAGAATTCACTGTCTGAACTTTGCTGCAATAATTGCCCCATAGGAAGCTTGGCCAAACCACAAAGGATCAGTCATAATTTTTCTCCTGGACCCAAAGTGTTCTCTAGGAAGGAAATTTGGCTGACACTGGAAATCCCTATTTCTTTGTCACATCTGCCTTCAGACAGCACATAGGTGACATTTTCCTGTGGGTTTCTGCCTATCTAGAGCCCCAGATAGTAATGAGTCTGCAGTGTTTTCATTAAAACAATCAAGAGAAAGGCTAAAAGCAGGTGGGCAGGGGAAGACACTGAGAAAGACAGCAGACTACAGTAGACGCCCAAGATAACAAGAATGCCAATAGTGCACACGGAGAGACTCACAGTTGCATCAAAACCTTGTCAATAAGCTCTTTTTGTTCTCACTGAAAATTAACAGGTGACAACCAATTCACTGTTCCCTTCGGTTGCTTGTCTGGGTCTCTTTTCTCTATGCAGGGCTTGGCTGACTGAAATTCAGGGATGCATTTCAAGGATTCAGAACTCAAGGGAAATAAGCATGTGTGTGACCCACATTGGTCCTCTGAGAATCAAAAGGGCAGCTGGAAACTGGAAGTGGTGTCCCATAAATGAAAGGGCTAAGTCAAGGGTCAAACGAGGCTGAGCAATTGTCTTGGAGTAGGCAAGGAAAGGTTGTAGGAACCAAGTCTAAGCTGGAAAAATTGTACCAAGCCCTTCATTATCTTGTGAGTTTGGCCAAATAGTAGGTATCACAAGGGGAAAATGAAAGGACCCTTATCTGATTGACAGCGGGTGTGTGAATCTACTCACATGGGCTTCTAGGAAAGATCGAAGAGGACTACCTGTTGCATGGTGTTGTTCCAATAAAACTACAAGCAATGAGAATCAAAAACTATTTTGTTAGTCATAAACATACATGAGAAAACTAGGAATGATTCAGGTTCTCTATGGGATGGCAGTTTCTCTAGGGGGAGGGTGATGAGACGAGCAGAAGCTTGCAGTTGGATAAGCATTGGATTTTGTATTATATCACACGTAAGAGCATAAAATTAAAGAGTGTTGCACCGGCAAATGATGGAAGAGTGTCATTTCAATTCTAGCTACTGGGGTAAACCCATATGCATACCCACAGACAGTACGAAACAAACAGCAAATGAAATAAATCAGACATTAAGCACTTATCGCAGGCAGACAAGGCTCTTGTATATGCCGTCTCATTTATCCTAATGAACACATTATGAGGTAGGCAATGTTAGAAACCCATTTTTACATGGGAGGCAGTTAGGCCCAGAGAGATGAAATCATTTGCCCAAGGTCATGCAGATATCAAGTGGCCAAGCTAACATTGGAATTAAGTTGCCAAAATACATTGTTTGCAATTCCTAGCTCACTTCTTTTTCTGAACCTTGGCACTTTCTGAAGAGTCCCTTTTATGTCAGCACCCATGGCCTTAGCCCCTGGCATATATGCAGCTGGGGATCAATCATCATGTCCACAGTACCTTGAATTTCCTTTGGACTGGCACTGCTGACCCATTCCTTCCCATGGCAAAGATAAACCATCTTTGCATAGTCACACCCATTGACCCACCCAATGTGGGCACCTGTCCCACAGGAAATCTTAGCCAGAGTCCATTTGTTTCTTTATAAGGTTATGCCTGATAAAGAACTTGAGCTTAGAGTGGAAAGGGCTGAGCAAATTCTATTTGATCCTCTAGAAACTCACTAACACAGTCCAAAGACTAGCCAGAGGATAGAGAATGGGGAAGCCATGCAGAAGTGATGTTGGGTGGGGAACCACACAGGTACTGAGATAGACCATTTCTCAAGACACCATTTGCACATATGGACCATAATTACAACAGGATTCTCTGAAGGTGGCAGAGCTTGCACCTGGCTAATATGCCATTCAAAGTCGAAACAGGGATTGGCAGGAGTAATTACAGCTGAGCTACATAAAATTTCTTTTTCTTTACAATGTGTATAAAAACTTGACTGCACATGCATTTACTTTTTTCAGATGAAAGATTTCCTTTTAGCAACCCTTTCTTGGGACTGACTTAGAGGCCAGAGACAAGAAGGGCCTCTGGAGAGCCCAGGGAAAGAAAACTAGAAGGAGGAATGAAATTAAGTTAAAAACCTCCTTTGACATTTAAGAAAAGTCAACAACCATCTAAGTGATGAGAGAGACCAGAAATATAACTGGCTGAATGTCAATTTTAAAACTAGAAAGATAGCTGCCACGTTATCACGCCGACCAGGTGTTTCTGAGCAGTAAATAACTCACGGTTGGTCTATTAAACTTTAATGCTTGTGATAACAGCAAAGAGCATGTCACAGCCCTCCTAAAAATACATACACACATGTGTGTGTGTGCGTTACACACATTCTCTCTCTCTCTCTCTTCCTCATCCAAATAAACAGTAATTTTCAGCATCTAAGCTATGCACTGATTTCTTTACACACTTGTTTTACTGCATTATCCTTTGCTGTTATCTTGGCCACAAGTCCCTGCTGTGTGCAGCTGACTTGCAATCGTGGGTAGAACAACCTAATGTAATTAACTATCTGGCAAGTGTACAATGATCATTCCCACATAAAAAAATTCTCTCCTTGAATGAACACCCTCCAAATAAAGCACTTATTTCACTGCTTATAAAGCAGAGAATGAAAATTTAATTGGGGGGATGGAGGCGAGTAGGGGGATTATGGCCCCCTTCTTTATTTAGTTAAAACATCATTTTTGCATTTTTTTAAAAAAATGAATTAGTAATTATGACACTTCAAAGTGACTTTTAAAAATATCCAGAAGAAAAAAAAATGAAGCAACGTAATTGGAAAGAAGTTAGAAACTAAGAGGTGTGCAATTTGAATCAGCCAGAAGAGAGTTATTACCCAATAATGAAGCTTCACACTCCCATTACACTGGCTTTTGTATGTGAGTCTCTCAAACCATGAGCTAATGATGCTTCTTACCTCCCCTATGACTGGGGTCTCTGTTGTCACCTTCTGATGAATGGAGAAAATAAGACCAGGTGAACTTGGCTTGTCTTCAGTTCAAACCATTTATTAATGCCATGGTTTAGACTACAACTCCCGGGTTCTCTTTCTTATTTGCTTTCCTTTCCTAGAATGCCAAGACTTCTTATTGCTTGCCATGCACAAAGAGGTCCCCAAGTACAGAGGCAGCACAACACAGAGATGATCAGGCTGGGGAGCTGGATTTAAAAGCCCACCCCCAATGAGGCTTAATGGACCTAGCAGAGGAAACTAAATCCTCTTATGGAAATGAGGAGGGAAGAAGGGGGTGGGGGCTGGCTGTTAGTAAGCTCCAATTGTTCAGCATTCAGGAACCTGCCAGCAGGCTGTTAAACCTAAGGGAGCTTGAAGTCAGCCATGGTGGGAATATTTACACCATGGGCCCCAGCAAATAGTACAAATTAGGGCTGCCCCACAGAGCAGTAAGTTCACTAGTGCAACAGGGACAG
This sequence comes from Mastomys coucha, assembly GCF_008632895.1. Lineage (NCBI taxonomy): Eukaryota > Metazoa > Chordata > Mammalia > Rodentia > Muridae > Mastomys > Mastomys coucha. The sequence continues at coordinate 24,314,866 of NW_022196906.1, read as the reverse complement.
CCACGAAGATCAAGGGTTTATGCCTTCTCAGCCTTTTGTCTAAGTTGGTCAGATGAAAGCTAAGGTTATGAGGGGGTTGCCTTTAAATTACTCTATACCCCTTGTGAAGGGCAGTGCTGTGTGGTCGGTCATTCATCACTGATGATACTGAGAAGAAGGGAAAGAAAGCTCACCAGGAATGGGGTAAAGTGAGGTCTATGCTGGAAGGGTGCTTTAAACCCGAGCTTTGGGCTATTGTTAGATGATGCTGGGAAATCAGGAGATAAAATCAAGAAATGACTCCTTACTTTTCCTGGGTGTCTACTTTCTTACTCCATTCCCTCCTGGCGCCTTTCAGTTCGTTCATTCATTCATTCATTCATTCATTCAGCAAGAAATGCTTTGAAGTGGGGGTGCTAGGAGTAGATGCTCAAACTGAGAGTTAACATTCAGTCTACCCATATGTGAAGACATTTTATACTATTTCAAATTATTGCTAAGTTAACATGTAAATGGCCTAATTAGGCAAACATTTTCATTATCTCCCTTCTATAGATAAGGAAATCCAGACTTAGGAAATTTGAGGTAATATTTGTATTTTTTTAAAATACAAGTACAGAGTCAATTTTTTGTTGTTATCAGGATATGTAATCACAAGAGAGTAATCTTTTTATAGAACTAAAACATTGTTACCTACATGAAGCTATTTCTATTGTTCCTTCCCCTTTCTTGTATTTCATTTTTTCCCTTTTATTGGATTATTTTCTTTATTTACATTTAAAATGTTATCCCCTTTCCATGTCTCCCCTCCGGAAATCTCCTATCTCATTCCCCCTCCCCCGCCTCTATGAGGGTGCTCCCCCATCCACTCATGCATTCCTGCCTTCCCGCCCTGGCATTCCCCTATACTGGGGCATGGAACTCCTACAGGCCCAAGGGCCGCTCCTCCCACTGATGTCCAACAAGGCCATCCTCTGCCACATATGCAGCTGGAGCCATGGATCTGTCCAATGTGTACTCTTTGGTTGGTGGTCAAGTCCCTGAAACTATTTGTATTTTGGCATTAATATATGGTATTGATATTTGCTATTAATATTTATATCTTAGATGAAGGATGTTTACTCAGAAGTTACACCCTCATATTCCTATAGGCATGGGGAGCTAATGACAGCTATTCTGAGCCCCCTCAGATTCAGAGGGAAGATGAAGAAGTCGATTGAGGCAGCCCTGCAGGAGCTAGTATCCTTCTCTGCTGTATTGCCATCTGCTGAGACCCATGCTTTCTTATGCAAACATTTGCAGGTAATATCTTCTCTGTTTTCTTTACCTGTTTGGGTGAAGGCTGAAGGAACAATATGTGGAAACTCATTTTATTAGTGGTGAATTGTTTTGCAAATGTGGAATCATTTCTATTTTCTTCTTAGCTGAGCTGCTTATCTCTTCTCCGCTCCTGTCCCCCTTTCCCTGTGGCCTCCATCAATCTAAAAGATTAATTTCTTCCCCAAAGAAGGTGAACTTTCAAGACATTTCTTTAAAACTTGCTAAGATCCTTGAACTGACAAGCCATATTTTGTGAAAATGCTGAGCTGTCACACTTGTGTCTCTATCTGGGCCTAATTCTTGGGAGAGGAGCCTTGGAGCATCATAGAATAAATCGACTTCCACAGCTCTCCGAATAGTCATCCACACCCTTATGTAGCAGTAGTGCAGGTAGGCATCCATACCCACCATGTAGCAGTGGTGCAACTAGGCGTCCATATCCACCATGTAGCAGTAGTGCATTCGTTTACACTGAGAGGGTCTGCAGATGGTTGAGGTCAGCCACAAAGCAAATGTAGGAGTAAAAGGCTGAAAGGCAAGCCACCATCTTGGCTGTTGCAGCTCTGGCAGGGAACAGGTCACTAAGATTAGCTCATACTCACTACCTCTGTGGCTCTTCTCCTTCCTCTAGTTACCCAGTATCCTATTCTCTGCCTTGAGAGTGTCCCAGTCTTGAGATCTAATCTCTTGAAGTAGCTTCTAAGCCTAAGCAGTCCTCACCCTAGGTGAACCATCTTTCCTACTGAATGACGCTCATTGCCCGTCGCGTATTCAAACAGACTGAAGGAAACTTTTCTTCCCCATGAGACAAGTGAGTCAGCAGGAGATGGCAGCTTTCAGGAGCAGAACCAGGCTCAGCAAAAAAGATAAGCTAGTGCAGACTTGAACTTGGCCCTTGGCCCTTCAGTTTGAGCTCTGACTCTACATTTAGTTTTCCAAATGATGGGTTGAAGTACCTAGGTCTCAACTAGGCTCTAAGTCCATCCCCTTCCCTCCCAGAGTCTTCCCCTAAAGACTGTCTAACCTGCTTTAGCTGATGGAATACGACAAGGCTGAGATGTTGCTCCTGATGATCCCATGATATTGTTACTTTACATAAGATAATCTTTTTACATCTTTAAAAATCACATTTATGTATGTATGCATGCATGTATGTATGTATGTATGTATGTACATATGTGTATGTATGTGGGATAGTTGGCAGGGACTGTGGTGTACTAGAGGAGATCAGAGAATAACTTGTGAGACAGTTCTCTTCTCCTACCATGCTGGTCTTGAGGACTGAACTCAGATCAGGCTTGGTGGCAGGAACCTTTACACCATTACCCACTGAATCATCTTGCCTGTCCTTGTGGGCGTGGGGTGGGGAGAGATTAATCTGAAAGACAAAGTAGAGTACTTTCTGCTAGCCTTGAAGGGACAAAGAGCTGTGACCTGCACATAGAGAGGGCAGCAGGTAAAACAACTTTGGAGGAAATAGATTTTGACCCAGTCAAACTTCCAGATACGGACCATCAGTGCCAACACCTTACCAGTCTCCTATGACCCTGAGCCAAAGTTGTGTGTAAGCCAAGCTTATTCTTCACACACAGTTGCTCTAAGAGAATACATACTTTTAGATACTAGGTTCTCAACAAGTTGTTATGATCTAATGGAAAACTAAAACCTGTTAATGAATTTGTCCAAAATCTCATCCTCGGTAGAAGTAAAAGGCTCAGAATTGAGCCTGCTTGTTATGCTTGGCACGAGTCTACCTTTTAACCACATTTCTATTCTGACTCCTTTGAAAGCATTTTAAAAGATGGTTTTCTGTTCAATATTGTAATTATTTCTTCAATTTTCTATTCATTGAACAATTCGAATGATGCCACCGATAGACGAGACCTTGAAGGAGGCCTACAGATAGACGAGACCTTGAAGGAGGCCCACAGATAGACGAGACCCTGAAGGAGGCCCACAGATAGACGAGACCTTGAAGGAGGCCTACCACAGTCCCTTCAGAAGGCTCAGCATCTCTGATTTTCTTTTTGTTGCAGACAGCACTGCTGTTGGGAAAATGTCACAGTTTCTGGCCACTTTAGAGCTACTGACACACCTGGCTAAATTAGTATCTTCACACATCTGTGGGTCTGTCCAGTGTCTAGCATTTCTACCTCAAAAACCTTAATGACATAATTTTGTACGATGAGTAGGAAGGAATGATCATGATCAGGGTGGTTAGGACTTCAGGTGCCAAGAGGGCTCTTTGAAGCACATGAACAGAGAAGCAACATGGTCATGAACTAGAGGACACTGACCAACAGAGGACTATTTGAGCCTTGGCTTAGGATGTCAGATCCTTCTTGAAGACAGGAGTTTATCATCCTTGCCCTTGAGTCTAGTCAGAATTGTCGACATCATTCACAGGGCCCCTCATTTAATAAGGAAGAATTTCAAGGTATTGACAGCCAGTTGTTAAATCAAGCTCAGGAGCTTCCTGAGTATAGAGTTGTGGTCAGCCACATAGGCCATGCCTCCATGGCATATGTTCATGGAGCCAGCCCTAAGCACAGTTCATATATACTATGAAGAATTCCGGGCCTCATGAAATTATTATTAGACATTTATTATTATTACAATACTATTTTTTTCTCCCTGAGCTTCTGATCAACCTACTTACTAAAAAGACCTTTCAAGATGCTTCCTGGGATCTCCATTATGCATCCCATTCCTTCTGTGCTTATCTCTACTAGGATGACTATAGTAGGAAATAGTAAATATTACATTCTTCTGGTTTGGGAGATGAGAGAATTTAATAGCAATTGTGATCAATGCTTCCGTCAACATCACAAATGAAACATAGCTCCTTCACATGTGTATCTGCTTCTGATGGGTTCAATGGGTTAAGTGGTGACAGATTTATTTATTTTTGTGTGTGTTCTTATCCTTATTTCTGTGACCCCCACCTAGCCTTGCCTCTGTGGCTAGCACAGTCCTATTGTGGTGGTTTAAATAAGAATGACTCATGTATTTGATCACTTGGTCCTCAGCTGGTAAAACTGTTTGGAAAGGATTAGGAGATGTGACCTTATTAGGGAAGGTGTGTCACTGGGGCTGGGCTTTGGGGCTTCAAACATCCACCCAGGATTTGTAGTTGTCTGGCTTTGCATTGCTCTTGTGGATGAAGATGTGAGCTCTAGGCTGTTCTTTCACTCTGCAGTCATGGACCCCCAACCCTTTGGAACCGTACGTAAGCAAAATTGAATACTTTCTTTTATAAGTTGACTTGTCACAGCACAGAGCAGTGACTAGGACACCTTTGTACAAAGTGGTGGCTGAGCGGCTACTGCTTAGCTGGAAGAAACTTTTGTGGAGAGACAGAGTCATTAATAGAACCAGATCTTTCTGGAAGGTGACTTGTTCTGCAAGGAGGGACTTTGCCGTGATCGTACCTCTCCTTTCTTTCTTCTGTATGAAGGAATAATGGGCATTTTCCCCAAAGGAGGTTATGTGCAGAAGTCTTATGCCAGGTTGGTCCTTCTGTGAAAACTATATCTGTGTGAAAGGAGACACAGTTGATTTAGGGGATATGATTGAGGGTGTTAGATCTTAACCATCCAATTAGATTACTTGCATCTCAGGCACACTCAGTTACCCAGTAACCAATCAGTGTGGACTCAGCTTTGATACAACCATAAGAAAAGGCTGCCTTTGATCTTTTTCTAATTCCTTAGTCTGTGTCAGCATGCCTCTAGCATCCCAATAGTTCTCACCACCACCAGGTTATTTATTTGATTTCAGGTCATCTGGAATGGTCATGTCACATATGTGATAAAGTCTAATAACAAATTTCATTAGGATAACTTAACCCAATTTTCTCTTTTGTTCACAAAGAAAAGCAAGGTGGAGTGGTTTTCTGGATAATATATAGAGGTGGGACTCTAGTTTTCTCATTGGACATCCACTGCTCTTTCTTACAAACTCAGCAGCTCCTTTCCCTCTGAATAATTTGTTATATTACTACCTGTGATCTCAGGATGCTTTCTGAATCATGAATTTTATTGCTGCCTATGACCTCAGGATGCTTTTCCTTATTAATTTCTCTTGGTCCCAGGATATAAATATCATTCTTCCCCAATTTTCCTAATGGATTTTAAACACCATTGCCACCCCCAATCTTATGACTTGGGTTCATTTTCTCCTTTTTTTCTCCTTCATTTTTTTCTTAAACTCAGTCTTATTTCTTGAAGGAGTGAATGGGCAGTTACAATTCCATGTGCTAACCAGTTCAAATTCATTTATTTCTTCTTAATATTTCATTTTTAATGACAAGCAACTCTTCATAGTCCCCAAATCCTTTTTTGAACAATTTCTAAATACTTAAGGATTAACATCTTTAAAGAAAAGTGGAAAACCCTTCTTTACCCACACTTCTCACCTCTTCTGGTGACTCTTTCATGTTGGCGTGTTGTTCTTGCTTGTGGAACACCAGTGATAGATTCTACTACAAACTCTCCCTTACTGGTCATACTGCTTAGCTGGAAGGCATTCTCTTTTATAGTAGGATTTGAAAAGTATGACACTTAAATTTATTGATGTGTTAGAGGCAGCTCTTTACATGACTTAATGGCATGGCTACAAGCTTCTAATCTATAACTTGCTCCATCTTGGCTTCCTATTTCCTTCAGATAGGAGTCATGTATTTCACTGAGAAGGATAGTGAAAACACGAAATCAGGAAACCACCTTTGACTATGAGAGTTCCATGCGAGGCCACCTCTGTGGAGGGAATGCTTTTTTGCATTTCAGACCCTGCTTAGGTCCTCCTCATTGACTGTTAGGTGTGCTCTGGAGACTTAACTCTGTACAGTTATCATTTCATCAGGTTTAACATTATCCCAAGTCAGATTCCCTAACCTAGATGAGTAGCATCTCTCAGTCAAGGCTGGTAACATTTGTGCTCAAAGGGGTTCTGTATACCTGCAAACAGACAGGGGAAAAGAAGCATCCACAGTGTCTCCCTAGATGAGACCGGAAGGAGTCAGACTCTAGGAATAGAGAAACTTGAAGTTAATGAACAAGGCTAATGGACCAAAGACCTTGGCGACTGCCATAGATTCATGTATGGGCTGGGGTTTGAAAATTATTCCCGTATTACTGGCAAATGAAATCAGCTGGATGGTATCATTGCTACATGGCATATTGGGAGGCCATTCAAAGGTGACTAATTAATATTCATCAAACATCAGTGGAGAGTGTCTTCACTCTGTGTTGTCCATAGCTTTTCTATCATTCTGCATGATTTAATGAACATATACATATTTTTAGTTTCTACCCTATTTCTCTTCTGTTATTCTTTCTGTGTAGGTAGATCAGCTGAGCACTTTAGGTTAAAGCTGGACTGGACAGAACATGTATGTGTGTTCATAGCTTTACTATGGCCCAAACAGACCATAGTTGACTCTATAGGCTCTCATATATTGAATATATATATGTATATATATGCATGCATGCTGCAGGGTTGTCTGCAAGCCTTTGATAACAAATAGAATAATACTGTTTATATGCACATGGGGAAAGACTTGACTATCAGAACTGAGCTCTTCACGGCATAATTACAACTTGCTGAGCACCGTGGCTCTGGTGAACAATGGAGATATAATCAGTGCACCTATTTGTCCTCCTGGATTCCAGCTGCTAAAGCAATTTCTTTTTCACAGAACCGACAATTTTGTGGTTCTTGTGAAAATCCACCGTTTCCCCTGAAATCCTGTGAAATGGAGCTTGCCAGTGGAAGCTCCAGGAAGCAGCCCAGCTCTCTCACCACCTCCATGAAATTAGGCTGCTCATATTTCCAGCACTGCTATCCTGATTGCATGTTTGTTTAAAATGACAGTTGATGTTGTGTATCTCTTTCATTAGGGAGGCTCAACGATCTTGACATTATTAACTAACTGCAGCACTCGCTGCATATAAACACTAATCCACAGAGACAGCTCCGATAGTACTTGAAGCAAAAGAAGGCTCTTTGAAAGGAGGAACAGGAGAGGGATCTGGGCCATATGCAGAATTTGGCAGGTTTATTATCAGCTGTTCACAAGCCAGCCATTTTCCAGGAGGTTTGAATACCATGGTTCCCAGAGTACATACATACTACCCTCTGGGTGGGACCCCTTAAGGTAGTCAGATAAGGTGAAGGAAACTGGAGCTTGCTAGAGGAAAAAGGAAGTCTGTAAGAGAAGGAATGGGCTCTTTTGGTCTCTCCTTCTTTACATACCAGCTGCGTTAGGCTTCTAGCACCAAATAATGTGTCAGATTAGGCAGGAGCTGTTCCTCTATTTTCAAGGTATTTTAATCATATACACATATGGAGCCTATATTCTAAATGGCCAGAGTGTGGTTAGATACACAGTGTTTTCTCATCATACAGTCTTTTGCTCCTGTAGGAAACTAGTCATATAATGCCCAGGGATGCTTGTGACAGTGAAAGACATAGTGGACTTCCATATCTCTTCCACAATCATACTTACCTGTGGTTATTTCCCCTTGCTGTGGCCTTTTGACTTGTCCCATCTATTTGCTGATGCTCTGCCCTGCAGATCATAGGATACTCCGCCTAAGCTCTGACTCTGCTCAGCCTTGCCCTTTTCCTATTCAGTTTCTTCCAAGTCTGTCTCATTCAGTCCACACCTAACCTCTCCCATCCCCAGCCAACTGCCTTCCTGGGAAGCTTACAAGTCTTTTTGGGTCTCAAAAAGCTGACCTGAAATTAACTGCTTGCTGACCCCAGCAGTCCACCATGCTTCTGCTGAAGCTCTGACTGGCATAGGCTTGACCCTTGTTCCATTCTTATGTTGGGGATGGGAGCAACAACAGAACAACGGTGTCTCTTGGGAAGGGAGGGATACAGGAGGGAATTATGCTACGTTTGCTAATAATGGGGATCAGCCTTGGCTTCGCAAGATTACTGCCCTAGCTCCTTTCCTTCACTCATCCTCTTTCTTAGAGAAGTCAATAATTGCTTCTTGCTCAGTCTTTGTTAGAACAGAGAATGGGCAGGGGAAGTCCACTCTTGAAAATGTCACATACCACACGGGGGCAGCAGAGAGTCGAAAAAGGGCCTCTAGACCACCATGCAGGTTTAAGCACCCTTTGAGTCCTTGATTGTATATTCACTGAACTTCCAAAATCTAGTTTGTGGATCTCATGGAACCAAGAAAGCTATATACCATCAGTTCATATACATGCTGCAGTTTGTAGAATCTGTCCACATAGAGGCTGACAATATGTTTTCGATTTGTCCAAGGCAGTCCCAATTATAGACAAAATCGTGGGTTAATTATTACTACTAATATCTCTCCCTTCTCTTTTTGATGAATTTGGGTTTGCATGGTCGATTATACTGATAACACTATTGGTAGACTACTGGAGTGGGTGGGGCCAAAGAAGGGTAAGGACAATGATTTCTATGTCTAAGCAAAGATGAGTTTAGAAAATGGATGCAGCAAGGAAACAGGTCAATTAAGAAGAATATGTAATCAAAGCAAAATGCAGGATCTAGAGACACAAAGAGAGAAGCTCAGTGTCCAGGAAAGTGAAACTTGGACCATTCCCTGAGGCATCAGGGAAGAGAGGAAACGCCTTTGGAGGTGGGTGCCCTGATCCAGAAAGGAGTTGTAATTTCCAATTGTGGTTTAGACAGCAATTGTTTATGAACCAGCATTTTCTTCCTCTGCCCTTCCCTTTAGTCTGTCTTATGGACTTTAGAGACAAGGAAGGATCAAATAGGACTCCTGCCAAGAGAGGGAAAAATATATTATTCTCTTTTATCAAAGGGCTCTTGTGGGATTTGTTAATTTTTCAAACGTAAGAGTTGAGTTGGTGTCAATCATACAGGGGAAGGCCACCATCTGCCAGAGGCCCTTTGTCCTTTTGGAAAATTACTGAACTGTGGTATATCAAAGCTATCTGCAAACAAAAATCAATTGCTTGAGATTCCAACTCTGACCGCAAAGTCAATAAGAATGACAAGGATAAATTTGTTCTTCCTCTAAATGCTCTTGGAACATAAATGGAATGAAGCTACAGTATGGAAGGATGCAGTTGGAATGATGTGGGGATGTAGGATTATAAAGATAAGATGCAGGACATGGCTCAGTTGGTATTATGCTTTCCCTGAAAGGATGGGGGTCTGAGTTCAGATCCTGAGCATCTATGCAAAAAGGCTATAATCTCTGGGCTGAAGAGGCTGGAACAGGAGGGCCCCTAGGATTGGCTGGCCACTAGCCTCTATGTGAACATGCATATATATACAGGAACCCCACCTTCATACTTATATACATACATGAACATGTATATACATATGTGTACCACACACACACACACACACACACACACACAGGTTAACAAAAAGAAAAGAACTGCAACATGAAAGAAGTATGATAGTGATTATCAGAAAAAGGCTACACCCCCAGATTTTATAAGTTCCCTACATTTTACATGTGTATCAAGGGGAGACCAGGGGAAGGTGGCCACTGCCAATAGCTCTGATTCATGCCAGAAGGTGGGAATTCGAGAGTGCAGGCCCTTTAGAGAACAGTGTAGAATCAGTGTGTTCGAGCACAGTAACAATGAGGCTAATGATGATAAAAATAGTAATTATAGCTAATTCTTGTTGAGCTCTTAAGAGGTGCCAGGCATTTTCTGAAGAAGTGTACTGTATTTATTAATTCATTAAATTTTTGTTCCTACAGTATAGAATAGATATTGCTGTTCTTATTCTATAAATGGCTAAGCCAAGGCTTAGTTGGTCAAGCCATATATCTTTAAAATGTAGATTTTACATTTTGGACAATTGGTTGAAAGGAAGTTCTTGGCTATATCCCAACAGTCCATGTATGCAGTGAGATTTTTCCAGAAAAATTCTGGGGTCCTATTTAGACACTCACTGGCAAAGCTAATTTGCTTGTCAACTTAACTGGGTCATGAATTAACTAAAATGCAAACCATTGGTTACAATTGTAAGAGACTTTGTTTCCACTTTATTTATGGGTGTAGGTGTTTTGTCTGTCTGTGTGTCTGTGTACCATGTACATGCAGTGACCTAAGAGGCCAAAAGAGGACATCAGGTCTCTTTAGACTATAGCTCATGGTTGTGAGCCATCTTGTGGGCAGTGGGAATCAGTTCCAGGTTCTCTGGAATGGAACCTAGTGCCTCTAATTGTTGAGCCATCTCTCTAAATCCTGTGAAGCCTCCACCACCTTTCTTGTGTGTTTCTCCCTTTCTTTTAAAAAATTTTCATAAAAACATTTGATCCTATTCTTTTTACTCCTCTTACTCCCCTCATATCCTC
>NW_022196906.1:24290372-24304226 GCF_008632895.1 Mastomys coucha | reverse complement strand
AAAATGTACACATAAACAATCAAGCAACAATAACAAAAAAACAACCATGGAATCCATTTTGTTTTTACCAAGTACTCTTGAGTGTGAGGCCTTCCCTGGAGTGTGGTTACCATACCCAATATCACTCTCATGAAGAAAACCGGGTTTTTCATCTCCAAGAAATTACCAGTTGCAAATAGCTTCTTGGTTAGAGGGTGTGGCTTTTTGCCCACTTCCTCTTCATGCTGGAGTTTTTCTGGCTTGAATTGGTGCAGGTCTTGTGTGTGTTCATTTGTGTATCAGTCCTGTTGTATCAGAAGATACTAATGATTCCATCTGTCACCTCTGCCTCATGAAATCTTTCCACTTTCTCTTCCACACAAATCCCTGAGTCTTAGGGAGAGGGGTTTGATGAAGGCATCACAGTCATGGCTAAGAATGTCAAGGTTTCTCACTCTCTTCATGCTTTCCTGATGTGTGTCTCTGTGCCAATTATCATCTACTGCAAGAAGAAGCCTTTTTGTTGAGGGCTATGTCATGATATTGTCATGTTCATTTAACAGAATAAGCATCATAGGTTTCACGATAGGGCCCACGGATGACCTAGTCTCAGATTCTTGGTCTCATGAAAAGCACGATGAATGGGTTCCATCTCATGGAACAGGTTTTATCTTCAAGCAAAAATGGTTGGTTATTCCCAAACATTTGTACCACTATTGCACCAGTCTACTGTACAGGCTAAGCCACTGTTGTAGGGTGGGTGAGACTGATGATTACTTATCTCCTCCGGTATCATGTGTATTTCCATCCAGCATTATGAATGCTAGTCAGTAGGGCTGAAGTTTTAGTTGAGCGCTAGTTCAGTTCTATGAGGTACAGTTTGATCAGATTACTCGAAGTGGAACAATCTACTCCAAATGCAAGTGGCATCCTCTGAAGGCAAAATAGATAAAAGGGCATGGGAGAAGGATACTTTGCTTTTTGCCTGCTTGTCTTCATTCTTGATGGCAAGTTTATCTATCCCGCTGCTGATGCACTCCATCATTGTTGTTAGAAGCAGCTTCCTTGGGCTTTGAACATAGATTAGAGGACAGCAGGAAGCCAGGAATTCTCTAGGCCTTCAGGGCCAGATTGGAACTGCTGAGACATCCAGACTTATGGACTGAGCAGCTATGAGATTCTTGGTCTCTCTAGTGTGAAAGAGCCATTGTTGAATTACTTGGACTGTAAGCCAGTCTAATAATAGATGTAGGATACACACACACACACACACACACACACACACACACACACACACACAAACTTCCTATTTTTTCCTCTAGAAAGTTTAGTCAAGAAAGAAAGCCAAATGTTCAAGTGTGTTTGTAGGTATGAGTCTTCCAAGATATACTTAACATTAATTGAATCAATTTCTTTCTTATCCATTGTCTATGTTTCATGGTTGCCATGGTTATTGTTGTAGAGTTTTTAAATGAGCTTACTTCTTTGTTATTTCAGTGTCAGGGCTGGGAATGCAGGGGCTAGGTCCAGCAGAAAGTAATATTTTATGAAACTAATTAAGTGGAGGAAGTTTGCCAAAGCCATCTGAATGATGGGCCCCATAATGAGAAGAGTGTGTGCTGAGCTGCATGGAGAACCCAGATCTGCACTCTCTCAGCAAACCCACAGAGCAAAAGAACGTGCTGAGGTACAGGAGTGTTTGCGGGAGTCGAGCTGCTCATCCAGCATGACCACACCTGTCCCTGTGTTTATCACACATAAGGTAATTCTCCTTAAGTATTTCTTCCCTCAATGAGTTTATGTCTTTGTAAAACTGGATAGACATAAAAACTCATATGCTAATATTTAACCCAAGGTTGATTATAGATATTACAAGGCTAAGAACTTCATTATTTCACAGCAAATGAAATCCAGCTAAACATGTCTGGAAGACACGTAATTGTTGGATAGAGTAAATAACTCAGACATAGCATGTGACTCTGGATGATTAATTTTCTGGTTCAACATGACTTTCTAGTTCCATGATCTGCTTCTGTGATTGTCCTAGTTTTTCTCTGATGGCTGCAAGATGGCTACTGAAGTAACAGGCTTCAATGACTAGAACCAAAAAAAAAAATTATGTATATGTATATATACAAAAAAAATGTGTGTGTATATTATAAATAAGTATATTTATAAATATGTATACATGTAGACACATATATAGACACATATAACATACATATACATACATACACACACACACACACACACACATATCTTTTTTTTGTTGTTGTTAAGTGAGGCCTTTAAAGGAATTTTACAATAGTTTGGTTACAAGCCAAATCTGCCAAATCTGGCTATTTATCTCAAGATAAAACCAATAATGTACAAGAGCAGTTGTAGAGAGAAAGTCAGCCCCTTAGCACACATTAAATCAGTTGTACCCAATGGCACCCACATATTGATGCATTCACTGTGTTCACAGTAGAGAAAAAATGCCAGCTTCCCTTTAAAATGCCCCAAATGAAGCAATAGAATGTATGAGTTTCATTAGTTTTTGTCTCTTGAATAAATATCAAAAATATTTCAGTATGTTGCATGTCCAATTGAGATGGGCATGGAAAGTACTTCTTTGTGTCTCAAGCATGATGGTTGTCTGGTTGGCTTGAGGCAAAACACTTGGGTGACTATTTTAATTGGGAACCAAAGGACTCACTGTTTTCACACAACATCATCATTCCTGGAAAGAGCAACAGACAAATGATGGTTATTCAGACTTGGAGATTTGGCAGATTTTCTGAGTGAATGGGGCGGGTGAATCATTGTCGCCAATGAGGCAATTTGAGCTTTCAAATGGGAGGTGGAATTCTAAAAACACTGTGTCAGCTTGACTCTTTTTTAATATGTAAAGACCTTTCCTGATGAAACTTGGTGATGTTAACGAGTACCTTTCCTTAAATTATGTACATTATGTATCTGTGTGTGGGCATGCATACTTCTGTTTGGGTGTCAATGGGAGCCAGAGGCACAAATCTGCTGTAGTTACAGGTGGATGTGAGCCACCTCACATAGATGTTAGGACCAAACTCAAGATCTCTGCAAGAGCAAGCACTCTTAACCAGTGGAAGCCATTTCTCAAACCCCACAAGAATGTGTGTGTGCCTGTGTGTGTGTGTGTGTGTGTGTGTGTGTGTGTGTGTGTGATACAGTGGCATCAGTGATCAGTGAAAAGGGGAAGCTCTACGTAATACAGCCAACCAGTAGTTTCCAAATGACCAAGACACACTGTTACGAAGTCATTCAGGAATAAATGATCCATTCAAAAGCACAATAAATCATTAGAAGGCAGCAAAACCGAATATGGCAAGTATATTGACTTAGTTTAAGAATCTACTTCATAACTAAGTTAAATGGCCACTTGTCAGGTTTTAAAATATCAAAGAAGAATATCCACAATTATCTGAATAGAAAACACTCCTCTCTCTCTTTTTAATTATATACCTGAATAATTAAAGGCAATATTTTCTTCATATACTTCAACCAAAACAAAACCACAACAGATTAAGTGGGGAGGCAGCAATGGGAACCCAGCTGTCTTCCATTAAGCCAAGCATTAAAGAGATTTACAGAAGTGCAGACTGATGTTGCTTGTCTCACCAAATTGTGTCAGAACATGTAGTTGTTTTTCATCAAAAATATGTTACTTATGCTAGCATGTACCACTTTATTACTGTTTTTCTAAAAGGAATTAAAATATTTCTATAGTTCTTTAACCAAGTATTTTCAGTTTTTATATGGTAGGCATCAACAAGTGTAACACACATAAACATAGGCTTCTTGAGGTCTTCCAACATTCTGAAGAATGTAAAGGACCCCTGGGAGTTTCTAGCTTAAAGAAACAAGGTATACTCCTGACCTGGGAAGGACCCAGTCTATCTTGAAGTATACAGATAGTCACATTCTTGGCACAGGTTCTGTAGGATAGAAAGACTGACAATCAGGTAGCCACCACATTTGTTACTGGGACCCTTAGGTGAAAAGTGAAAGTAAGACTATCAAGTCCTTATTAAGAGGGAAGACATCATCTCTAGGGAGGAAACAGGTCATAGATCACAGTCCCTACCCCAACCTGTTCTTCCTTTAGCTTACCTTAGAAGTGAGAAGCTCTATGTGCTACAAGGGTGAGAAGCAACAGTGAACAGTGTGTGTACAGTTGTTCCTTGATACTCACTAGGACACAATCGTCTGCAGATGTTCAAGTTCTTCAGGAAAAAATGGGGTAGCATTTGCATGTTACCAATGGACATCCCTCTTGTATGCTGTAGACTCTCTCTAGATGACTTATAATGCTGAAAACCACATAAATGCCATGCAAACACTTATACCATAGAGTTTGGGGAATGGTGGTGACTAGGAAAACTGTACACAGACAGTATGATTTTCAAAGATGTTTTCTCACACATAGTTGGTTAAATGCACAGATGTGCAATGTTCAGTTAATGCAGGGTCACTGCACAAAGTAGAGGAAGCTGGGGGAAAGCTCACTGAATAATTCACTTTCAACCTGTACTTTTAACACTGAATAATTTTCTTCAGATATATGCATACACACTTGAATAAGTAAATAAGAATTTTGAAATATATACATATATTTTTCTTTAAGCTACTTTTCAGTAGGACTTTGTGATGTCTATTCTTGGTTGTCAACTTAATTATATATGGAATGAACTATAATCAAGAAATAAAGGGCACACCTGTGAGAAATGTTCTGCTTGGTTTGAAGTGGGTGCATCTACTGCTAGTGTAGACCTTTGAGGTAGGGAGACATACCTTTGATCTGGATCTTGATCTGCGCCAAACCTTCTTCTGAAAGCCTATATAAGGACATGAAAGAAAGAAGCTCTTGTTCTTTGCCTGGTTGCTCTTGCCTGGCTAACACACCCATTCCTTCACTGGACGTGGAAGCTATTTCTTTAAGATTCCCACATATACAGAAGACTAGCTGAGACACCCAGCCTTGTGGGACTGAGTAACTACTGTATTCTTGGACTTTACATTCACAGCTAGACATTGTTGGATCAGCTGGACCATAGCCTATAAGCCATTCCAATAAATTCTCTTTAAGTGTGAGTGTGTATGTATGCATGTATGTATGTATGAATGTATGTATGTATGTATTAATATTACTTCCATATATACTTATACATGTACATATATGTATAAGTTATGTGAATGTAGAGAAGATGGAATAATGCAGACCTGAGACACATTTCCTTTATCTAAAAGCTTTGGTAATTTGTGTTTTATTTTACTATTTAAGATTGTGTTACTGTGAGCAACTTGATGCTGATGCTGGGAACATGGGTCTTCTGCAAATCAGTATGTGCTCTTTGCTGTCATCTCTCAAGCCCCAAGCGTCTAATATCAATAAATAAGCAACATAATAATTAAAAATACATGATATCTTGAGACTCCTTTCTTTATTGTTACCTCTAGACCACTATAATTTCCTTGACCTACCATTAAGTCCCACAAAATGGTTTTATTTATCATGTCTGGGCTGGAGTTAAGCCTGAACAATATTGAAACCTATGCTGTCTTCTTGGCTTTGAAAACCCAGCTGTAGTGCATACTTTGCATACAGCAGGGACTATCAAATGCTTGTCCCATAAATCTGTACTTCCAGGATAGTTGGGACTTGGGGTTTCTTTGTGGTGCTAGCTATACCCTGGCACACAATGAGTGTGACAGAGCCCCCAGCCTGACAGTCAGGTCAGGGGTCCTGCAACCACATGAAAAGATAGTGTCCCCTCCCTCCTTCTCTTTGGCTCTCCTGTACTTTTTTCTTCTTAATCCTTTTCCCTCACTTCTAGCTGAGCTTTTCTTCAGCTTTCTTGGGTCACTACTGGGTAGTGTCTCCTCTTGCCCACAAATCTAGCTCACTGTTTGTATCTACCATATATGTTGTTATCTACTTGAGATGTCCTATTCTGGTTTCCTATCTGGAAAGCAGTTATTTGTCCTTCAAGACTCAGTGTTTACCCTGCTGCTAAATTTGAAGTTTGATGTTACTAGAAAGACCTGACCTCGGTGCAAAATGGCATCAGTGAGGCTTCTTCTCAACTGGTGGGATCCCAGACCCCACACCCTATACCTGAGGAATGTCGAATAATCTTGGTTAAGATTATAGGTTCAGCTTTTTTATCCTGGTAAGAACCTGTTCAGCTAGCATCTGAGATTTGTGGAATGCCTACCCATGCTAATGAGGCAGCTCAGCACCTTAGCTTTCAGCCAATGACCATTGCCCATCCTGGCTATTCCTACCCCTTTAACCCAAAACTATATAACACTTGATTCACCCCAAGTAAAGTTGATCTGTCTCTCTGAAGTTGGTTTCAGTGTGTCATTATTACTGTTTGTACTCATGGCTATCTGAAACCCTCTTTGTTGATCCTTTGCCTCTTGGGCCAGTGACCAATGACCCTGAGAAGAGAGACCCACAACTTAGTTCCAATGTTTCATGTTCCATGAGGTTTCCACACGTTCTCCAGGAAAAAAAAACCAGCAAACATATCTCCCCTAAATCCTTTCATGTCTTCTCTTTTGTAGCCTTTCTTCCACTGGATCAAGCTTTGGAGTCTTCATGGCTCATAAGAGGAGCATCAAGGGACCACAGCTTTGCCTTCTTCCTTGTCTTCCATCCCAGGCAGCTGATGAAGGAGTTGCACATTGCTTGTGTTTTACAAATACCCAGGTATCTGTGCAGGAAGGAGAGCAGCTCCTCATGGTTAATCTCCTGTATGCTTCTTACCAAGCCTTCACTATCTACTTCAACTACTGAAGTAGATATGCCATTCTTTTATGTCCACTCTGCAGTTCTCTCAACAAGATGCTTGGACCTTCCATCTGGTGTTTGCAGAGCTCACTTCTCACCCAGGGCCCAGCTGTCAAACAATATCACTTAGAATGTGTTGCATCATTGTTTAGCTTGTTTCCATGTGGCACTATTCTGTGCATCCTAAACAGTTAAGCCCGTGAGCACACTGGATGCGGAGCATTTTTAGATAGTGAATAGTGATCTCCTCACGAGAATGCATTGAGTTCTTGCAACATACCTGGTAGTGGCATCAGGGGTGGGGAAGAACAAATCAGTCATTAGTTTTAAATTACCATTACATGTCTCCAACACTTTTTTGGACTCAGGAAGCTTTTTATATAAGTTAGAGTTGCTTAGTGACCATGTGGTGAGAAAAAGCAGAGCCCAGGACACAATGACTGTAATCACTGTAGGACTGTAGAATGTGATGTGGCTGGTGTTAGTAGGATGGGGATCAGGGATCCTGGAGGGTCTAGAAAAATGGGTTATGGGTTTATATTAGGGGCTAGCACACTCAGACGCTTGAGGGAACTTTAAATCCTGGGTTTAGGGTTGGCAGGCAAGGTTACAATGGTGAACTTGTGCCTATAGAGATTAGGGCCCTACAGTGCAATAGTTCCAGATCCTATAAGAAATAGGGGGATATATAGGTCCAGACTTCATGGGGCAGCTATAGACAAGCTTAGGGCGTCTTCTTGACTATTGTAAGTTTAAAGCAACTGGCACTTCCATGGAGATTTGACTCATAGCAATTAAACTAACAATGCTCTAGACACATGTAGAAATTTGCTCAGTAAGTGTTTCTTCTAAGTTTTGTTTCCTTCAAGGATACTACTTAGTAATGAAGATATGTCAGATTTACTACTTTCTTCTTGTATTTTTTTTTTTTTCTGAGAAGGCTGTCTGGCTCCACCCAGAGAAGGGTTGAGACAAAGCACCAGATCTACTTGAAGACTCTGGGTGCCATCTTCTGCGGTAAGCCTCAGCTCTGTTCAGGGGCCTGGTGATGTGTTTTCAGTGTTCTTGTTGCAGTGAGATATCTTGCTGCTAATCATCTCAAATGGAAAGGTCTCTGCCTTGTTGGAGAATGAAGATTCTGGTCTGGAGCTGGTAGCAGATCAAAACTGCATCTTAGAGGCCTAGATGACCAATCCCTCTGAGAAGAAAGGCTTTTACCTAGCCATCTTTGTGTTCTTCTCTATGGGCCTTAAATTTTCATTGATGGAGAGATATTTTGTTCCAGAAATGATCTGCACCCATTCAAGACAGTTGAAGCAAACCTTGAATCTATAAAACCAATGAAACAAGCAACCATCTGACCAACCAAAAATCCAAAGAATCAATAACCAAATAACTAAACAACCAACCAAGCAATCAACCACAAACAACACTGCTACATCTCACCAGCAGATGGTATCCTGTTGAAAATGCTTATATGAATTCAGAACATGGTCTGAAAGGGAACATTGACTTCTAACTGTATCATGGCATATGCAATCAAACCAACACCGAGGTCACCTTTTTTGCATTAAAACTCACATTAAATTTAAGTCTCTTATGTTTATACAAGTGCAATCTTGGGGAAGGGAGTAACTCTGTATCTTTTCATGTTGAGAAAAAGCCCTTAAGGGTGGGACCTTGGCAAATAGTGACCAGAGGTAGCTTAAGTAACTTTATGGCTGCCTCATTGTGTACACACGCTTACAGCCTCCTTTCATTTTCAAAAGCTCCCACTTTGGAATTTACAGGGGAAAGCATACAACGTGTGATCGCAGAAATGACTCTACTTAGGAAGACTTAAGAGCTATGAAAGGAAGGAAGCCTGTAGGCAGGGTAGTGCCTGGACATCCTAAGAGGGCTGTCTGGGGTGATGTGATTGGCACATCCATCACTGAATGCAAGCTTCACAGACTTGCCATGACTATGTCAGTCAGAAAGTTTCCGCGAAGGCCTTTGCAATGGAAAATACGCATGAGAGCACATTTCCACGCTGGCTATTTAAGCTTGCGTTGAGAAAAAGGCAGAAAACTAATGCCTGGGGACCAAAGCCCACAGGCTTTATCTACTGCTAATGTCCACCGAAAGGACATGCATGCAGCCATACTTCAGGTTTGGCAGCTGTCTTCTTATCCTGGGCTGAGGCTGTTTCCGGCTATACAAAAGATGGGTGTGAAATATGAGGGGGACTAGAGTTGCTGGGTCTCAGGCATTACTGTAGCTCCTCTGGGGGCTTAGCTTTCAGCATAACAATTCTATCCACTCTGCTAGACATTCCTCTTGCTATCAGGACTATCATATACATAAACCTACAAAGAACTGCCTGCACCAATGACTCCATTTCCCAGAGAACCTGATCCCCAAAGAGCATGTGGGGTTGAGCTAATGAACCAGACTCTGAAGGGAGAATCACAAAGAAGACCTCTCTTAGAGGTCAAGGTGGCTCAGGGCTCTGCGACCCCATAAAGTCATAGGATATGTGAGTGGGAGAGAGTCTTTAGCTGCAAACCAGACTGAGGAAGTGGGGAAGAAGGAAGAGAGGCACAGGATTGGCTTTTTACCCTGTGTGCCTCATAAAATGAATGATCAAAAGTAAATTACAGACTTGCAAATGGGTGGTTAACGACTGAGACAATATGAGTGCAGAGAGAAGCTCATCAAAACACACTGGGCAAGAGCAAGAGGGAAGGGCTGAATACAAATGATGCTCTATAAAGCCACAGCATCAAAGCAAACGGCCCCCAGTGGAAGGCCCGGGTCATTCCCCACACCTGTCGGGTGGAGAGAACGTGCTGCAAGAGCCCTCTTTCAAAGGAGGAGCAGATGAATCGCCTGTGTGGAAAGGGGAAGAAAGACTGACGGGAGAGAGGAGTGACAATGTCAGAAGAACACAGCCTCAGCTGCTGATGAGAGCCACCCTCTTCTTAGACAGTGGGGTGGGACGGCAGGAGACTTCAGGCTTTCAGCGGGGCCAGTGTAGAACTATTCTTAGCTGAGGCTGGGGGAGGGTAGGAGAGGCTGTGAAGGATGCCCATGTCTAATCTACACTATAATTCACAGCCTCTGGGCTCACAAGGGTAAGGTGGCCTAGTGTAGCACAGGCTGTGAATCTCAGCACTCTGGAAACTGAGGCAAGAATATCCAAAGTGAGGTCCTGTTTTAATAAAAACCAAAACAGAGGTATGAGATGAAGTTGGCACCAGGGAGCCCATGCATTTACTTAGGATACATGTGGAGCCCCCTCAGCTGCTTAATTCTTTGGCTGATGTTCATTCCCTGGGAACTGAAACAAAAGGAAAAGGAAAGCAAAGAAAATTAGTAAGGTATAATGACAGGAAACTCAATGGGGGGGTCAGGGAAGGAGGGGAATATTAAGGTAGAATCCTATGGTCAAAGTGGGCCAGGTACCACCCATGTTCCCAGATGGAAGCAACCTAGTAGTGTCTCCATGGAATTTGGAAAGAAAGAGTCTGATCTGGTTGTTCCAATGAAGACAGAGGCTACTGTGTGCCACAAATTCATATAGGTTCATTATCCACCAGTTATTCACGGTCAAATTAGACAGCTGAAATGTGTCAGATTATGCACAGGGGTAGAGTGTACACACAAGGTTGTAATTGGCTTCTGTATTTATGATGTTTGCAGTCCAGCATAGAAGTTGGATATACAAAAAATATATATGCAAACATACTTGTATTATAATAGATGTGTAAGTTACTTTTCTCTTTGCTGTGATGTTTGACATAAGCAACTTAAGGGAAGAAGGGTTATTTTAGATCATGGTTTGAGGTTTGGCCCATCACACTTGGTAAATCATGGTGGCAGGTGGCCACATTGCCTCTGTCGTCAGAAAGCAGAGAACTGCCAAGCTTTGCTAGCTTTCTCTTTTATATTCACTCAGGAATCTGCTTATGGAATGGTGCTGTACACATTTCCGGTGGGTCTTCCCATCCCAATTCAATCTAGGAGCTCCCTCACAAGCTTTGTCTTTAAGACCCTTGAAGCTGATTAACATCACATTGGCTATCACAACAGAAGACTTTCAAAGGCAAGCCTTTTCCCCTGTCTACTGTGAGGGCTGTCAGAGGAGGCCACATAAGACCTGGGTGTCAGGATGCCACACAGAGAATATAGGTTGTCCAAACCCATGGCAGCTGGAAAAGGCCATGCTGCACGGAGAAAATGGCAAGCAGCAAGTGTAGCTTGAGAGTGGGGGAGAAGTGTGGAAGAGGAATCTGGCAAATTGAGGAAAAGATAGATTGCGGAGGTTCGTTATGTCACACTAAAGAGTTTGGAGCATATTCTATATAGCAGCCTCCTGGGCTTCTCAGTAGGGCAAGGGCATGATGGATCTGTATTTGGAAAGTCCTCCTTATCAGCTGTGTGGAAGATGCCCATACGGAGAGATGCCTGGGGACATCTGTACTATGGCCATTGGGGACATCTGCTGTACCAGGTGACTACCTGTGCTTGGGGAGTGACAAAGCACAGCAGGCTGGAGCATGGGAGGAGCAAAATTGGCAGAGGTTAGCAAAGGGTAGCAGCTTCTCTGTCCTACACAGGGCGAGAGCCACCTGCTCTATGCAAATTCAAGACAGATAAGCCAAGCTGCACACTAGGCTGCTTTGCTACCTGCCCATTTGGTTTCGGTGGCCAATGCTCAAAGCAAAGGATACAAAAGTGCAGAGCTGAGCGGGCCCCAAGCAACTCAGAGCACTACCATTGGCATGTGTTCAGAGAGGGCTCTAAGCAACAAGGGTATCACTGAGCTTTCCAATAGGTTTGAGTTTCTGATAAATTAACAAAGACAACTAAGATGGTCTCTTTGCTCCCCTTATCACTTAAGCATGGCATTTGCCCTGATTTAATTTTCATGTGTTGACATTTGCAAAGGATGTTGGGAATGGACTCTTCTTGATCTCCCTCACCCTGCTATTTAATTGAATTGCATTGATCCTGTAGGTCATAGCTTTGTGTCACTCCTTCAGAAGACCCCTCCTCAGCTCAGCTGACTGGCTCCCAACTCTCTCGCATTTTCAGTAGGAGAGGACTTTCATTTCCCAGTGGCTGTGTTGTGTATAGACTTAAAGTAAGTGCTTGAATTTTTAGTCGTAGGCAATTGTTACTGGCTCATAAAGGTCTTTTATCCTTAAAGATTACTTACCTGACAGAAGAGGGAGGGGTGAAGATAGATTATCTGTTGCCGTATTTGTTCTGTTTTAAAACCAGAATGTTAATATTTCACCTTATAATTTTAAAAGTTTGAGAAAGCACATGAAGCTCTGGGTTTCATTATGACATTATCAAATGATTTTTTTGTTGTCAATTTTCCTGCTTCTTCTTCCCCTAGCATCCCTTTAACCTGTGAAGCTCCATTAGACAGCTCCATTCCCAACTCTTTCTCACAAGCATTTACCTATAAAAATATACCTCCTTTACCCTCACCTAATGTCTGTGCCACCCTCCAAGCAGAACCATTGTTCACTGAAGCAGTTGGTGAATGACTTTATGGATAGACCATCTTAATACACACACTATTTCTTAAATGAATGTAACCTGTTCTCTGTGGGCTGAGAACAAAGTCACTCACTCAAGTCAAATAGCTTTGACCATAGCAGGAAATCTGTATCCAAAAATCGTGCTTACAATTCATTCCTTGGTGTAGCAGAACTGTCAACTCTCAGCTTAGCTACGATGGAGGTAAAATCCTTTAGTGATGTGAGGGTCATTGAAGTACAGCCTTATTACAAGGAAATCCAATGTCTAAAAATTGTTCTTATTTTGGGCTTGTACCACAGTAAGAGCCAAGATTTTAAACTCTACTAAATACAAAACAAATAAACAAACAAAAAGACTTTATATATTTATGTTAACTTAAGAAAATACTACTAGTGATGTGTCATTTTGAAGTATACAGTTAATACATTTGGAGTTATTTAAAATTTATATTGAGAAAAAGGTATGTATTTTCAGTATTGCTATAGACAAGCATCTACATAAGACTGTTAAATTGATTGTTGTTTTGTATCAAACAACTTTTATAATACTCATTTTTATTGTTATAAAATTTATAAAATTTAAGGAATATGACAAAAAAGATATTGTAGGTATTGAAGGGGGTCTCTGGGAGGAGTTGGGGTACAAAATGGAAATAAGAATGTGATTTAATTCTGTTTACTTAAAATATATTTTTAAATGTTAAATTCAGATAAATTGAAATCATGTAACTTTTCTCATAATACAATGAAAGTTAAAAAAATACACCTCCTGACAAATAAAAACAAGTAGAAGTGGGGGGAGGGGAACTTGGGGGAACCACTAGAAAGTCCCAGATGCCAGGGATGTGAGAGACTCCCAGGACCCAGTGGGGATGACATTAGCCAAAATACCCAACAGCAGGAGGATAGAACCTGAAGACACCACCTCCAGTAGATAGACACGACCCCCAGTGGAGGGATGAGGCCACCCACCCATCTCGAAATTTTTAACCCAGAATTGTGCCTGTCTAAAGGAATGCAGGGACAAAAATGTAGCAGAGGCTAAAGGAAAGGCCTTCTAGAGACTGCCCTACCTTGGGATTCATCCCATCTGTAGGCACCAAACCCTAAGGCTACTGTTGATGCCAAGATGAGCTCGCAGAGAGGGGCCTGGTATAGCTGTCCTCTGAGAGGCTCTGTCTACCAGCCCTGACTAAGACAGATGCAGATACTCAAAACCAACCATTGGACGGAGCCCCGGGACCTCAATGGAAAAGTTAGGCGAAGGGCTGAAGGAGCTGTAGGAGATTGCAACCCTACAGGAAGAACAACAATATCAACTAACTGGATCCCCCTCCCCCCCAGAGCTTCCAGGGTCTAAACCACCAACCAAAGAGTATACATGGGCTTGTCCATGGCTCCCGCTACACATTGACTCATCTGGCCTTAGTGGGAGGAGATGTGCTTGGTCCCGTCGTGGCTTGATGCCTCAGAGAAGGGGGATGCTAGAAGGGTGAGGTGGGAGAGAAGGGGGAGAGAGAG
>NW_022196906.1:24257922-24290355 GCF_008632895.1 Mastomys coucha | reverse complement strand
GGGAGGGAGGGAGGGAGGGAGAGAGAGTCTTGAGGCTGACAAAGAAAACAAAACCAAAAACCAAAAATCCACCTCCTGGTCTTCTTTGCAACTGCAGGAAGCCAGACCACAGATACACCATTATCAGTGACAGCTATCAGGTAAAGTTTTTAAAGGTGTTTAAAGTAGAACCTGGACTCATCACGTGTATTTTGTGCTACCTTGATCTTGGAACTTCAATATGGTGACTGGAGCTAGAGCAGCAGAATTTCAATCCGGAAGCAAAGACCAACAAAATCCAGAGAGCTTTGCTCTGACATCCCAGTGCCAGGCAGGCTGGGCTAGCAGCTGCCCCCTCCCCATCTGAGTTTCTCACTGAGTGAAGAAAGGGAACAGTAATTTCATTTAGGTTATCATCTCCTGGGGCTCTCTGGTACATGCAAGAGAATTCAGTTGTGGACAAACAGGATGAACACCCACCATGTTTTGCAGGAAGCAGAGGGAATTAATGAATAGGTGTTGACTGTGAGTAAAGTATGTGGCCCTCTCTTGGGTACCAAAAGACAGCTGTTCCCACTTCATACCTTCTCCTTCTTTTCCTTGACAGAGGATCTGGCCACACTGGTGAGTTATGGGAAGCTCATCTTCCCCCAGAGAGCAGAGTCTTTTCTATAGTCTTTCTGTGATGTCTGCCTTCTATCTGGATCTCTCCCAGCCATCTGTAGAGCTTCTCCTGGCTTAAGAAAATTATGGCCTCCTGAAAACTAAGCTATTTCTATTCAGCCGTAATTTTTTTTATTTCAATACCATTTGTATTCCTCATGTCCCTATTTTTGTGTGTGACTAGTCTTTGTTGTTTTCTTATGTTTTACCAGAGAACCATGTGCTCTGCTTCTTCATCTGAAGATAGTAGACACAGAGATGGTTGGACTATGTGTCTATTCTCATAACATCTGATGTGTTTATAAAAAGATAAAGAGAGAAGGGGGGATATGTTCTATGGATGTGTGGTGGGGTGTGGTGCAAGGGGAGGTCTCAGCCAGCCCATGCTGAGGCATCCATTCTCTCTGAGCGACCAGCCACATGATAGTATAGTATAGAATAGAGTTTATTCAGGGCATGGGGAGGGGAGTTAAGAGGGTAGTAAAAGCAGAAAAAGGCAGAGAGAGAGGGAGTAGAGAAGTAGAGGCTGGCCATGGCCATGAACATGTGGAGAGAGAGGGAAGGGAAGAGGGAAGGGAAGAGCCTGAGAAGGCAAGAGAGAAGCAAGAGGGAAGCAAGAGTAAGAGAGAGAGGAGGGGCAAACAGCACCTTTTATAGTGGGTCAGGCCTACCTGTCTGTTGCCAGGTAACTGTAGGGTGGAGCTTAAAATGCTAACAATATCTAAGTAGCTAGCAAAGGGCGAAAAGAATTCTGGGTAAGACTGGTTCATCTGCATTACTTACAGATTTGTATTTAAAAACCCACCTCCTCATTAATATTTATTTGAGTCCTTCAAATTGGTTCAGGTGCATAGTGCCTTTTCAGTGATGTATAGACATGGACAGAGCTGCATAAAACAATTTTAGGTACCCAATGACTACAACCCTAGCTGAGGTAGGGAGCGTGGAACTCTGCCTTCTATCTCTCCTCCACAAGAAGCATGAATTTAGTTTCATGGGTTTTGTGTTCCTGTGTTTTGTCTAGTAGGTGTCGCTGTTTAAGAAAGCACAGCGCTAAATACTCTCCTATGCTCAAGAAGGCAAGGATGTATCTTCTGGATCTGTTAGAGGAGCTCCATGTAGGTAAATGTTACTGTGTTACTGGGCATACTTTAAATGTTAAGGAATCAACATTGCCTTAAATGAAGTGTGTTTAAACATAAGCACGCAGCAAACAGTGAGACAGAAGGCTTACAGGAACCCAACTTTCCACTTCCTGCTAGGAGTGGTCACGTTAAAGAACATGGCTGTTGCAAACAAGGAGAACCTGTATTTGTGGATGAGCAGTACATAGTGGAGGGTATAGGAGCCCACAGAGGAGGATATACAGATCCTCCTCATCCAGAGCCAGCCCGAGATAATGCCCTCTCAAGTCGGCAGTTATTGTGTTGTTTACCAAGTGTGGAAGTCTCTTTAATCCCCTTGGCACCGCCTTGCAGTCCTGCAGCATGGTGCCCTACCATCTACAAGGTGCCCTGAGGTGGTGATGTTTTTGGAAAAGGAATTAAGAGCCAGCACCCCTCCATGCCTGCCTGTGTCAGACGATTACAGAGAAGAAGAATGACAAGAGAAAATGAAAAGGAAATGGGCTGACAGCCTGCAGAGTGGTTTTTCAACTTCAACACAAAACATTCAGTAGTAATTATAGAATAACCTTCATTTAAATGCAAATAAGCCTGTAATTAAGATAAGGGACCTACCATTTGCCAGCATTTTTTGTTGTTTCTTTTTATTTTTTAAATTTTGGGGGTGACAATTATGGTTTCTCAGACATTCCTCTGTTTTATTGATGAGTAGTCATTATGTTTATGGATTGTGTTGTGACTGCAATATTTGGATAACTGCAGAATAGAAATTAGTGTCACTTACTTTCAGCTGCCCCCAGCAAAAGGAAAAAAGATGTGTGCCGTACATAATGTTGACATAAGCAAAACTTCCTAAGTGGTATGGCCCTGGACGACATCAGATAATGTGCTGTCCCAGATCACCAGGAGCCTGAGACAAATGCACTGAGTTCAGGATCACGGAAAGAGACAGCGTTCCTGATGGCTTCCAGTAGAGCATGCTGATCCTTCCTCACAAAGCATCAACTCTCCCCAACTGCTGCTCCTTGTTCCAAAATGGGCATAATCAAGGGCAGGTTTTAGATGTCTTCTCAGTAGGGATGTCAGTGCTGGAATGTGCTGACCAGGCTGCGTGTCGATATGTCCTTGTAGCACAGAACAAATCCCCTGACCTTGTCTGCCAGATTAATACTGATCACTTCCATTACTACCTGCTATTGACTTGGGTTGACTCACTCTTGGGATTACAAAAAAGCAGAAGGCCTAGGCAGAAGTATATTCATTCATTTATCCCTCCTCCCCCATACTATGTGTATGTGTATACACAGCTATTTGTTTCTTGATAGATAGGTGAGTGGATGCACAGACAGACAGACAGACAGATAGATAGATAGATAGATAGATAGATAGATAGATAGATAGATAGACAGACAGACAGGATCCCAACACTGGTTTCATCAGACCCTCCTAGAAGTCTGGTAATACAGCAGTGAACAAACAGGCAAAGACCTAAAACATGCCATTCTGTAAAAACATATTGTAGATGACTTTTGCAGACACACACACCTGGAAACCTCACCCCAAAGAGTGCCCAGACAATGCAACCAGTCTTTGCTGATACTTTCCCTCAAACCTTAGGCATAGTTGAAGTTGAAAACTTTCTCAAGCACAAAACACTGAAAACAGAGTGTTTTAGAGGTACTAAAAAGTCCAGCAAGTCCAATTTAATTCTTTTAATTAGCAAGGGAGTTGTCTTAATAATTCATTAGCCATCGCTAATTTAAAAAATTCATCCTAAAATACACATAACTTTGACAAAAACTTTCCAATATTATTTGTTTGGTGGGTACCCTGGGTACCATCCTCTGTCATCCAGGAAATAATCAGCCAGTTGCCTCTCTGGTTGTCTTTGTTTTGCCTCTTTAATTATGCTAGGTGAGGAAGTGGTATGTGTTTAGGCTTCTTTTCTGAGTGTTTGAGACAGTTTGCATCTGTGAGATAGACAAAGACACTTTCTGAGGTCACAGATGCACAGGGCTGGGATGGGGGAGTTGTAAATGCACAGGGTAGGGATGGGGACTTAAAAATGCGCAGGAATGGGGAGAGGGAGACTTGCAAATGCACAATCATCAGTCTTCATTCTGCTTCCTTTTCCCATCACCAATAGGATCTCAGAAGAAACAACACAAGACAACACAACACAAAACAACACAACACAAAACAGCACAACACAAAACAACACAAAACAACACAAAACAACACAACACAACACAAAACAAAAATCCATTGTCCTTTAACAAACACACCTTGTCTGGAAAGTGAATCCTTAACTTTCCTCGGACTCTCTTTATCTCTATTAAGCATTATCTGTTTGTCTGGCTATAGTTGTTTCCGAGGGAACTTCAGATGCCCTTGATAGAGTTTACACACTGCTACCTAAGACTGAAATGTATTTGATGGATTAACTGGAAACTTACAAAACTTTAATGCCTTTTTTTTATAAAGTGTCTAACTTTGTATCCTCTGGGGTGATTGTTAACTTCAAAAGCCATTTCAAGGTTCAATAAAACTAATGGAGGTGAGATGGGCCTAGCGGAGCATCCCGACTCATGGACTCACTGCTCTTCATCACCCACAGGATGAACAGACTAGCAACTCTACAGCCTCCACAGAGAATGTAAACCCATCCCTCATTTTAACTCCAATGACACCTCCTCCAAGGAGCCTTCTCTACTCTCCCCTGAGACTTCTAGACTTCAAAGTTATTTCTTCAGGCTCTCTTGACAGGAATCAACTTCTTCCAAATGCTGTTTGAATGCTCCATTTTTTTTTTTGTGAGGAAGAAAAAAATGGATATTAAAATTGCTCAAACACACCATTTAGCAAATCATAAACAGCTTCAGTATTCTAAGGCAGAGGCTCCCATTTGTGATGTGGAGCATCCTTTGTACTGGATGGGGTCATCTTTTTATGTAGCTTAGAAACAGAAGTTACTTTTAAAAGTCTTAAAAAGAGAGAATTTATCTGAACTCAGATCTAGCTGTTGGATATTCCACTCAATACTTAAGGGTGTCTTCTGGAATGTACTTGGGGAGAATGCCATGACGAGAGTAGGTTTTAATTGACTCCTTTGTTGGAGCCTGAGAGTTAGAATGGGTGACTCATATTTAAAGGAAGGCAAACACATTGTGGGGTCTCTTGTCCTAAGTGGATAGTGCACTCAGATTACACATCAAAAGCTGTGAGAAGAGCAATGGCCACCCGGCGCTTCCATGCCAATGGATTCTGGAAGAGTATAGTTGAAATCCCCTCCTTCAGTACTTCTGTTCAGTTATGTATTAAAATATTATAGCTCCATGTTAGCCGTGCTTAGGGAGTTGTAAATGGAGGTATTTATGTCTACACTTTGGTAGAAAGGATACGGATAAC
The DNA here is from genome assembly GCF_008632895.1 of Mastomys coucha. Lineage (NCBI taxonomy): Eukaryota > Metazoa > Chordata > Mammalia > Rodentia > Muridae > Mastomys > Mastomys coucha. The sequence continues at coordinate 24,285,181 of NW_022196906.1, read as the reverse complement.
AGTTGCCACAGCACTGAGAAGGAGCTGAGAAATTTGAGGTAATGGGCAGAGACACTTGAAACAAGGACTTGGAAGGAAAGCTGAGGAACAGTGGATGAGGATGGGTTTGCATTTGACTTTAGTGCCTTTGCCAGAGGAAGGGAGAGGGTTTCCCAGAGCTGTGCAAGAAAAGCCTGTATGTAATAACTGGTCTCCAGAAAGCCTCCTCCTTTTTTCCCTCCATTTCTCTCTCCCTCCCTCCCTCCACCCCTCTCTCTATCCAATCCTTCCTTCCTTTTGGTTTTTAAAAGTGGTCTTGGTATATGACTCAGGCTGGTTTAGAACTTACGATCCCTCTGTCTCAGCCTCCTGTGTACTGGGAATACAGGTGTCTGCCACCATACCTCGTGAGGGTTCTATAATTTGGTATCTAGGTGAAGGATAATACTTACCTATTTTTGAAGATTTGGCGAGGATTTTACTTATTCCTTGATTATCTGCCTCTAAACTGTTGGGACCAGACCTATAGAAAGATCAAAGTACAGTATTTATTACTGGTAAATGTAGTTTAGGAAACATGGTTATGTTAACCATGTGAATTAGCCAATCTTGGCAAAACCCACAATGAAGGATAGGTGAACATAAAAGCAAGTTTAGGTACTCACATAGATACATCTACTCAAATTATTGGGAAGTACTCAACTTCAGCAAGAAGGTTCTGTCACTTGAGATCACAGATCCCTAAATTCACTTTTTGGGTTGCTTATGGGTTGTGAACCCCAAATTAGGAAGCTTTTAACTAAGGAGAGACAGAATGAATAGTAAATAATAATACTGAGAATAATAACCACAACAATATCAACAGAGCACAAAAACCCAAGCAACAACAGCACCCCCCCCCCTCATCCCATACTCCAACCAGCCTGCTGTTAGGAACAGCGGAAGCTGTGTACTTCCAAATCTCTAATTGGATTTGGCCCACTGAGGCACAAACTCTAGTGGAGGAAAAACAAGCCAAAGAGGAGGAAACTCCTCCTGGCCCAGTTGCCCTTCTGCAGTGCATGCTGTGCTCCTGCCCTCATTTGAGATCCTGTGTTTTCTTCACTAGTTCATGAGGGCCTCAGTGGTTCCTACAGTTACCCCATTTTGAATTTCACATCTCCTGTAAGTGAGAAAAACTCATTGAGTTTCCCCTCACTTTCCCCTGAAGGGAAGGCAAAACAAACACACATAAAAAATGATGAATATCCTCTTGGACACAGACAAATTCATCTCTTCCCAGGACATTTTATTCTCACTTTTGACAGCAGCCATAAGACTTAGGCAGCACGTCTCCAAGGATGGCTCATTACAGGTGGGGGAAGGGACATTCATGGCAGGCCCTGCTCGAACTTACTGTCTGCTGCTGTGAGAACCACAGGGCAAGGCATGCAGCCGGAAAAGCACATAATTGTTAGTGTGCACTGTTTATTGACCTTCTTGACAAACACAGCATGGGCAAAGGATCCCTTCTGTGATTTTGTTGTCATCCTTGTCAACTCTGCTGACCCTGGACTGGTCAGAGGCTTTGCATGCCATTAGGAACAATTTAGTTGAGTACCTACTATGTGTAGGGCACTCTACTGGTCCAAAGAAGAATTCAGTGATAAATTCAACGCAGACCCTTTAGCAAGTAGAAGAGTCTAAATATTATAGTGGTTACTTTCAGTAATCATGTTCATGACTGTGATATCCATATATGATCAGCTATCATTGTGGATGTTTCTGTGAGGGTGATTTTGGATGAAATTAACATTTATGCTGATGGACTATTCTTTGTAATGGGAGTGGGTCTTACCCAGTTAGGTGAAGGCTTACAAGAATTAAGAGGGTGACTTCGGGGTTCAGGAGATGACTCCCCAAGTTAAGGACTTGTGAAAGCACAAAGATTTGAATTTGGGTCTCTGGAACACAAATTTAAACTAGGCAAGAATAGTGTGCTTCTATAATCTCAGCACTTGTACAGTGAGATGGGAGGTGCAGGGGAGGGAATCCTTGACAGCTTGTAGAGTAGCTGGCTTTCAGCATGTCACAGTGAAGATTAAGTACCCCTGTTTCGGAAGTAGATAGGACCAATACTAAATACTGTTCTCTGATTTCCACTCATGTGGCCTGGAATAAGCTCAAGTACACACTAAACACACACACACACAGTGGAGAGTGGGGATAGAGGGAGGGAGGGAGGGAGAGAGAGAGAGAGAGAGAGAGAGAGAGAGAGAGAGAGAGAGAGAGAGAGAGAGAGAGAGAGAGAGAGAGAGAGCTGGGAATTCTGCTAGTAAGTAGCCTTTGAATTTGTAATGAGATCTTAGTGCCTCCCATGGTCTTCAAACCCTGGCCCAAGCTGCAGATTTTTGGTCTCTGTCCTCTACAACTATGTGACCTAATTCCCCAATATGATTGTTTCTTTCTACAAGAAATGATTCTGTTTGTTTGGGAACCCTTACCAATAAACACATCCACAATCTCCCCTTCCTTCTCTTTCACCTGTTCTTTGTCATCATTAAGGCACTTCAGTCTTGGGAAGTTGTCTGTGACCAGGATCTCCCTGACAACATTTTTTAGGTTCCAAACCCAAAGTCAACATTGTTCTCTATTTCCTTGGGTATTTGATGGTGTATCTCTAGTCTTGAGATTCTAACAATAGCCTTAAGTTTCTGCAAAGACAACCTCAACTTGTTTTATTTTTTTTTTTGATCAAAATTAAAATGATTGTAGAATACAGTAATCTGTCCTTACCCATGGATTTACTCCTGAGGTTTCAATCCTTGGTGTCAATGATTTATGAATTTTGGCTTGTACACTGTTGTGTATAGCGCTACACAATCTCACAGTTTACTCCTTTACTCTGCCTGGAACATGAATCCAAACACACTTCTGGATATCCAGTATGCCTGATGCCTCCTGGCTAGTTACCCAATAGCCACCTTGCTTATCTGATAATTGTCATGGTAACAGAGTGCTTGTGTTCAGACATTGTTTACTTAATAACAGAATGAAGGCACAAGAGTAGTGATGTGGTTGTTCAGGTATGCCAAAGGGGAGCCCCAAAGTACTTCCCTCCCCTCCCTTCCCCCTGCCCCTCCTCCTTCCCCTTCCTCCTTCTTCCTCTCCTCCTCCTCCTTCCTATTTGTGGTACTTGCCACTGATCTACATCCTCAACTCTGAGTAAGTTGCCCATGTGCTGCAGACACATGATCTTTCTGCATTAGTCTCCTGAGCAGTTTGGGACTTTTTTCATAGTCATAAGGTGATTTCTTTGAGTGGAAAAGCAAAACAAAAAACCTGCATGTGAGGCCTCTAAGATTCATTGTGGGGACAAACAGGAAAGAGTGCACTGTAGGGTATGCTGCCATCTTTAGGTACAAATATCCTCTTTGGGTGTTGGAACAGATCTCCTACTCCTCAAGGTTTTCCTTGCTCTCTTGTATGTGAGATAAAATGTACTTTTGCTCCTATCCCAGCACAATTGCTGTAACCCGGTCTATAGGAAGAGACTGAAGGTCTCCTGTCTTACAGGAAATGAGGAACAACTGGTCTGGGTTTTGCTGGCTTCTTTCTGATTCTACTCTCTACAGTGTCCCACAGGTGCTTGCTGTCATCCAGAACTCCAGTCACCACTGATCTGCTACTGGCTACTGTGATCTGACCACTCCTAGGCCCTGGCTCACATAGCTTGTGTCTCCTCATCTCCTCTTAGGTGTCTCTTGGTCTCTAAATATATATATCTCTTGCTGAAAACCCCAAATCTTGGCTCTTTCTTGTGCTCCATTTCTCAATGACTTTGCCCTATTTCCCCAACAGTCTAAACCAGAAATCTGGCTCATTATCAGAGCTCAAGTTTCCTTTCCTGTTTTTTTGTCCCATTGTGTTAGTACACCTCTTCATCTGCTCAGGACTGGATTATTACAGTATCCCTTTCTCTTTTTCTCTTTACCCTCCCACTGTTAATCTAATGACCTTTCTAACGTGCAAATTGCCAGCTACCCACTTAAATCCTTTAATGGCTTTCCATCAATTTCAGGATAACGGTCAAACTTCTCAGCATGGTCTATTAGCTATCTACTGCCGCATAACGCAAAAACTAGAATACTTAGCAGCTTAAACACAAACATGCTTTCTGAGCTTCAGGAGTGTGGGAGTGGCCTGAATGGATGGTTCTGGCTGAAGATGTCATATGAAATTCTCTCCAAGCCACTAGCATGGTCTACAGTGTCTGGGTGCAGAGTAATCTGCTCCCAGGCCTATTCACAAGACTGGGATTGTCCATTTCTCCCAGTAGCAGTGGTGGTTCCTTTCACAGTGGCTAATCTTGCTTGTCATCTTGATTAAATTAAGACTTGCCTAGGAGATTTGAGAAGCAGATTTCCTGTTCTGGGTGTATCTGTATAGGCATTTCTTGAGCCAGGTAGATCCTGGAGTCTCTGATCTAATGAATGGCTCAACCCATTGTAGACTCAGAATTTCAGTAGATTGCTGGGAGGTTCTGAAGTGGTGGAAGACCCGGCCTAGACAGTTAGACAAACCTACTGAGTCTTTCAGAGACTTGCGACCACATACCACTTCCTCCTTTCAAGATGCTCTACTCTTCTTTTGCCTAGGTAATATCCTTCCGCCTCTGTGACCCTACCTGTTATCACTCCCCCATCAACCATTCTCTGTGCTTACATAGTGTTCAAAATCCATGTCTGCTCTTCTGCTTTGTATTTTACTATAATTATCGGCTTATGAGCTTCTTATTTTCTGTTGGCTCTTCTTGAGTTAAGAGAGTCTGAATACTTTACAGCACTTTATTCCAAATCTCTGTATGTCTAATCATGATAAGGATTTAATAACATGAATGTATAGTTCGCTGTTGAATATGAATCTTAAAAAGGGAAAAGAACGTCAGCTCTTCTGCTGTGTTTTATTGTATGTCATTCTTTTGGTGGTTAGGGATATGAAAAGGAGAATGTAAAGTCCTCTGTCTGCTCTGTCTGGCTCTTGGTTGAGTCACTCAGTGGAATTCAGCTAGTGGACGGGCTTGTCTGTCAAGTTAAAGATGGCTTCACTTGTGACTGGCACCTCGTTAACTGTAACTCAAAGATCAGGCTCAGCTGAGAATGACTACGTGGGCACTCACCAGAACAGTGGCCCAAGGGAAACATTCTTTTTTTTGTAGGGCCATTATAGGCTACTAGAGAGAGTGTTGCAACAAAAGTGAGGTGGAAGTTTCAAGGCTTCTGGCCTTGTCTCGTAAGGATCACTTACCTGGTGCTGATTGATTCAAGTAACTCATAGAGTCAGTCCGTGTCTAAAGAGAAGACACTACACGGTCCTGAGAAGGGAGTAGCATGATTCATGGGAGCCACCTTGGAAGATAAGCTCCCAATGTTGATACAATATAATAAACTATTGTCATGTTTGTCTCTGGTGTTCCTTTCATATCTGTCTTTAGCAAGAAGGAAATTGTAGGTCTACTATCAATCATATTTGTATGTATTCTGGAGTACCTGGATGAAATCACCTTTATTCAGGGTCCTCCATTAGCCCACCCTCTCATTTAAGGAACTTTGTACTGATATGACACAGTGCGTTGTTCTTTCTGCAACAGGTTGATGGATAATTTGATCAAGACTCCCAATTGCCATGGAATCTCTTCCTAGGAGGTTTACAAAAGAATCCAGGGCTATTTTGATGGTCACAATGATAATAATATGTTGTCACTAATATTTAATTGCATCTTGCAGTTTGTGGGAGAGACTTATACAACAAAGAATTTTCCTGTCCAAAATTTCATTAGCAGTCCTGTTGAGAACCACTGAACACATAAAGATATGCCTTTCAAATTTGCAAATGTCACAACCTAATATGATTATGATAGGAGGAAACTGGCTCAATTGCACATTCTAGCAAAAAAAAAGGAGATATTTGATGAAAACCTAACAAGAGCCAGCACCATGATGTGCCTGCCAAAAATGACCATTATCTAAGTTATATTAATGAAAACTTTAGTCCAGAGCACAGAAAGCTTTATGTTAATAGACATTTTAGACTATTATATACTTCTCAGGATATTCTTAAACTTTGGATATTTGATTTGAAAAGAGACATACCTTGGTCACTAGGAGGACAAAGATCTAAAGATCTAAAGATAATGCGATATGAATAAGAAACATGAAAGCTATCTTAAAATATTTGTATTATCTACTGGAAAGATTTGGTATAGCCTTTGATATCCTAGAAAACAAATTAGAGTAAACAAAGGAAGTGGTTCTGAACAAACCAGGTAATTAATTTTTTTGGTGGGGATTATCCAGGTAGGAGGTATGTACTCATGGCTTCAGCATTTGAATGCTAAGGCAAGAGGATCAAGAGTTTTAGACCAACCTAGCTTACATAGAGAGACCATCTCAAGCACACGACACACACACACACACACACACATACACACATACACACACACACACACACACAGAGAGAGAGAGAGAGAGAGAGAGAGAGAGAGAGAGAGAGAGATGGGGGGAGAGAGAGATGGGGGAGAGAGAGAGATGCTGGTGTGATAGACCCTGCTTAGGCATGTGCCTGCAGAGAATGGATAGCCACAGACTCTGAGTGACTTAAAAATGAGTTGCATATACAAAGGGGCTCTTACTTGAAGTGCTGCCTCTGGTTAGCCTTTCATCATCATTATAATTATTTATGATTCATGGACTCATTCAGGAACTATAGTGCACACTACTTTCCTAACAATATCTCAGCTCTTAATACTTCACTGTAGTTTTTGGTTTTTTATCCCAAAGAAGTACCTTAAAACCACTAATATTTTGTTTGTTCAATCATAAAACAAGAAATCACAATGCCTGACATTTCTGTAATGTGATAGCTATGATAATCCAATTACACAAGAGTTTAAACTGTAACATTTGTGAAAAGACAGGAATTATTTATGTTGTTCTCCACAAAGCTGTGAACAGTCAAGAAACATTTCTATTACTGTCTTATATTTGAGAGAGTGTTTTAAAATTCTTTTAAAAGTTCATTCTAATGACTTGTAATTGTTTTCTGCTCTCTGATAAGGTGTGAAGGTCTCTAATGGCTGTCAACAGTGTCATGTGAAGTGATTTAATTAGCACTTACCATTCTCTTATTGGCTGGCCTATCTTTGGTCCAACATAGAGTCCAACTTTTAAACCATTTGAAGGGACAAGAAGAGGTGACAGAGAGTTAGGTTAGATAAGCTTTCACTTAAGTGATGTTTGTTTGGGGGAAAATGTCACTACATTATCACCAAATACACAGGGTACTGACCTCTCTTCTCTTACTTTGAGATGGCCAGCCCAATCATCCCCTATGCTTTTTATGAGATTCATCAGGAGGAGAAAGAAGACAGCAGTTGAAGCTGGCTTTTGTTGTTTATGAGACAACCTAAGTGGCCAAATCAGCCTCAAGACTGTCTGCAAAGAGACAAAAGCATCGGAACCACATCATTGTTCACTTAAGGTTTAATTAAATCTGTTCCAGCAACTATGCTGGCTTTAGGTTGAATTTATAGTCCACTAATGCTAGAGTTTTATGCAGTCTATCTACATTTTATGGCACATTGGGGTCTCTTGTATAATCAACATGAACAATACACTTATGCCCATTTTATGTGAGCTGGAGCATAATTTGACTATTTTAAATGATTATAGAAGTTTATAGTTAAGTGTCTGCTCTTACATCATGTTGTTAGTGATGTCTGTGATGTATCATATGCCAAGCTCTTGATGTGGAACACACTTCCCAATTATAGCAATCTTCCTAAAACAAAAATGGTATCTGATTCTTCACAATTCACTCTCAAGAATGAGATTTTCGGAAATGGAATTAGAAAATAAGGTAAATGAATGCATTTTTCACTAGAGACAAATTTTGTTTTAGCTTTAAAAATATATGTTTTATAGTATATATATGTATAGATACACTATATATATATAAACATACATATATGATAAATGTCTGTATATATACATAAGTGTGTATATGTATACTAAACATATATACATATAATGTTTATAATGTTTATATATTTAGTTTATATATGTTTAGTATATATGTATGTTTATATATATGTTTAGAATACACACACACACACACACACACACAGAAGAGATTCCTTTGCAAGGCAACAACAAAACAGAACTCATGAAAGAAAGAGTGACGACTAGTCATCACCCAGAGGATGAGCTCCAGTAGCCTCCATGTCCTACCAGGATGTTCTTTATCTTTTTCAAAGTGCTGTCCCCCTCAAATAATAGAGCAGAAAGGAATTTTGGGAGTCTCCTGCCCAACACTACATTGATATAAAAACCAGCAGGGTGCAGGTTCTGCCTAGAGATCCTGGCCTGGGGCTATAGAACTTGGGAAGATGGGAAACAGATTGGAACTAGGATCTGAATTCAAGTCCAGGATAACTGTTAACTGTCCACATCCTCTTATCGGTGGCAGTGAAATGGTTGCCAAAGCAAGCAGGAGAAACAATTGCTAATCTGATAGAAGTTCCTGCCTTAGAAATGCCTCCCAGTCCTACTATGTAGGTGTTCCATTTAGAATCTATGGTCTTCCAATCAAACTGATTGGGATTTCTAAACCTCTTCTTAGACAGTGAGTTGCCAGAAGGAAAAGAAATGTGATCGATACCCTTGACTTTAAGATCTGCCCCTTGCGATGGCTACCTGCTTATTCTCTCTAAACCTCCTGAGCCCAAGGCCTCCCATACCCAGATTAACTGGTTACTATACACTTATTTATGCTCCATCAGCCAATATCCTTCAGCAACAGTAGCAGTGGCCTTGATTTGTTTTCTAGTTTTACAGCTATGTTGCTGGGAGAGGTGGATGGAACATTTAATTTGGCATTAAATTCTATTCTGGGGCCTCGTCCCCTGTGGCAAAGGTGATGTGGATGGTTTGCATTTATGATTTTGCTCAGTTCGACTTGTTTTTGTGCCCAGGGAAAGTTTCTGCTGGAGCTCTCCTTGCTTCTCTTGCAGTTTGATTTCTGATTTCACATCGAGCTTTGCATAGGGTGAATCAGCCCACTGTCTCTTTGTACCCAGGCTACCACTCTCGATCAGAACTGTCGCCAACACCCCGCTTCCTGCACATGCCTGCAAAGCGGGTAGAGCATTTGAATTTTGAGCAGAATTCTATTCTTGAGAGATGTGGTCTGTGTCAGGCAGACAGGATGGGGAGACTTGGCTGCCAATCTGCCTGCCAGGCAAAGAGATGCGTCCTCCTCTGACTCTCCTTTTTTGCATTATTCTTCGGATTTCAGAGTGCCTGTCACAGGAGAGGGTCTGCTCACATGCACTCCCTTCTTTATCCGTGAGTCACCTTGGGCAGGCCAACAAACACATTAGCATGGCAGCATCACAATGCATGGGAGATTGTGATCCTCTCCCACAGTGAGGTTTTGCAGAGCCTCGGGGATTTGCTAAGTAGCCCTAAGACCTGCCAGCAGCTCCCATCTTTCCAACACCCAGTAATTTGGAGTATCATCCACATACAATAAACAGTTCATCCTCAGTTTACACCCTCTACCCAAGCACTGACAACATTAACCTTGCCATCTTTTTTGTTTGACCTCTGTCTAGCCTTTTTTCTTTCAGTGTCTTTGGCTAGTGGTGTGTGTGTGTGTGTGTGTGTGTGTGTGTGTGTGTGTGTGTGGTGTTTAAATAAACTGCAAAAGGAGAAAGCAATGAAACATCTTCTTGGGGGGAGTTGGTGGAGAGCTTCTGGAATCATCTCAGGCTTCTCTTCCTTCTGTTTGTCCTTCCTAAGGTTTTGTCATCAGTGATCTTTTCCCCCAATGTAGGTTGATGCTTGTATGAGGTGAGCTGTCTGATAGAACCAAGAACCCGTTGTTCCCTCAGTTTTTGTTTCTTATATTCATGACAACAAAGAAATAACACAGGGAGAAGGAAACTGCAATTAAATTGCTAACCCTATACAGGGCAGGAGGCCGCAGACAAAGTTAATTAAATTGCAGAAGAAGAAAAAAATGTAAAAGAATGACGAAACAAAACAACCCAGCAATTAGCACCCATGCAGCAATTATTTTCATAATTTCACTATTAACGGAGATTCAGAATTATAAGTATTTCAGGGCACGGAGACGTAAGAATCGCCTCTATTCTACACACAGAGCTTTTATGCTGGCGTACTCAGCTTTTGTACCACCGAGTTAGAAACCCCATGATCTCCAGCCTAAGACGCTATGTGTACTCCCAGTGTCGACCACTAGGTGGAACCCGTGCAATGCATATATCCAGCCCCCGGGGGGCTTTGGGCAGCTGTGAAGCCTGGGTCTCTGGGCTGGAGGGCAGCATATGAAAAGAGTGGTACTTTGTTAGGCGATTCCATTTCCCTTCTAGTTAGTAAGAGCCCCGCCGCTATTGCACATGCGTGTGCTACACCCCCCCCCCACACACACACCTATTTATTAGAAGTCTGGTTGTGTCCTATTGGTTGCCTTCGTTATTTCAGGGCATCTCTGATGGAGCCTCCCATTTTGGGGTGATAACTTTGCCTTTATACACTTATACATTTAGCTGTCTAATTGTCTGCCCACACTGAGCCCATGTGTGCTACTAATTATGATTTATTTAAAAGCTCCTGTTTAGTGTTCTTTGTTCTCCACTTCCTTGTGTTGAAGGGCTAAGGGAGAGATTTCAGTAGAAACTCTTCTGAATAGGTTTTAATTTCTACATTCTCGGCACTCCTTCTGCCAGGTTTAAAATCCAGATAACTTCTGTATCTAATTCCCAGCATCCTACCCATCACTCCTCTCTCCAACAGCAGAAGGCACCAGGAGGGGTGTGGCTGCAGCACCTGGAAGGAAGGCACTTCCAACGTTTTAGTTTTGTACTAGCATATTCAAGGTTAAACCCATATATGTGACTGCTTTCTGTAGATCTCTACCGAATTATACAGTAGCAGCCCTACTGTGTGCAATATGGAACCCAGATGCTTAGCACCAAACTTGCTCTCTCTGTTAATTTATGTTTTGCCCAGGCCAAAACCTGAAAATCTCACTCTCCAGTAGGAACAGTTATACCACTGAATTTGGTCAATTTCACTTCCGCCTACTTTTCTGCCCACCATGTTTAATTTACTCCCGTTGCTGTTACTTTATATAATCCTGCCATTTTCACCAAAAGCGTGGTGGAAGTCCTTTCCGCCTTCAGATCCAGACTCCCTCTGCTCCGTGTGCTTATGCCCCTCACCCGTGTTGAAGCCTCGAAGACTTCAGGACACTAGGCCACACCCCTTCCTGATACACTTTGCTCTAGTTCCCCAGGATCCTCACCTCCAGGGGGGGTTGTTTCTACCCCACCCAGATTGCAGCTCCTCAGGCCATGCTACTACCTGGTCACACAGAATAGAGACTTTTCCTTGTCTGAAAAAACAAACACTTTTTTTCCGTGCTTAAACTTTACCTGATCCCCAAAGATATATAATGACCCCTCCTCAGAATTACTAAAGTCGCAGGAAATATCTCTGCCAGAGCCCTTTACATGAGTCCTTGAATTCACCTCTCCTTGTAGGTTTCCCAATAGAAGCTGTACCACAGTGCTAAAATGGGCCATTCAATCCCTCTGATACCTCCAGATGGAGAGAGCCTCTCTCTCTCTCTCTCTCTCTCTCTCTCTCTCTCTGTGTGTGTGTGTGTGTGTGTGTGTGTGTGTGTATGTGTGTGTGTGTGTGTGTGTGTGGTATGTGTGAAGGGATAGAGGAAAGGAGGGAGGGAGAAAAGGAGGAAGGAAGGAGAGAGAGGGGGGAGAGAGACAACAGGACTCAGGCTCACAGCAGGCCCCTCATTCTCTCCCTTTTAGTTAATTATTATCTAAATGAAGACCCGCAGGGCACATGGCATTTTGCTTGAAGCCTGGGGGAAGCTACCTACAAAGTGAAATATTCATAAAGTATACAGATGTTATACACAGCAAATACATACCCTGGAGGTGAGGAGACATTTGATAGAGAGGAGCTGGGCAAAGCATAGGACTCCTAATCAGAGCAGAGCCTTGGATTCTAGGTACACCTAAACCATTGCTGCCATGTTGTTGTTTTGGCATGAGAAAATGCTGTGCCGTCCTTAGAAAAGGCTACTCAGTTATGGTGTATGCCTTGATAGTCATCCCCAAGTCCTCTTCCCCTCCAGTATCTGGCTCATCTGCAGAGGGCTGGCTCACCTTCGCCAGCTCTATAGCCAGGTGGTAGCACAGAGGCCCAGCACTGCAGCTTGACTAAGGGAAAGGCTTTTGGGCAATGGCCATTCCAGAGCTCTTTGTAGGAGGATGACATTTCACCAGCAGTACAATATAGCTCCCATTCTTCCCAGACCTTCTTTCTCATTGTCTTCTCACAGCTATCGACCCCTTGGCTATACATCCCGTCCTAAACTCCGTGAGTCTGTTTTAAGAAAGCCAATCTCTGGTGGCACTAATCTGTGATGATTCTAAGTTATTGTTTGAGGTTAATTATTTTCTGACTGACACAAAGATCTCTCTGGTGGAGTGGATGACAGAAGCCTTTGGTTTGGCACAGAGTGGGCTCTAGCAGCTGACACCTAAATACTCACTGGCAGAAGGGGAAGGTGCTTGTGGGTACACTATATCAGGCATTTGAAAGGCAGAGGGACTGTTAGCTCCAAGGATACCAGATTGGATGGCTGTGGCTAAGGGTTATTGACACTCTACAAGATGAAAATAAACAGCTGAGAGTAATGGGCCACTATAGCCAGGTGTAGATGCCAGAGGGCATCTGTAGTTGCAGACACAGAAGCTCAAGTCTTTGCTGAGGAAGCTGAGAACTAAGCCTGAACATGCCAGGTGGAGTAGGAAAGCCTCAGCGACTTGCTAACTACTGCAAATAAGCAGCTCTTACTCCAAGGACTAGACGCTGATTAGATGTTCCTGGGATCCTGGCTGACTGGTTAGGCTGAGAAAACAAGGACTAGAAGCCCAGGGACTTGGAGTTCTAGGGCTTGGAGTATTCAAATGAGTCTATGGGGGGGGGTCCTCTATATGAAGATCTTGATATGTGTTACTATCTACCCATCTTCATGCTCCAGTGAAGAGGAAACTATTTCAAAGACAAATGAATGACTCATCAAGGAGATAGTAGACATAGACAGAGGAATGAAATGACCGCAGTGTCGAAGACCAAGTCAGGCGTGGGGTCAAACAACAGAGGGTTCCACTTATTAAGGCTTATTTTTGTTACTGCTTTGTTCTACCTGGCAATAACAGAGACAAATACTATGGTTCCTTGAAGAGGATACCTGGGCACTGGTAGCACATTCACGTACATTAGGTCCTTTCCACCCTGAAAGAGCCCAGTTTTCAATTTCAGATACACAATAAAGGTGTGAGTTTGATTGACACTCTGGTCTCAGTCAGCATTTCTATCAAAATCCTGCATTTCATTGTGATAACCCTGCAAACACAGCTTATGGTAAAGGTGCCATGATCAAGGGAGCCAGGTGAAATGGTTCATGTCTCATTACCAGTCACTGAACTCCCAGAACACTAGTGTAAGCTACAGGAATCATGGAAGTATTTGTTTGGGCAATATTATGACAGATGGGCTGATGTCCTCCAAGATGTCATATACTCACACTTCAAAAATCTTCACAAGGGGTGGGTACAAAACTGGTTTCACTAGGATATGCCTTGTGGCTATAGAAAAATATGTGCAACTCCAGGCTCTGCAGGTTTGGAGGCCTTGGTGTTATTGGTTTTACTTTTACCTTGGAGTATGGCTAAATTCCCATTGAATTATAAGCTGTGGTTACAGCCTTGGTACTTTCGGCACCTTGTGTTAATGAATTAATAGACAAGAAGAGGAGTGCCCTCTTTAGCGTACATAAATCATCCTGTAATTAGGAGGGGTGGACTGTCAAGAACAATGGGTCAGAAAGCAATGTACATAGGATTGAGTATTGCTGCCCTGTCTAACTGAAATGGCAAATAGACATGTCCAACAAGGAAACTCCTGAATGTCACAGAAGCACAGAACATTCTTGGATAAGAGTCATATCACTCTATGTCTTTGTGACCAAGAGAAAGCTAGTAACTAAAGATGTCTACATTGGATTGCGGAGTATGAACATTTTGAGAATCAGTTGCAACTCAATATCAACAGACCATGGTTGTTCTAACAGCCTCACTGTTCAAGCTTCTCAGGAAGACAGGTTGACCAGACTTCTGAACTACATGAATTTGAGTGAAGAAATGGGTCCAAGTGGCAAAGAGACCTATGCTAGCTAGAGGTCATGCAGATGCATAACCCAGCTTCTCTTCAAGACAACATCATCCAAGTAATAAGATAAGCAATTTTCTGTTTCATATCTAGGGCAGGTCTCAGTTGAAAGAGTAACCTCATCGGAATCATGTTATTTCTGACATAGTCAGTTTCATACTGAGAAAGAGACATCATAATGGACTCACGTTGACCATTTGTGTTCAACACGAGGACCTGGAGGACAATTAGCTTAGGCTTTGTTGAGTCTGTATCATAGATCTTTTCCTGCCCTTTCTCATCTCAATTACCTTTCTCTCATAGTTGCTGGTCTTGTATGGATATCTTATACTCCAAGTTTTGTTCTAGAGAACCAGCTTCTAGAGAACCAGCTTGTGACATTATCTATTAGTATGAGCCTTTTCGCCTCTGGTGTGGAAGCTTCCTGGTTCTTAGGCAGAGCTTCAATTGGGCCAGCATTGAGACTCAGGGGAAGATAGCCTACTTTCTCCTTCATGGACCACTTTTCCAGCTCCTGCCCAGTATATAAATCCTGGGTAGGAAATAGTCTATCTTTAGTTTCAAAGTGAAACTTTCCTATTAATCTTGACCACACATCTGCTCTTTGCCACATATCCATTTCTTCTCATAGGTTCACTGTGATCCTTTCAGGGAATTGAAATTCAATTCAGTGAAGGAGCTTTAATCTAGTGTTCCTGTGATTGGAGCAGAAAATAGGAGTGAAACTTCTGTTCAAGACCAGATGGATAATAACCAGGCAGCTTGGTGAGCAGAAAAGGTGGATCAATGTACATGTGGATCAATGTGCACATTTGAAAATAACAGTCTGGGGAAAGTAATAAGGAGAACCAAGGCAGACCAAGTGGATGTCCAAAAGCCATTGGGCCACTTCTCTTGCTCCATCATCCAAAGTCTTAGTCAGCAAACTTTTAAAAGGTCTTAGTCAGATGAACTGACATATGGGCTCTGGATTGTCCAGGGTGATAGGGAGGTATCTGGCCTTACAACTCAGAATGGAGAAGAAATGCTCTGTGAACTTTGATGGGAGATCAAAGTACTCAGTCTATACTTTCTTTGTGTTATTCATGCATAAAGCTGCTCTGATGGAGCAACCACAGCATTATGCTAACATGACCTTGCACTCCCCCTTTTGGATGTTTCCACTCTTTCTCCCCTATTCTTGTTTCTGAGGTCTCTCTTGCCCCCTTTCCCTATCAAGAGTCAACACAGGACTTTGCCTCAGTTCTCCAGGGAACTTAGGATAAGCCAATAAATTTTTATGGAATTCTTGCTAAATGAGGATACTGGTTTTTTGTTGTTGTTGTTGTTTTTGTTTTTGTTTTTCCATTCCTCTCTCATACAACACATCTGGACCACAGCCACTTCTACAGTCCTCCTTCCACTTCTTCCAGTCCTATCTCCTACTTCTCCTCTCCCTCCTATTTATTGCTCCTCCGTTTCCCTTCAGTAAAGAGCATGATTCTAGCTGATATCAACTGAACATAGCATAGCAAGATACAATAAGACTAGGCACAAACTCTCATATCAAAATGAGAGGAAGCAACCCAGTAGGAGGAAAAGTGTCCCAAGAGCAGGCAGGAGTCTGAGATAGAGTCTCCTAAGAGTCAGAGACAGCTCTCACTGTTAGGAGTTCCCCAAGCACCCCCAAGCTGAACAACTACACCATATATGCAGAGTATCTAGCCCAGACTCATACAGATTCTGTCTTTGCTGCCTTAGTCTTTGTGAGCCTCTATGAGCCCTGCTAATGTTGATTCTGTGGACCGTGTTCTCCTGGTAACCCTGATTCCTCTAGCTTCTACAATTCTTTGTCTCCCTCTTCCTCAGGGTTCCCCTAGCTTCACTTAATGTTTTGGGTGTGAGTTTCTACATCTGGTCCTATCAGCTGCCAAAGGAAGCCTTTCTCATGATAATTGGGCTAGGCACCAATCTATGAGTACAGAAGAATATCATTAGAAATTCTTTCACTTCTTTATGTTCAGTAGTGTTTGGTTCTATCCTAGGTCTCTGAGCCATCCAGCTTCTAGCTCCTGGTCATCCACACAGTGTTGGGCATGAGCTTCATCTTGTGGCTTGACCTCAAGTTAGACCATTTATTGGTTTTCCACTTTTAAGTTCTGAGCCACCATTACCATAGCACATCTTGGGTCTGAGATTTTGTGGTTGGGTTGGTGTCCCAGTACTAGCACTGGGAGCCCTGCCTGGTTGCAGAAGATGACCAGTTTAGGCTTCATATCCTCCATTATTAGGAGTCCTCACTAGGATAACCATCATTGGGTCCAGAAAGTTTCTATTGTACTAGGTTTCCACATTGTTTCCTAAATTCCCACTCCATTCCAGTTGTTCCTCATTGTATTTTCTCTCTCCATCCCTCCCTCTCTTCACTAGATCTCCCCTGTTCCCGTATCCCCTGACAACAGTCAATCTGCAAAATCTAATCTATTTCCCCTTCCCAAAGAGATCCATGTGTCCCCCTAGAGCCCTCCTTGTTGCTTAGCCTCTCTGCATCTGTGGATTGTAGTGTGGTTATCCCTTACTTATCAGATAATATCTACTTATAAATAAGTAAATATCATGTTTGTCTCTTGGGGTCTGGGTTACCTCACTCAGGATGATTTTTTCTAGTTCCATCCATTTGCCTGAAGATTTTATGATGTCACTTTTTTTTAACAGCTGAGTATTACTCCATATATGGATGTATCACATTTTCTTTATCCATTCTTTGATTGAGGGACACCTAGGTTGTTTCCAATATCTGGCTATTTCGAATAAAGCTGTTATTAACACAGGTGAGCAAGTGTCCTTATGGTAGGATGGAGCAATAGAGACACTATTCTTAGTGTTTTATATGATATTAAATCATTCATTTTCCACAATGACACCACAAAGCAGGTACTACTATTATCTCTAACAGGTCATAACAAAGTACAACATGAAATTTAAGTCAGTTTCCCAAGACCTCCATGTTGACAAGTTTAGAGACAAAAGTCAGATCAGACATTCTGTTTCCTAACTGTTCTTTCCTCATGAAATATGGCTGCAAAAGTATAAACAAATTAAAGAAATAAACAAACAAAACCTCCAAGATAAAATGGGTATAAGAGTATCCTCTCAGACTTCCCAACCTTAAATGT
The DNA here is from genome assembly GCF_008632895.1 of Mastomys coucha. Taxonomy (NCBI): domain Eukaryota; kingdom Metazoa; phylum Chordata; class Mammalia; order Rodentia; family Muridae; genus Mastomys; species Mastomys coucha. Next base: position 24,267,723 of record NW_022196906.1, on the reverse strand, counting down.
CACATAGGTACCTTGACAATGTTTGTGGTAAAGAACAAAGAGAGTTATTTGTTCTTTTGAGATGAAATTCCTATGACACCCTCTTTATGAAAAGTATCTGAATGCCCAATTTGGTGCTGAATGAATTTATTCCTAGGTTTGTTTTTGTCCTTGAAGTTTGGTTTGTGTCAGTCTTGACTGTCTGTAAAGACTCTCAGAGAGCAAGAGCTTTCTCTCTCCTGCTTTTTATGTCACACGGTACTAGGCGTTGGTGAGCTTGAATATCTACTGATGTTCTTACAAAAGCAAAAACAAAAACAAAACCCATCAAAATGGAGCCTATTATGCAGTGTGTGGCTTTGTGTGAGATCTTGAGAAGAAGATAAGGCTGGTGAGGAGGCCCAGTCTGTCAGAAATGCAGGGCTCTGTAACATGATCTATGAACTCAGCATCCAGTTCCTACAGGGATCCTTAGACACGCTTAAAGCCCATGAGTATCTTAAAATCTATGACATTTTTGCAAGACAATATATGATCTTCCTTTCTTTGTAGGGGGATAAGTATCAGAGAAAGACATTGTTGCTCTGATAAAAGAATGTGACCGAATGTAATCTGTTGAAGAATGACCTCCCCAAACAGTGCCATTAACTGGGGACCAAGCATTCAAATAACCGAGCCTATGAGCATAGTTTTTATTCAGACCACCACGGACATACATTTTTAAAGACTCTCTAACTATGGCAATTAAGTTTTCTCATTATTCTTTTTCATATGACTTTGTGTAAATCATTTAACCATTTAGACCTCAAATTTCTTCCTTAGAAGTAGGACATAAGTATTTTCTGCCAAGGTTGTCAAGAAGGCTAGATGAGACAAAACAGAGGCCTGCCATAATTTCTAAAGTGTGTAGTGGGGGGATTGGTAATAATTGTCATTTCTCATCTTCCAAATTTGAAAATGTAGGGTACAGAAAAGAAGGCACTCTAATAGTGACTACATGTGTATGTCTTAGCTTGGCTCATGGGGAAGTGGATCTTGAGCACAGGACTTGAGTGTGATTTCACTTGGCTGTGATGTTAGGATGTATCAATGTAGGAGTATTTGAATGAAACAGGGAAAAGGGATAGGAATACCATCACTGTACAGTCACAAGCCGGTTGCTTCTGTGAACAATGAGGACTCAGATCCCTTGGGCTAAGCATGCCCATAAGTCCTCTTAGCTGATGGCTAATCATGTTCTTGTATCAAAAGGCACTTGCACCTGCTTGCATTAGGAGGCCACCTGCATGTATCAGTAGTAACAGACAAGAGAAACAGTGGGTGGGGCATATGCTGCCAACAGTGTCTGCTTCAGCAAATTGCAGGCTAGACAGTCACATGCATTATCTATATTAAATTCTAAGTCATTCTAATGGTTCCTAAACATAGCTTCTCACTAGAATTATCTACAAAGTGTAAAAAAGTCAGACTTCTGGGACCCATATTTGGGAAATTTTAATTCAGTATGTCTAGGGCAAGGTCTGATACTTGACATTTTTTGAAGGTTCTTGAGGTAATTCTGATATTCAGTCATTTTGGGAAACATAGCAGTTAAAACCCATTCAAAGTAATGAAACTGACTTGATGTGTTCACTGTTTTATACAATATTACATCAAGATTGTGTTGGAAGCGGAATTTCCACCCAGTGCTCATTTCTTTACCACACTGCCACAGCGCTTTTGCAGAGAATTTTCACTCTTACGGAGGCAGAGACCATACCTGGAGACTCTCAGAGGACAGGGTGGATGATAGAGCCATTTGGGCCTAGGGACAAAGAAACGAAAAAGGTAAAACCAGGCACACCAGGCATTAAAGCCACAGGGTATGTAGATGCCTATCCTAAATCCTGGGCCTCCAGGAAGGAGTTAGGGGTAATAAGGGTCTGGAAACTCAGGGTGAGCTCTGTGGGAAAATTCTCTGACCTGGTAAGGGAGAGAACTGGAAGGGGGAGAGGGAGAGAGGGAGGAAAGGAAGACCGGTAGGGGGAGAAGGAGAGAAAGATAGAAAGAGGGACAGAGAGATAGACAGACAGACTAACTGACAGACTGACAAACACAGACACACATAGTTAGTCCACCATCACTGCTGGAGCTCAGAAGCTCAGAGGAGATGTCTTTCAGAAAAGGGACCCATTCCTTTGAAGAGCAGGGGACTCCTTAACTTCTACTAACTCCTAACTACTTTAGGAAGTAGGAGGAAGACCATTGTCGAAAGGGCTCTAGACCTCTGACTGGAGCTGGGAACTGTACTTTTGAAGCTCCACTGAGGTCAGAGCTATGGATCCTTGAGAACACTGACTGGGAAGAAGCCAGTTCCACACACCCCCCTTCTTCCACTCTCTTCCGTGGCCACCCGTTTTGGAACTCAGAGGGAATGGGATCCTGAAGAGCAAGAAGATGGTTTCATATGAATGCACCCATGTCCCAGCGTCGCATGGCTAGGTGTAGGATAATTTCAGAACTGAAAATTAATAGCTTAATAACTGGTAGGACTCTGACAGGGCAGGAATGAACCATGCCAAGCATGCATGGCCTTTATGCACCTTGGTTTTTTGGGAGCTGTCCTCCAATTTCTTTGGAATTTTCTTCCTATTAAGAGATTATTCAGATATATTAACACATGGCTCCACTTTGGGAAGCTTTCAAATCTTTCCCTACTCTGTAAACACTAAGATCCCCCCCTTGGCCCCAAATCTTTTCTTATCCATTACTCCCATGCCCACATGCTCTGCTTCTGCAGAGCAGTGATCACATTGTTTATGGTGATTTCCTTGGATATGAACTCTTTGAAGGAGACATGTTGCTTTATTTGGCTTTATCTCTGATAGTTTAGTAAATATGCATCAGACCAGCAGAGCTATACAAACCAAGAAATGAAGAGGGTAGGTGCCAATCCCCTGCCTCAGCACACAAAGGCCAAAACAGTCCACAGGTGAAGAAGTTGTTGAGTTACCCTTCCTCTCTAACAACCCTTTTAAGTGAATCTTAGGTGCTCCAAAATATTCAAAGAAGAAAGGAAAACAGGAGCTTTAGACTTTCGATGCATCGTTAGATTTATAGTGCTATATCCCCTTGACCTAGAGAAAACCAAAGAGTGACTTGTGGCACACCTCAACACTGTCCACACCCCTGTCTCCCTGACTTCTGTCTCTCTCCACTTCTACTGTTTCTCCCAGCAATTATTTTTTTCTATGCTTTGACATTCTTAAGATCCTTGTTTTAAGTAGGAATTCCCAGAGCCTAATGGTCTTTTCGAATCTAAGGTCTGTGTAACTAGAGAAGAACTTTAGGGATTTTTTTTTTTAAACTGCAAGTGAAGGTATTTTTGGAAACCTTCATATTCATACTTGTGTTCCTAAAAGCTCATTTAAATTCATATCCAGCCCATGCTCATCCAGCATTAGTATATTCTAAGCATTCTATTAGGTGCCTTTGCATTCATTCTGTCACCCAATTTAATCTTCACAGCGACTCTGAGGCAGGCATTATTATCTGGTATTTATACCCAAGGAAGCTAGGGATCAGGGGGATCAAATAACTTGCTTGTGAGTGACAGGGTTAGAATTTGAATCCAGGCCTCTGCATGCTCACTGATGTGCTCCTGTAAATTCTGCTTAGAGATGGCCTCCACTCCAAAGTGGCTTTGGTCTTCCGTTCAGTCTGGGACCTGGAGGTGTCAGGATGAAAAAGGTATTTCTGCTTCAGTGATCCGGACAGGACCTGATGTAGAAGGGGACAGATGGGCCCTTGGATAGGTCTCTAGGTTTTTCACAGGGCAAGGTAATTTGGGTACGTGCTTTTTTTCCATCGCATCAGGCCAGAGGTGCATGAGTCACCTACAACAGTGAAGAAATTAACTGGGGGTAGAGCAGCCAGGTCCCTGGCTGGAACCTGGACAAGCTTCCTCTTGGTCTCTTGATTACTCTGATTCTATATTTTCCTTTGAAATATTTACCTATTTTTATTTTATGTGTACGTATGAGTACCTTTATGTATGTAGGTGCATCACATGCATGCCTGTTGCATGAAGACTAGAGGAAGGTGTTGAGTCCCCCAGAACTGGAGTCTCTAGGCATTTGTTTACTGCCAGTGTGAATGCTGGGAACTGAACCTGGGTCCTCCGCCAGAGCTGTGTACCGTTCACTGTGGAAGCCATCTTGCCAGCCTGGATCCTGGGTTTTCTTATTTGTGAAATTAGAGTTACATTTGAGTGACAGTGACATAATTTCCACATTTCCCATCGACACTAAGATAGTAGGAACACTCTGTGTTAGGAGGTGAACTTTTGACCTTCAAGATCGAGGCCCATGTGAAGTCTTCAAGCACTCTCAGACAACGATGACAACTCAAAAGAAATGGGAACTTGAACCTCTGATTAAAAATCAACTTTTCTCACACGCAAGCCTCAATTTGCAGTTTACAACCTGCAAGGGAGATATGTAACTAGGTACCAGGCTCTCCTATGCACAAGTGCCTGTAACATCCACTTTTGAGGTTTAGGCCACCCACTCATGATACATCAGCACAATTAACCCAGTTGTGAGCTCAGCGTTTAGAACCTGTTTAGAGATGCTTCGGTTAAATGATAAATAATTCATCACTTCTCCTTCCCTGCTTTTGTTACCTTGAACAGCTCTTGACTCTGCCCTTTGCTGCCGCTCCCTGGAGCTTGTGTGAATTGTGGTTTGAGGGGGAGGACATAGGAGGATGTTGGTCCCCAGGGAATCTAGACAAACCGAGTCATAGTTTCTATGAGACCCCGAGAACCCCAAATTGCTGAGTTTCCCACATCTCTTATCATAACATAAAGAGCTACCTTGTAGTTCACCCGAGGACATGTTCCAGGAAAATCATGGAATATTTATTAGTGTTATTGCATTTTCTTCAGCACCTTTTATCCCAGAGGATCCCAAAATGCACCGTTGACAGAATACGCTGGAAGATTTTTACCAGTTTCTAAAATCCAGCTGTTCCTTATTTTCCTTCTCACCATACCCCACCAGTTTTTCTCCCTTCAGTACATTTATCCTAACTTGTTGGGATTGCTCACTGCTTAACAAATAACACTGAAATGCTGTATACCTGGTCATGAGTTTCCTGTGGTGGTTGTAACAACTGTCACAAAGCTGGTGGCTTAAAATAATGTACATTAATTCTACCTCAGTTCTGCATGTCAAAAATCCTAAACGGGTTCCACCATGCTCAAGCCGAAGGGATGGGTGGCATTGGTGTAATCTCTCCAGAGACTCCAGCAGAATTCCTGGCCTTGCCTTGGCCTGCTTCTAGGCCAGGATTCTCTGAATGTCTCAGCCCACACCCCTTTTTACTGTCCTCAATATTCCCAAATTAGCATTTTTTAAAAAGTATAGAATAGAGTTTATTCAGGGTATGGGGAGGGTAGTTAAGAGAGTATTAGAGGCAAATAAAGGCAGAGAGAGGGAGAGATTAGAGAAGCAGAGGCGGGCCATGACCACATGGAGAGAGAGGGGGGAGGCAGGAATGGGAAGAGAGAGGGAGCAAGAAAGCAAGAGGCAAGAGAGAGAGGCAAAAGCCCAGGTTAGCACCTTGAATTCTTCCTGCCCAGTCTTCCCATTTCAAAGGATCCCTACTGCTTTTCTTGAAGGATACTCATGATTGCTTTTTAGGCCCTTCTGTATAAGCCTCATGAACTCTTTGTCCCACTTACAAAATTACATTTGCCAAGAAGTTCTTGGCCTTCAGGAATTAGGCTGCACATATATTTGGGGTCTGTGATTCAGTCTATTATGCACCATAAGGAAAGTCTTTACACCTGATCAAGGTCAAGAGCTACCTGTGATTTCTTACCACTCTGTGCACATGTCAGTCAGGCTATAGCCAAACTGGGATGCTCAATTCTACTCTAAAAATTGCATGTGCCCGCTTCTGTGCGTTTGCCTGTGGTTGTCTTTCTTTGGGGGGAGGGGAGGTGAAGAGAAATTCTTTCTTCCCTCTTCCCTCCCCATTCACAATATCAGAGGAAAACTTCCTGCTGTGCACACTTCCTGCAGTGTCCTTTCCTCGTGGCTCTGAGGATGTTGGTTGCTCAGTCACTAAATGGCCCATTCCCAAATGCCAAGACTCTCCACTCACACAGACTCCCATGAAAAGCCTCTGAGAAATGCCACATAAATTATTTCCATGGGAATGATAGAGCAGGGGCGGTTTCCAGGTTGATTCCACAGTCTGTGCTTTTGACCTTCAACAAATATTTATTATTCATTGAAAAATATTTATTGAGTTCTTCCACTTATTCAAGTCCAGCCCACAGTGATAAAGAGGTAGGGCATGGTCTTTAAGGAATCCGAGGACCAGAGGGCACTTTTGGTATCAAACAGACAATTGTCTACGTGGTCTCTTTTCAGCACGAGGGAAGGTAGGCACACTGTAAGATTACACAGCTGAGGGTGCTCAGTCCTTGTGGTGAGGACTGATGGAAATTAATTCAGTAATTAGAGATTCTGCCAAAAGGACAGCCATAGTATTATGCATAACAAAGATCTATCTCCCATTTGCATACTGCCTTTTATGAGGTGTGACCATAATATAACAGAGCAATTTAAAAATAAAATAAAATAAACACAGCAAATTATATTACAGGGAATCTCAGTGTGAGGGGAAAAAACCCAAACAACAACCATAACAACAGCGAAAACCAAAGGTGCCATTGCTCCCTTTGTGAGACTTTCTCTCCTCAATGTGCCTAAGGAAGATTTTCCTAGTTTCTCCTTGAAATTTTTTAAAAATTATTTTTCAAAAAAAGTCACTTTAGATGCTGTGCATACATAAGAAATATGGAGGAAAGGTCTTATACATATTATCTAGCTAACTACATACATGTATATCAGCATATGAGACATATATATACTATTTAATAAATACTTATGTACACATACATGCATGTATCTGCAGTGTCATATTTCTGTAATTCTGAGGACAAAATTTCAAAATATGTTGGGAAATATCAGTGTTGGGGCTCATTAGGATATATGTATATCTCTCAAAGTGACTGTTTTTGAATAGAACACTGTAAGTTCATAAAGGTTCTGAAAGCATTTAAAGTCATTTAAATTTAATTTTCCAATGCTGTGTTCAAACTTAGGGTTTGATAGATACTAAACATGTGTTCTACCCCTAAAGTACATACTCAGCTTTAAAAATCACTGTTGTGCTCATTGTGAAATAATTTCATGGGGACGATGTATATACAATAACTTCTTTCTTTCCCAAAACATAGGTCCATTCTGCAAAAGACTCAGAAAGTCTATGAGTCTCAGGTGACTATAAGATCAAGTCACGACTCTCCTATCTGCCTGCTGCATGGTCTTAATTGAGTCATTTCACATTTCTAAGCCTGGAGTTCACCTATAAAATTGAGCTAATAATACTTTCCACACAGAATAGTTACAAAAAGTAATTATGCTTAGCACATAGCATAAATCAAGTTCTTTTCTATTCCTTTATAAAGAAATGGATATAGTCTTACATCTGGTTTTATAGTATATAAAAATAAAGGATAAGAAAATGATATTTTCCAAGTTTCCACAATATCCTAAATATAGAGATTAGGTTATTGGTATCTCATGGATTATTTGTATGTGTTTCAAATTATGTGTATTGTTTTTCTTTATCTTTTGGTGGAGAAATATAAAGGTAGGTCTACAGGCATGTGTATCCTTATTACTACCTTTCTCATCATCTGAATTGCCATGCATATTTGCCTTGTAGAAGGCCCAAGAATGTAAGTAGAATAGGGTAGTTTTCAAATTTACAGCCTGAATCAGATGACTTCAGATGAAAGCTCATTTGAATACATCTCTTAGGATTTTTGAGAATGCTCAGATGATACTCAGGAGATGAACTATAATTTAATGCTATCTCTTTGATGACAACATTGCCGTAGTAGTTTTAATACCATGGGGTGGGCTGTATACTATTCTTCCACTCGTTGAGTGCCCATCACCCTGTGTCTTACTATGTGACCTAGTGAGGAAAGAGTTGCTCTATTCTAAGTTAGAATTCAGTTAGGAAATCAGAGTCACTGTAAACGTGGTGAACTGGAGACTTATGATAACAATTAGACTTTTACAACTAGGAAAGGACTGGCAAAGTGAAGGTCTGCAGAGAAGTCTTTGGGAAGTAAATAAGTCAGTAGTCAAGTGGGCAGAGGATATGCCCAGCCTATGAAATTGCCAAGAAGGGTACAAGGTACAATGATATCCTCTGTGGGCTTGCAGCTTGGCTGACAGTGAGCCTAAGTAATCGCTTGACCAACAGGGCCATGGAAGACGGGATAGAGCAGTAGATCCCAGCTTTTCTAATACGGTGACCCTTGAGTACAGTTCCTCATGTTGTGATGCCCTCAACCATAAAACTGTTTTTGTTGCTACTTCATAATTGTAATTTTCCAATTGCTATGAATTGTAATGTATAAAATTTTGAAGTTACAGGTTTGATAAAGGAGTTGGACCCACAAGTTGAGGACCACTAGACTGGAGGAAGTCCAGAGAGCGTGAGAACCAGGTAAGATGACTGGGCAGATCTCCATGTTCATCAACACATCTGACTCTGGAAACTTCAGACACTCTTCACTGTTCTTTCACCCTAACCTTCCAAATCTTGGGTAAATTCTTCTTTGGGTCATTTTAGCCTTGGAAGTACAGAGAGAACAAATTAGGTTATAAGTTGCTTTGATTTAAACAGGCTGACACAGAATAATCCATCAGCATTCCTTACTAAAGAAGACAGAAAAAGATACCTGAGCTGTGTGTGCTTAACTTTTCATTGAGAAACAGCTCAAAGGCCTCTTATCTTCTGTTGATGTGGTCTTCCAATAGGAAATTGTAATTTGGTGCTTTTTATTATTGTGAAATTTACACAGTTAAGGTTCAGATCTTTCATGTGCAGTTCAATGTGCTCTGAAAATACACACAATGTATAATTAACACTCCAGTGGAATTGTAAAGTGTTGAAAATAGATAATGCGAATTCTGCCAATTTCTTCCTTTTAGGATTGTTTAGGCTGTTGTAGAGCATTCCTACTGAGATAGAAATGCAGCAGTCAACTTGATACTTTCTATAGAGTGGTCAGTTGGAACTGTTACTTCAATTGCACTGACAGTAAGTTTAGAGAGTTGATATTTAAAAATTGAGCTTTTCTGGATATGCACATCTTAAAAGTTCTTCATTTATGTTTTCTTGAATCTGTTTCAGCAATGTTTTATAATTTTCAGTATAGGATATATGTAACATATATTCTAATAATGTATAATATTAATATATAATATAATAATATACATACTATATATTATATATAAAATATATAATATACATTATATATTAATATGTAGTACAATATTATATTAATATTGTTATAATATCATATGTACTAGTTTTCATTTTGTTTCAGTTTTACAGAATTGCATATTTAAGGAATTTGTCTATACTGATTGTTAAATGTGGTAGCATAAAGTTACTGTACCATTCCTGTTCTTTTGATGTCTGTTAGCATCGATGATGATGCTCACCCCTATTAAATGTCCAGTGCTGACAATGGTGCATCTTTACTGTTTGCTGATTGGTCTTGTTCAAGTTGTTTCAACTCTATTAATCTTTAAAAGAATTCTCTTTTGTTCCTTACTTTTCTCTATTTGATTTTGTATATTGGTCTACTTTTCCAAGCTAGAAGTGGAAACTTAATCACCTATTTTCAGAATGTCAAATTTCGCTTCTTTTTTTTTTTCTTTTCTTTTTTTTCTTTTTTTT